>NC_043014.1:25693809-25821309 GCF_006345805.1 Octopus sinensis | reverse complement strand
AGCTTTCTCGCATCCAACGCTTGCTCCTTAAATCCAAGGTCCGTCTGTCTTCTTCGAGGACCGGCCAGCAACCACAAGATCCGTCTGTGTTCCTCGACGACTGCCAAGACCTCACTTCGTCTCTGTCCTCGCTTCCACTCCCTCATCTCCCTCTGTACCGCTCACACCCTCTCTAACTGCCCTGGTCCTTATACTCTATCCATATCCTCAATCTGTCCCTTACTGCTTATAGCCTTTCTATCTGCTCTCTTGATCTTACTGCCTATCTCTATCACCTGCTGCCTATTACCCTCTAATCTGTCCCTTTCTCTTACTGCCTATCTCTATCGCCTGCTGCCTATTACCCTCTCTTGACAGCTCTAAATACTCTCTGCCTGTCCCTCCCTGCCCCCTCATCCTCTCTCTACGACATATTCAAGGGGTGTCCAGAGCGACCCCTAATTCACCCGCACAAGGTCACAGGTCATTCCAAAACCCATTAGTCCTCCATTAAACAAGACTGTCACTTTTCTACTAGACATGCCGGAACCATAATTCCAATGTGGGTCACCGGAAATGCACCAGCTAAACCGTAACAATATATATATTATATATATATATATTATATATATATATATATATTATATTTATATATATATATATATATTATATATATATATATATATATATTATATATATATATATTATATTTATATATATATATATATATATTATATATATATAATATATTATATATATCGCCATGTTGATTCGTTAGTTACTGCACCATGTTGATCGCCATGTTGATTCGTTACTGCACGCATTTTTTTTCTCTCCTTCTTTCTGTGTTTTTTTCTCTCTCTGTGTATCTTTCTGTTGAAGAGCGTAGGCTCGAAACGTTAAAGACTTGTTTTATTATATTTCCTGAGCGCCATACTATACAATTGTTTGTTTGTTTTCCACCTGCCTTCGTCTTTTGTCTATTTTCATAAAGCTTCCCGTTATATATTATATATATATTATATTTATTATATATATATTATATATATATATTATATATCTATATATATACATTATATACTATATATATATTGATATCTATATATATATTATATATTATGATATATCTATATATATATTATATATCTATATATATATATATATATTATATATTATAATATATATATATTATACATATATATTTTTATATATATATCTCTTATGATAAAAGGCAGATTTTCTCTGCCTCCCAAAACGTTGGTTTTTTTATACAATTCTACAATATAGAACTTCTTCAATTGGAATTTACGTATCATTTTTCCAAGTAGATTCCATTGGGTCATGGCATGTAAAGTTTTTTCAATTTCACCCCCAATTAAGCAAAAATTCGAGCAAACTCAATATTTTACGATTTCCCTCTTTCATTTCAAGTGCTTCACTCCTACCATTATCACTACACTTTCTCCTCCTTTCTCTTTGCAAGTGTGCAACAATTAAAGTGAAAGTATTTATATAAAAGGGATGAGCAATTAATACTGGTCATCCTTTTTGCTAGAAGAAGATCCGCTATGGTCTTATATGCTACACCACTGGTTTTCAATTCATATTAATCAAATTAATATTCAATTTTTCACCCTTATTATGTGTGTGTGTATTAGCAATTCGTATAAAATTGCATCAATGACTTGAACTTGAATAAGTGGTTTCACATAAATGGGGATACATTAAAAAGGTTTGCTGTTATTATTATTACTGTTTGACTATTGTAATCACGTTTGTTGGTTCCTCGTCAGGGAAACGTTGTGTTGCATTTGTTAAATAATTGTAAACCGTAACCCTCCCCCTATTTGGTTATTATTTTAAAATTGAATTGTGTCCCTGTTTGGGGAAATTGACAATATTTTCACCGTCTTTACGGAAGCATTTTTGTTATAATGCCTTCGATAGAAGAAAGTCCAAAAATGAATTTCGCTGCAGCCGTACACTTCTATACAAGAGGGAGGACAAGATCCAATTGATCGAAATTGCAAGAGACGGGCCTACAATTCCAGTCTGTTATATATTTTGAGTATTGTTATCACTAGCGATATCAAGATATAACTTTCTATTTTGTATTTTATGTGTAGATGTATATATATATATATATATATAGATGTACATGTAATATGTACACACATATATATATACACATATATACATGCATAATATATCTACCCATACACACACACACACACACACACACATACATAGGGGCAGGTGTGGCTGTGTAACAAACTACGTTTGAAGATACTGTGCTTGATATGGGCGGTAGTGCCTTGCCGGTCTATGGCCTACCTTCAACAAACCGGGAAGGCACAAACACTCTGTCTTCACATTTGCTGCGTGAGACATGTTTTAATGTTGACGAGCTTGCCGAGTACATAGCCGACAATGAGCCAAAGCTCCTTCCAGAACAGGAGTTCGCTTACAACTCCGTTGTTAATTCAGTCCGGGCCAAAGCTGTGGGGATATTTTTCCTGGACGCTCCTGGGGGCACTGCGAAAACTTTTCTCAACAAATTAATATTGGCTGAGATTAGGCGAATACAAGGCATTGCCCTAGCTGTGGCATCATTCTGGAATTGCGGCTACTTTGTTGCCAGGCGACAGGACAGCTCACTCCACTTTCAAGCTTCCGCTTGACTTAGCGAAGACTGAGACACCAACTTGCAACATCAGTAACAGCTCCGATCAGGCAGAAGTCTTCAGACGATGCAAGCTTATCGTTTGGGATGAATGCACGATGGCCCACAGAAGTGCTCTTGAGGCACTAGATAGATCTCTCAGAGACATCAAACACTCTTCAGCTCCCATGGGAGGCATAACACTTCTTCTTTCAGGGGACTTCCGACAAACACTTCTGTTATTCCAAAGGGACTAGAACTGATGCAGTAAGTGCGTGTCTTAAGTCATCCACATTGTGGCACTGGTGAAGACTCTCAAACTTCACACCAATATGCGTGCTCATATGCGACGTAATATCACATCAGCAGCATTTTCTCACACCCTCCTTGCACTTGGCGAAGGCAAAATACCAGGGGATGAAAATGGTAATATTGCCATCGATTCCATTTATACCATTGTTAAAACGCCTTCTGATCTCAGAGATGCAGTGTTCCCAGATCTACAAGCTAATTATCAGAATATGGATTGGATTGGCCAAAGGGCTATTCTGGCCCCGAGGAATAAAACTGTTCACCATATTAATGATGAAATGCTAAAACTCATTCCTGGGGATGTCTATGTATATAAGTCTATCGATACAACTCCTGACCCAGAGGACGTCATCAACTATCCAATAGAGGTACTCAATTCCTTTGAGCCCACCGGACTACCACCACACATTCTCAAACTTAAAGTTGGTGCCCCTATAATGCTCATAAGAAATTTGGTTCCCCCAAAACAATGCAATGGCACACGTTTGATCATTAAGTCCTTATCTCCCACCGTAAACTTATATCAATATTTGCCTGAATAATCATCATAATTCAGTGCAATCATTAACAGTACTTTCAAGCAATTCAGCCCCGAGCATCGCCGGGCAATTCTGCTAGTATGTATATATATATATCTATATGTATATGATATACATATATATGCATTATATATATATTGTATTATACATATATATTTTATTATGTATATATACTAAAGCACCAACCGATTGTGTCCACTGCCAGCCCCCCCTGGCACCTGTGCCAGTGGCACAAAAAAAGCACCCACTACACTCACGGAGTGGTTGGCGTTAGGAAGGGCATCCAGCTGTAGAAACACTGCCAGATCAGACTGGAGCCTGGTGCAGCATCCTAGCTTCCCAGATCCCGATCAAACCGTCCAACACATGCTAGCACGGAAAACGGACGTTAAACGATGATGATGATTCTCCCTCTTTGTTTCTCTTTCTTTTCTCTCTCACTTTCCCACTCTCTTACTCTTCCTTTCTCTCGGACTCTCCCTCGCTTTCTCTTACTCTCTATCTTTATCTATCTCTCTCCCATTTATAAACAGCAAAAAATCTTAAGTTGAGAAATAAAATATTTTGAAAGATCAATCATAAATATCAGGCAGTGACAACGGAAAGGTCTGCTTCAAGGCAGACAGCAAAACACTAACATTTAAAAGGGACAGACAAACTTGCGAGCTGAATAAAAATAATAAAATATTGGAAACCAAAGTTTGAAGGGATAGAATCTGAGGATAGTAGAGTCACCATGGCTGGCATTTCTTAACGACGGACGGCAATGTAGTGGCAGTTTAATGGCTGGCGTCAAATTTTGAACTTGATGTAAAAGAAAATTCCTAAACACCAAGTTTTGAAGTGATTCTTTCTCATGACAGTAGACTCGCCATGGCAAGCATTCAAAACTTCATCATGGACGGCAACACGCTGACGATTAAAACACTGACGCAAATTTTTTAGCTTGATGTAACAAAGAATTGCTAAACACCCGCTCCTGTAAATTTTAATCGCCTTCCAGCCCCATTTAGACCCCTTTTCACATTTTGGTTAATATAACCCGATTTCACTCGGGTCTACTCGGGCCACATTTTATAAGATGATGAATTTTGTCCTAGAGGTCACGCTTTCCATTTGAGGAAAAAAATAGTTGTCATGCAAACACGCCAGCACTTTTAACATAGGTGTGCATACTTTCAGCACAACCGACCACATAATGCACACATTATATATATGTGTGTGTGTGCGTGTGTGTACGCATTATATATACAAATGTATACAAATTATATATATATATATAAATACAGATATGTACATTTTGTATATATACATTATATATACATATTTATATATAGAACACACACACACACACATATAAATTAACCCAATAATATCTGATTCATAATATTTGGTCTCATGATTGTGTGGTGGTTGTTGTGGCGATGATAATTCTCTCTATGAATGCAGACAGACGTAGAGAGAGAGAGAGTTTAGGAATTCTCTGTTACATCAAGCTAAAAAATTTGTGCCAGCCTTTTAATCGTCAATGTGTTGCCGTCCATGATGAAGAAGTTTTGAATGCTTGCCATGGTGAGTCTACTGTCGTGAGAAAGAATCAGAGTTTTACTTTCCCGTTCGTCAGACAGTTTTGTTAAAAAAAAAATGCTGAACGGGAGCGTGAAACTCTGAGTAACAACTTTTGTTATATTTCTGCTGCTTTTAAATAAAGTATATATATATACACATATGTAATATAATATATATATATATATATATATATATATATATATATATATATATATATATATATATATGTTATATATGTATATGTATAAATGTATAAATGTATAAGCTATGGACACATAAGGGGTGCAGCAACAATATTAACCAGGAAGATAACTTTCGTGTATGGCAGATGCACAGGGGCAATAAACACCACAGATTCTCAAAAAACAAATTCCATCACATGCTAGGGTGAGAAACTAGAATTAGTTGATAGCTTCCACTATGTAGGAGACAAGACAGTTGTGGGAATGGCTGCTCAAAGAGTATTACAACTAGAATAAGAATAGCTTCTACCCCTACTGATGACAAAAGGGCATCTCGCTCAGAGAGAAAGGTAGATTGTACGATGCCATGCTCCACAGCAGTGAAACATGGGCCGTGCCTGATGACGATTTGTGTAGGCTTGAAAGAAATGAAGCTAGTATGATCTGCTGGATGTGTAATGTTAGTGTACATACACGACAGAGTGTAAGAGCCCTAGAAGAAAAGTTGGGCATGAGTGGCATCAAATGTGATGTGCAAGAGAGATGCCTGTACTGGTATGGCCATGTGTTACATATGAATGAAGACAGCTATGTGATATGCATGAGAAGACCTGTTGAGTCAAATAAAACCAGTATCATAGTTGGGGTTGGTGCCTTCTGGCACATCAAAGGTACCATCCAAATGTGGACGGAGACATGTCTGCCAAGACTGGCTACTGTGCTCGTGGCATGTAAAAGACATCAACTGATCGTGACCGATGTTAGTACCTCGCTGACTGGCTCCTATGCCAGTGGCACTTTAAAAGCAACATTTGAACATGTTCGTTGCCAGGCATACCTTACAGGCTCCAGTGCCTGTGGCACATAAAAAGCACCAACCACCTGTGACTGATGCCAGGACTGCTGCACTGGATCCTGTGCCGGTGGCACATAAAAAGAGAAATCCCAATGTGATCGTTGCCAGGCCTGCCTTACTGGCTACTGTGTCAGCGGAACGTAAAGAATGCCCACTACATTCTCAGAGTAGTTGGCATTAGGAAGTGCAACTAGCTGTAGAAATTTACTCTCCAGACCTCAGTCAAACCATCCAACCCTCGCCCACATGGAAAACAGACATTAATATAAATTTCATATATATATATATTTATATATATATAATATAAATATATATATATATTATATACATATATATACCTAAATATAATGTGTGTATACATATATATATATATATATATATCATCATCATCATCATCATCGTTTAGCGTCCGTTTTCCATGCTAGCATGGGTTGGACGGTTCTACTGGGGTCTGTGAAGCCAGAAGGCTTCATCAGGCCCGGTCAAATCTGGCAGTGTTTCTACGGCTGGATGCCCTTCCTAACGCCAACCACTCCGTGAGTGTAGTGGGTGCTTTTTACGTGCCACCCGCACAGGTGCCAGACAGAGCTGGCAAACGGCCACGAACGGATGGTGCTTTTTACGTGCCACCGGCACGAGGCCAGTCAGGGCGGCGCTGGCAACGGTCGCGAAACGGAAGGTTCTCTTACATGCCACCGGCACTGGTAAGACATCTGCAATTTCCATATATAATTATATTTATATATCTATATATTACATATTTATATATGTCTATATTATATATATATATAATATATATATATATATATATATATATATATATATATATTATACACATATATATATCATATATATACATCTATATATATACATATATATATCACAATATTATATATTATATGTATATGTATCTAATATATATATATATATCTATTATATTATATATATATGTATGTCTTATATATATTTATTATATATATAAGACATTATATACATATATATTATATATACATATATATTATATATATATATATATCTGTAAATGTAATATGTGACAATTATTCGGTAGCCAAGATAGAGATTCCTCGCTTGCTTATTTGAATTTGTTGGCACTGTTAGTTACGAGCAGATCTTCGAAAGGGTATGTTCTTATTTTCAGTGTTTCCAAATCCAAACCAAGGAATTTCTGAGCTGATGATAGAAGTGTTGTTTTGACTAATCTTGAAACGTACGTTCTCAAATAACCTTAGCATTTGATTTTTCGATGTCCTTACCCCAAACTTTTGTGAGTTGAATTAAGCAAACACTATATAGAGAGAGATTTTCTTTAAGTATTAGAAATAGCTTTAAAAAAGTTTTTTAGCTGCTATTTCTAATGAGTTCAGTATGCGGCAAAGTAATTTATTTTACTAAGCCCTTTTATATAATGTAATAATTTGAATTCGCCTTGAATGGTCCCTTTGCATACTGAACACTTGGTGAAATTGATTAATAATTAATTAATTTTGCCCTCAATTGTTGAAATTATAATTAATCTCCCTCTGATTAATGCTTCGGATTTTACCGAAATAAGCATAGTGTTTGATGATTTTAACCCACGCTGGTGGAAAGGGGAGAACAGAGATTCTTCGCTTGCTTATTTGAATTTGTTGGCACTGTTAGTTACGAGCAGATCTTCGAAAGGGTATGTTCTTATTTTCAGTGTTTCCAAATCCAAACCAAGGAATTTCTGAGCTGATGATAGAAGTGTTGTTTTGACTAATCTTGAAACGTACGTTCTCAAATAACCTTAGCATTTGATTTTTCGATGTCCTACCCCCAAACTTTTGTGAGTTGAATTAAGCAAACACTATATAGAGAGAGATTTTCTTTAAGTATTAGAAATAGCTTTAAAAAAGTTTTTTAGCTGCTATTTCTAATGAGTTCAGTATGCGGCAAAGTAATTTATTTTACTAAGCCCTTTTATATAATGTAATAATTTGAATTCGCCTTGAATGGTCCCTTTGCATACTGAACACTTGGTGAAATTGATAATAATTAATTAATTTTGCCCTCAATTGTTGAAATTATAATTAATCTCCCTCTGATTAATGCTTCGGATTTTACCGAAATAAGCATAGTGTTTGATGATTTTAACCCACGCTGGTGGAAAGGGGAGAACAGAGATTCTTTGCTTGCTTATTTGAATTTGTTGGCACTGTTAGTTATGAGCAGATCTTCGAAAGGGTATGTTCTTATTTTCAGTGTTTCCAAATCGAAACCAAGGAATTTCTGAGCTGATGATAGAAGTGTTGTTTTGACTAATCTTGAAACGTACGTTCTCAAATAACCTTAGCATTTGATTTTTCGATGTCCTTACCCCCAAACTTTTGTGAGTTGAATTAAGCAAACACTATATATGAGAGAGATTTTCTTTAAGTATTAGAAATAGCTTTAAAAAAGTTTTTTAGCTGCTATTTCTAATGAGTTCAGTATGCGGCAAAGTAATTTATTTTACTAAGCCCTTTTATATAATGTAATAATTGAATTCGCCTTGAATGGTCCCTTTGCATACTGAACACTTGGTGAAATTGATTAATAATTAATTAATTTTGCCCTCAATTGTTGAAATTATAATTAATCTCCCTCTGATTAATGCTTCGGATTTTACCGAAATAAGCAGTGTTTGATGATTTTAAACCACGCTGGTGGAAAGGGGAGAACAGAGATTCTTCGCTTGCTTATTTGAATTTGTTGGCACTGTTAGTTACGAGCAGATCTTTGAAAGGGTATGTTCTTATTTTCAGTGTTTCTAAATCCAAACCAAGGAATTTCTGAGCTGATGATAGAAGTGTTGTTTTGACTAATCTTGAAACGTACGTTCTCAAATAACCTTAGCATTTGATTTTTCGATGTCCTTACCCCCAAACTTTTGTGAGTTGAATTAAGCAAACACTATATATGAGAGAGATTTTCTTTAAGTATTAGAAATAGCTTTAAAAAAGTTTTTTAGCTGCTATTTCTAATGAGTTCAGTATGCGGCAAAGTAATTTATTTTACTAAGCCCTTTTATATAATGTAATAATTTGAATTCGCCTTGAATGGTCCCTTTGCATACTGAACACTTGGTGAAATTGATTAATAATTAATTAATTTTGCCCTCAATTGTTGAAATTATAATTAATCTCCCTCTGATTAATGCTTCGGATTTTACCGAAATAAGCATAGTGTTTGATGATTTTAACCCACGCTGGTGGAAAGGGGAGAACAGAGATTCTTCGCTTGCTTATTTGAATTTGTTGGCACTGTTAGTTACGAGCAGATCTTCGAAAGGGTATGTTCTTATTTTCAGTGTTTCCAAATCCAAACCAAGGAATTTCTGAGCTGATGATAGAAGTGTTGTTTTGACTAATCTTGAAACGTACGTTCTCAAATAACCTTAGCATTTGATTTTTCGATGTCCTTACCCCCAAACTTTTGTGAGTTGAATTAAGCAACACTATATATGAGAGAGATTTTCTTTAAGTATTAGAAATAGCTTTAAAAAAGTTTTTTAGCTGCTATTTCTAATGAGTTCAGTATGCGGCAAAGTAATTTATTTTACTAAGCCCTTTTATATAATGTAATAATTTGAATTCGCCTTGAATGGTCCCTTTGCATACTGAACACTTGGTGAAATTGATTAATAATTAATTAATTTTGCCCTCATCAATTGTTGAAATTATAATTAATCTCCCTCTGATTAATGCTTCGGATTTTACCGAAATAAGCATAGTGTTTGATGATTTTAACCCACGCTGGTGGAAAGGGGAGAACAGAGATTCTTCGCTTGCTTATTTGAATTTGTTGGCACTGTTAGTTACGAGCAGATCTTCGAAAGGTATGTTCTTATTTTCAGTGTTTCCAAATCCAAACCAAGGAATTTCTGAGCTGATGATAGAAGTGTTGTTTTGACTAATCTTGAAACGTACGTTCTCAAATAACCTTAGCATTTGATTTTTCGATGTCCTTACCCCCAAACTTTTGTGAGTTGAATTAAGCAAACACTATATATGAGAGAGATTTTCTTTAAGTATTAGAAATAGCTTTAAAAAAGTTTTTTAGCTGCTATTTCTAATGAGTTCAGTATGCGGCAAAGTAATTTATTTTACTAAGCCCTTTTATATAATGTCATATATATATATATATATATATCCATATATATATTTATATATATACATATATATAATATATATATACACATATGTGATATATATATATATGTGTGTGTGTGTGTATAGCTGTACAGATAAATTCTTCTATTTATATAATATCGAGGTCTCATTCATTCAATATATATATATTGATAAAACGGTAAGTTAACAAAAGAAAGAAAGAGACCTCAATATTATGTAAATAGAGGAAATTTATCTATACAATAATATGTTACATTACTCGGTAATCAAGATAAAACTCTGAGTTTCAGATGCCGAAGTGGCTATTTGAAAACGCTATGAAAAAATACCGTTAAATAAAGGGAAATTACTGTGTTATAACTCTGCTTGCCTGCGTACTTATACATTACTCGCATTTTTCGTCATAAAAATTATATAAGAATACATAAAAAATATATAAAAATATATAAAAATATATAAATTCTTCTTGGGACATAACATAGAAAGCATGTTCTATCTGTTTTCTTTAGGGGACCAAAAACGTAACAGAAATTTTGTCACATGTGGGCATGATCCGAAAAGCTCTGTCCTTGTATTTTGACATGTAGTAGGGTCTAAGCTGCTTTTCCAGATAAGCCATCTCTCCATGTCGCATAGACCGCACCTTCCGCTGCCGTTGGTATAGGGCTTACATCTGGCCAAAATCTTCCATTGTATGTTATAATCGACACCTTTATCTCTTAAAGACCAAATATGATTAGATAATTGTGTCGCTTTTCTTTTGTTCCAGTGCCTAAAGCTCAAAGTGTGGTTATTGAACCTGGCCTTGAAATTACCCTCCGTAAGGCCCACGTATTTCTTCATCGAAACGGTGTCTTTAGTGGTTATAGAGTTTACGGTAGCTTCATATATGATGGTCTTGGACATGCAAGCTCCATTTAGCGGGCACAATTCTTTATTCCTGCATGAACAGCTGTTTTCTTGTTGTGTTTTTTGTATGTTATGTTTGATTATGTTTTTAAAATTGGTAGTTGAACTAAAACTAATTTTTAAATTGTGTCTATTGAAGTGTTTCCTATAAGTATGGTTAACTGGAAAATGTCTATCTATCAGTGCTAGGAAATAGCTTTAGGCACTGGAACAAAAGAAAAGCGACACAATTATCTAATCATATTTGGTCTTTAAGAGATAAAGGTGTCGATTATAACATACAATGGAAGATTTTGGCCAGATGTAAGCCCTATACCAACGGCAGTGGAAGGTGCGGTCTATGCGACATGGAGAGATGGCTTATCTGGAAAAGCAGCTTAGACCCTACTACATGTCTAAATACAAGGACAGAGCTTTTCGGATCATGCCCACATGTGACAAAATTTCTGTTACGTTTTTGGTCCCCTAAAGAAAACAGATAGAACATGCTTTCTATGTTATGTCCCAAGAAGAATTTATATATTTTTATATATTTTTTATGTATTTTTATATAATTTTTATGACGAAAAATGCGAGAGATGTATAAGTACGCAAGCAAGCAGAGTTATAACACAGTAATTTCCCTTTATTTAACGGTATTTTTTCATAGCGTTTTCAAATAGCGTTTTCATTCATTTATCCGTCTCAGCAAACTGATTTGGAATTTAAAAGACCACAATGAACAATTTCATTTGGAATGGTTGATCCTCTCAATTTCGATACCATATGACAAAGGCAAGAAATTCTGTCTTCTCTGCAATTCTGAGCTATTTTTCATTATTTTTTCTAAAAATACTCTAGTAAACACGGTTATAGAACGAGCATACAGATGTAAGCATTGGCAAAAACATACTTTTAGTGCATATAAGTAGTCTCTATCATTATATATAGTTCAGACTTTAATTTCCTTTATATTTAACATTCACTATTAATATCCCTACTCTTTCTGTTAGCTACTTATGACGTTATATCATATAACGTTTTTTTAAACAATATTAATAGCGTTCTGTCTATCGCTATACAAATCCATCATTTTTTGCTAAAATGTCGTATTGACAAGTTTCGTTTTTTCACTTTCCCGAAGAGAAGATTGCATTGTTTATACCTTTTATTCTTTTGAATAAGTATCAGTGGAATTTTTGAAACATATGTAGAAAGAAAAAATACTTGTTTAAACCTGCGTTGACTCCATTTTTTATTCCTATATATATATATATATATATATATATATATATATATATATATATGTAATATATGTGTATATATAATATATATATATATAAAATATATATACATATCATATATTAAAAACCTGTGTAAGCATTCAACTTGTTTGGGCATGCTTATGTTAAAAAACAATTTTAGAATGACTTTTTTCTCTGAAAATGCTAAAAATAACTGACCAACATAAAAAAAACCCACCAAAATTCAACCAAATTAAAACATAAGCACAAATACTAAGTGAACAAAGATGAACCATCCCATTTCCATTGCGCATGCACACACACACACATTCACATACCCCACTTTTACATACATAAACATGTAGAGTATGTAATTTTTTTCAGAGTACAATTTTCATAATCCCACCACCAAGAGTATTATTATAGTAGATTATCTTGATAACCATGGGACCTATGAAAAATATATGACATCACCCCTTCCTTCCTTTTTCATCTATCACCCCTTCCATTCTCATTCATAAATATGAGAGTATTATTATAGTAGATTATTTCGGTAACCATGGGAGCTATGAAAAATATGACACCACCCCTTCCTTCCTTTTTCATCTATCACCCCTTCCTTTCACATTTATAAACACAAGAGTATTATTACTGTAGATTATCTCAGTAACCATGGGAGCTATGAAAAAAGTAAAAAGCTCAGCATCACCACTGGATCATTCAGCACATTTGCGTAATTTTTTGCTCAATTCCGCCCAGCCATTTGACCGTGAATCCCTAGACAAGAAAGAATTGCCCATGTCAAATTTATATGTATTCACAAATACATATATACATACATTATATATATAAATGTACATACATTATACCTAAGAAGCATCAGATGTGGTATGCAAGAAAGACGACAGTGCTGGTATGGTCCTGTAGCAAGAATGGATGATGATAGATGTGTGAAAAAGTGCCACACCCTAGCGGTTGAGGGAACCTGTGGAAAAGGTAGATCCAGGAAGACCTGGGATGAAGTGGTGAAGCACGACCTTCGAACTTTAGGCCTCACCAAGGAAATGAGTAGTGACCGAGACTTTTGGAAATATGCTGTGCTTGAGAAGACCCAGCAAGCCAAATGAGACCATAACCTCATGGCCTATGCCAGGAGCATAACCAGCCCACTTATGCATACCTTTTCCTTCTTTAGACACTATACTCTGCTTGCGAAGACCTGTTGAGGCAACTGAAATCAAAATCAAATTCGATGACTGGCATCCGTGCTAGCGGGGTGCAAAGAGCACCATATGAGTGTGATCGTTGACAGAGCGACTAACTGGCTTCCGTGCCAGTGGCACATAAAAGGCACCATACATGTGTGATCGTTACCAGCGTCACCTTACTGGCACTTGTGCCCGTGCTAGTAGGGTGCCAAGAGCACCATCCGAGCGTGATCATTGCCAGAGCGGCTAACTAGCATGTAAAGAGGCACCATTCGAGCGTGATCGTTACCAGCGTTGCCTTACTGGCACCTGTGCCGGTGACATGTGTAAAAAGATTTGAACGAGGTCATTGCCAGTACTGCCTGACTGGCCCTCATGCCGGTGGCACGTAAAAAGCATCCACTACACTCTCAGAGTGGTTGGCATTAGGAAAGGCATCCACCTGTAGAAATTCTGCCAGATCAAGATTGGAGCCTGGTGCAGCCATCTGGTTCACGACCCCTCAGTGAAAATCGTCCAACCCATGCTAGCATAGAAAGCGGATGTTAAACGATGATGATGATATACATATGCATATACATATATATATTATATATATATATATTATATATATATTATATATATATATATATATATATATGTATAATATATATATATATATATATATATATATATATATATATATATATGTATAATACATATATATATATGTGCATATATATATGCATATATATGTATATATATTAATGTATATATATATATATGTATATATAAATATGTATATATGCATGTATATATATATATATATACACACACATACATACATATGTATATATATACATATATATGTATATATATATATACATATATATGTATATATATATATTTGCATATATGTTACATTTATATAATACAAAATGGCTGATGTTTAGTAAGGAGAGACACACAAATAAGAAAGAAGAAAGCAAAGGACCACTGATGCGGTCACAGGAGTGTGACGAAAGAACTCTGGCCGAAATAAGATTAAGATTAATGTAAAAAATAAATAACGCTGAAGCAAAGTAACACCAAATATATAGTGTGTGTGTTTTTATTGGCTAAACTGGCAAAATGACCATTCCTAAATACAACAATATACATATATTGGAAAGCGGATGCTAAACAATGATGATGATGATGATGATGCATATATTTCAAGCCCTATTGAGTTCTTATGAAAGGCGTTTACATCATTCTGATGCATATATATATATATATATATATCTATATTATAATTCTGTAATGCAAAAAGTTTGTTTGTCTGGTTTTGGCATTGACAATGGCTTAAAGGGACATGTAAAATGAGGTGAGGATGCCAGTGGGCTAGGTTAGAAATCCCCATCTTAAAAGGTGTCGTTGCTAGGGCCAAAAATGCACACTTTGACAAGTCTACTCTCATTCCTTTATGTGTCTGTCTTTCTCCATCTCTCACTCTCCTTCCTCCCTTCCTTTCACTTTCTATCTATAAAGTCTTTTCAAAGTGTCTGCCTCCCTTCCCTTCACTTTCTCTCTATAACGTCGTTTCACAGCGTCTACCTCCCTTCCCTTCACTCTCTCTCTATAACGTTTTAGAGAGAAAGTGAAAGGAAGGGAGAAAGTAATAATGAGTGAATGAGAATAAAGCGTAAAAAGTTTTTCTTTCTCAACTTAATCAAGATCTTTTGTTGTTTATAAATGGGAGAGAGAGATATAGAGAAAGATAGAGAGTAAGAGAAAGCGAGGGATAGTCTACTATCTTTCCCCCGCTGCCTTCATCAGCGCTGTCACACTCTCTCTCTCTCTTTACGTCTGTCTGTATTCATAGAGAGAATTATCATCGCCACCAGCACCACACAATCATGAGAATAAATATTATGAATCAGATAATTATTGGGTTAATTTATATGTGTGTGTGTGTGTTCTATATATAAATATGTATATATAATGTATATATATAAAGTGTATATATCTGTATTTATATATATATATATTATATATATAATTTGTATACATTTATATATATAATGCATACACACACACGCACACACACACACACACACACACCACACACACACACACACACATATAATGTATGCATTATGTGGTCGGTTGAGCTGAAAATATGCACACCTATGTTAAAAGTGATAGATAAAGATAGAGAGTAAGAGAAAGCAAGGGAGAGTATGAGAGAAAGGAAGAGTAAGAGAGAAACAAAGAGGGAGAATCATCATCATCGTTTAACGTCTGTTTTCCGTGCTAACATGAGTTGGACGGTTTGACTGGGGTCTGGGAAGCCAGGAGGCTTCACCAGTCTCCAGTCTGATCTGGCAGTGTTTCTACAGCTGGATGCCCTTCCTAACGCCAACCACTCCGTGAGTGTAGTGGGTGCTTTTTTTGTGCCACCAGCACAGGTGCCGGGGGGTGGCTGGCACCAGCCACAATCAGTTGGTGCTTTTTACGTGCCACCGGCACAGAAGCCAGTCAAGGCGGCGCTGCCATCGGTGCTTTTTACGTGCCGAATGGAAACAACAGAAAGTAACAACCACACTCTTACCCGCGCGTAGGGCAGGTGACCTTAAGCTAGTATACATATATATACGAAAGATGGCTTGAAAATGCAATTTTAAAAGATGTTTATTTACTTTACCAGTTTCACTCTTTGGAAAAAGATTGTCAAAAGTAACATGTAAAAGTTTGGTATTGTATCTGTATATTCAAACACGCACAGAATATTGGTTGTCACAGAGTACTACAATACATATATATACATTCTTTGGTGACAATATATATACATTCTTTGGTGACAAGAGTGAGAAAGTGAGAGAGAAAGGAGAGAGAAACAAAGAGGGAGAATGTGGTGATAAGAAACAGAAAGTAATAACCACACTCTTACCTGCGCGTAGAGTGGGTCACCTTAGGCTAGTATATATATATATATATATATATATATATATACATTAAAATCACCTTGATTCATTTTTAAATCTACCTTTTATCACAACTTCACCGAACCTATTTTCAAGTCAGAGTGTGAAATGTGCACTTCAATCTTATTGGGCACATATATATATATATTATATATATATATATATATATATATATATATATATTATAGAGGGCATTATTACACATAAATGCCTCACACTAAGAGGGACAAAGTCATTACTACCAAAATTACACTAATCATACCTAAATGCAGTTCTTCAAAGCAAGACATTTAAAAAATGAATTTAGTTCTGTATCACCGTGATTTCACATTTAACTTACGTCTATGATCCCATTTACCGGATATATGATTTATAAACATTCCATGTGCTTGGCCGGAGTGAATAGATGTCTGTTCGTCTTCGCTAGGTAAGGTTGGTGGTTTATTTATGATGTGTTCAGAATCAGTTCTGCTGAGGATCATAGACGTAAGTTAAATGTGAAATCATGGTGATACAGAACTAAATTCATTTTTTAAATGTCTTGCTTTGAAGAACTGCATTTAGGTATGATTAGTGTAATTTTGGTAGTAATGACTTTGTCCCTCTTAGTGTGAGGCATTTATGTGTAATAATGCCCTCTATAAAATATAGATATAATTAATTTGTTCAAAAGAAAAAAATTATTTTCGAATTCTTTTCTTTTATGAGGTTTTTACACTAACTACCTGATAATTTCTTGTTAAGATTCCTTATTAAGAAGTTATCCTTAATTGTTATATATATATACTAGCAGTATCGCCCGGCATTGCTCGGGTTTGTAAGGGAAATAACTATATAAGCATTTTTAGAGAGTTATAGCCAAAAAATAGCAAAAAAATGCATTAAAAATTGAAAAAAAATTAAGGTAAATTTTTTTTTAAATCGTTGACACATCATAGATATTTTTAGAGAGTTACTTCCCTTATATAAAAGCGAAAAACATGCATTAAAATGGAAAAATATGATGGTAAATTTTTTTTAAATCGTAGACTCATCGTAGACGCACGCTAATACCCAGAAGGGCTCGATATGAATCACGACTATAAGATACCCGCTTTTGGTTAAACTGCACCGCAAAATGTGGGAGTAGTTAGGAATCTAAATCGTAGGAGACAGACACACAACTTCACTCTTATATAAAGATGCTTTTTTTTTTCAGTCATAGAGTTAGATTTATGAAGGTCTTCAGTAGAAAATCCTTCGAATTCTGACTCGCTGCTTGATATAATGAAATTCGTATCCATTTTTTGTCAGAATTACAAATTTTGAAAACACAATAGGAACAAATTTTGGAAAAAAATCTCCCATAATTCACGGAATTAAAATTACACTTCGATTTTTGTACAAAACTGTAGTTGAAGTGTTTACGAAGTATAATACGTGTTTTCACGAATGTACTAAAGAGATTTGCTCTGATATTCTCATTTAAATATGAATAGGTAAATTCGGGCGGCTTGGTAACGAAAGGGTTAAACGGATGCATACATTTATTAATCTCTTATTATAATAACTATATATAAGTGTCGTCTGTTTATACATAAACACTGTTTCATACTGCAATTATATATACATATATCTATATATAATATTATATAATAAAATATATACAGAGTAAAATAAAAACCAATTTACCTTTTCTGTCCGTCCGTGTGTCTTTGCAAATGTGTTGGAATGATAAGTGAGTTGTGTTTTGGCGCCTTTTTTAATAACAAACACACACTTGTTTGTATGTAGTTGTATGTGTATGTAGTTGTATGTAGTTGTATATGTATGTGTATGCGTGTGTGAGGAATGACACACACACACTCACGCACGCACACATGTACATCAATGCTTTCGGAGTGATATGTTAAAATATTGAGTTTTCTCAAATTTTGTCTTAATTGGTGGTAAAATTGAAAGAAATTTTTTATGGCATCACCCACTGAAGTACTCTGAAAAATCATGGGTACACTCTAATTGAAGAAATTGTGTGAGGAGTAAATCGTTATGTATTTATTTGTTTCTGTTTGCTGTGTTTTTTTTATTTTTTGAGTAGTGGTTTAAATACTTTCAGTTTAGTCTTCCTCAAATCACTCTGTCGCTATTTACTTTCAGTTTATTCGTTGCACACTGTGTGTGTGCGTTTGCGTGTGGTGTAAACCAGACTAAGAAAAGCATTTGACACACACACCAGAATGTGAGTTTTCTGTAAATTTTGCTTAATTGGAGTTTAAATTTTAAAAACTGGACCTGGCATGACCCGATGCATTCTACTCTTAAAAATGCTAGGTAAATTGTAATTGAAGAAATCCTATATTGTAGATTTCTATAACTCCCAAAGGGAGGCAGATAAAATCTGCCTTTTATAATAAGAGATATATATATTATGTATGTATTGTAAGTTTAAATGCCATTATGTATCAAAATTATTTATTATATTACCCTGGAATTTATAAATATTTCCACTTTTAAAAGCATTTTCTCTTGACATAAAAAAATTAAACAGAAATAATTGAGATTAATATACATTAATCTTGAGAATACAATAAAATCAGAATCTGGTGACTGCCTCATGGTCCACAAATGCTCATGTGATCAATCTTGTCTTAATCATGTTCGCTATCCTGTTTAGGCATCCATTGAAAAGTGAGTGCAGTGATGCTCAGTAGCTCACTCAACATCCAGCATGCCAACAACACATGCAATAACAATGCAACGTTGCTAGTTGATTCCTGTTTTTTGTTTTTTACCTCTCCTTTCCATTTTCATGAAACTTAGATTTCATGAATTTGTAGTCTAGTAGTGCTTATGAATGTGGAACTTGTGTAAATGGACAAAAAGTGTATAGTGCTGCTTTTGGCAATGCATGTATTTTCTGATTTTTATTTTCCATACAATAGTGGAAACTGAGTTTGTATTTCATAACATCAGTTTACATGGTGCAAGTGATGTTTCCATGTGCATTTTTTGTATGATTTTTCCAATTGTATACATTATGCAATTGGAAATATTGTTTGTTGTTAGCATTTAAACATTTACAGAGTGTATTGATATACACCCTGTGGCAGAAATCTGGTTTAATCACACCATATAACCCATTGTAACTTTTTAAGTTTTTGGAATTTTCGGAAACTTTTATGAATCTGTGTTCTACACATGGAGATTCTTAGATTATGCAAAGAAAAAAAAATCTCATTTGCACCTGTTCAGATAATTTGACAGAGAGAGTGATCTAATGTGTGTCACAAGCATTTAGTCACAAGAAATGAATCATTTGTGCAGGTCATTTGGTAAAAACTGAACACTCTCATACATCACCTTTCACTGAGAGGCCATCATATATTTATTATTGTTCACATAACATTTATATATATATGTGAACAATTATATTTTGAAAACAAAAGTGTTTCATATTTAATTTCATGTATATATTTATGGGTGTGTGTGAAACTGATGAAGTAAATACAAGTTATAAAAATTTCGCAGTTTTAGTTTGATTAAAATATCACCATCTTCAAAATAAAACCTTTGAATGCTGTTCACCTGCCTTTCAGTGTCTCTCACTGTTAACCACTTCACTCCATTTGTTTATTTACTCTTCATTCCATAGCATGACCAACAGGACAAATTGCGTTTTATTATGTATTATATTTGCTGTAGTAATGCTTATATTTACAACACTCATTACACTTATATTTACAATGCTTACATTGCACTCACCCCCTGCCAATAGGGGCAACAAATTTTAACATTTTTGAATGATGGTAGGTTAAAGTAAGAGAACAACTGATGTAAAATGTCTGTTACCAAACAATCACAGAAACCATTTTTTCAAGTGCTAAATAACATCACTCCTTCCCACATCTCTTTCCAAGTTTTCAGAGTTGGCACTATCAATGTAGGAACATTGAAAGGTAGGTCTAGTGAGATCATTGAGATGCTTGAATGGAGGCTTGTTGATATATGTTGCATCCAAGATGTAAGGTGGAGAAGAGCTTCAGCCAGGTACCTCACAGGCAAGACACATAGGTATAAAATCTTCTGGAAAGGTAAGAGTAACGGGGTAGATGGTGTGGGTATACTTCTTGCAGAGAAATGGGTGGATAAGGTCATAGAGGTAGTCAGAGTGTGTGATAGAGTGCTTAAGCTTAGTCTAGTCTTACTGAATAGTATAGTGACAATTATCTCTGCCTATGTCCCTCAAGCAGGCCTACCAAATTAAGTGAAGGACCACTTTTATGATATTCTTCTGCAGGCTACCTCAAACAAGTGACAATGATCTCCTCTTTGTGGCTGGGAATTTCAATGGACATGTCAGACCGCAGCCTGGAATCTTCCATGGTGTGCATGAGGGCCATGGAATTGGATTCCAAAATGAAGAGAGAACAAGGCTACTGGAGTTCTGTGATGCAAATAACCTTCTGATTTGCAAAACCAACTTCAGGAAGTCAGCCAGTCACCTGATAACACAGCAATCAGGTGTCTGTGCAAGTCAGATCAATTACATTCTTACCAGACAGCAAGATGCATGGTTGCTCCTAAATACAAAGACCCTCACTGGTGAAGAATGTACACCCCCCCCCCCGCACAGCATAAACTAATCATGAGTGACTTTAGACTCCAGGCTAGAAGGATGCCAAGAAGTAAACCAATTGGAAAAAGAAGGATTTGGAAGCTTAAGGAACCTTCACATGGTCACAGATTTACGGATATCTCAATTGAAAAATTTGTTGAAAGGGAGGAGGAGCTACAGACTTATGACATAGAGGCCAACTGGAAACTCCTGAGGGGCAGCTTGCTGAGTGCCACAAACCAAATCTGTGGCTGATGCAAAATCTCATCCATCAAGCCAAGTGAAATCATAGTCCTAGTAACTCACTCCTGTGCTGGTGGCATGTAAAGAACACCTTTCAAGCATTGAGTCACATGGAGACAAAGTGGCTGAGTTCCTTCCAAGCACTGGGCTTCATGGGGGAAAAGTGGCTGAGTTCCTTTTGAGCATTTGGCCTCATGGAGGCAATGACTGAGACCTTTGACATTATGTTGTGCTTGAGAAGACCCATCAAGCCAAGCAAAATCGCAGTCATGGCAGATACTGGTGTCATGCAAATGGCACCAGTGCCAGTGACATGTAGAAGCACCCAGGAGTGGTTAGTATTAGGAAGGGTATCCAGCTGTAAAAAAACATGCCAAATCAGACTGGAGTCTGGTGCAGCCTTCCAGCATGCCAGCCCCGTCAAACAGTCCAACCCATGCCAGCATGGACAACGGACTTTATATGATGATGATGATAGTGGTTTTCTTCTTCTCTGCCAAGAATTTACAATGACCTCAAACCCACAAGAGTAAACAAGAGAGAGAGAGAGAGACAAGTAGAAACAAGGAAAATGCCCCTTGTATTTGAATACTATGCAGTGAGTATGGACTTTTGATTACCAATACTATTTTCCAACTCCCCAAACACCACAAAACTAACTGGAAGCATCCCCAATCAAACCATTATCACCTCATTGATTTCATAAACATGACATCTTCCATGAGGGAAGATGTCCAAGTAACATATTCTTTCTTCATTGGGGAGTGTTGGTCTGATCATAGACTGATATGATCAAAGGTGAATTTTACTATCTGCAGTCCTATTTGTAACAATCACACTTAACCAATTTGAAAAGTGGACATGACAAAGCTGAGGAGCAATGACAATTTAACCTCATTTCAAACAAACTGTGACAACAAACTTGCTGGCATCTCAGACAATATAGATACTGAATCATTGTGGTCTGCTTTTAAAAATGTTGTATTTGAGTCATCTTGTGAAACACCCGGCTATGTTAAGAGGAAACACCAAGATTGGTTCGACTCAAGTGATCCAAACATCTCTCGTTTTTGGACCTGTGTCTGGTGGCTCAACTTCCATACTTTCAATGGAGGGTAATCTTCTGACAGATAAAAAGATCACAAAATGTTGGACAGAGCATTTTTCAAATGTTCTGAATATAAACTCAATTGTTGAAGAACCTGCTACAGAGGCCTGCCCTTGAAGAACTCTCAGCTGCTCCATCAAATGCTGAGATAAAAATAAAAGTAGGCCATAAAACAGCTCTCAAATGGAAAGTTGTCCGGAATGATTGCATACCAGCCAAGATATATAAATGTGGTAGCAGTCCCCTGCTGAACAAGTCATGTGATCTCTTAATCTGGGAATCTATTGTCCAGATTTATAAGCACATAGGCAACAAATGTGAATGTGACAACCATAGAGGTATTTCTCTTTTGTGTGTTGCCAAAAAGATCCTCAGATGAGTTATCTTAAACAGATTAAATGATGCTTAGTGTTGCCTGAATCTGTGTGGATTTTGGGCTGGTATAGGTATAGTGGATATGATTTTTAGCCTAAGACAGCTGCAGGGAAAGGCTCATGAGCACAACCAAAACCTTTTTGTAACTTTTGTACATCTAACTAAAGCTTTCAATACCATATCTAGGGATGCTCTTTAGGTTGTCCTTAGAAAGCTAGGTGTTCCCAAAGAGATGCTCAATGTCATCATTTCTTTCCATGAACGGATAATGGCTTCTGTCAGATCTAGCAGGGCAGTGTTTGATTTATTCACAGTCTCAATTGGGACAAAACAAGACTGTGTTCTTGCACCACTCTTATTTGCTTTGTATTTCTCCATCATGTTGGAATCAGCGTTCAAGGGTGTTAAAGAATGAGTAAAGTTTGAGTACAGAACTGGTGGTGGCTTGTTCAACCAACAGCATTTTAAAGCAAAAACTAAGACTTTGGTGCAAACAGTTCAACATTAGCTCTTCACAGATGATTGTGCACATGTAGCACACACTGTTGAGGACATGTAATGGATTCTAAACAACTCACTTGCATCAAAGGATTTTGGTCTTACCATCAATATCAAGAAAACTGAGTTTGTCCATCAGCCCATTCGTGACCATTTTCCCACTGTTGTTCCTACTGTATATGTTGATGGGAAAGCATTAAAAACTGTTTCTTCCTTCACTTATCTTGGTTCCATTGTGTCTAATGATGCTAAGATGGATAAAGAAATTGAGCCCAGAATTAGGAAGGCTAGTTCGGCTTTTGGTAAGCTTCATCATAGGCTTTGGAACAGACAGGACATATTGTCGAAGGTGAAAGTCAGTGATTTTGACAAAATTGCTTTATGGTGATGAATCATGGACTTCATATGAAAAGCATACCAACCAGCTTAAAGCTTTTCATATGCAATGTTTGTGTATCATCTCCAACATAAAACTAAGTGACCATATTCATAACAGTGAGGTAGCAACTTATCGGGTACTAAAGCCATCCTCATCAAAATTCAGTTTAGATGGTATGGTCATCTTTCACATGTGAGTGATATCGGAATTCCAAAGCAACTTCTATCTGGCCAATTCCCAACAGAAGGCCACTCTTGTGCTTCAAAGACAATTTGAAGCAATGCACCATTCCTTTTTCTTCCTCGGGAAACAAAGCAACAGAACACCGGATCTGGTGCCAGTCCAGCTCCTCCTCAGTTCAAAGATTTGAGTAAAGTTGACTCCAACATCGGGACCGACTTCCTACAAGTATGAAGGCATGCTGGCAAAACGCTGCTCTTCTACATGTAAACCTTACTCATCATTGTTGTTTTGTAGCACAAAGCAAAGTAGGCCTTGCCATGCACTCAAGAAAACACATAGTAAATAATCCACGAGCACTCAAGCAAACTTGAGTTTTCAATTTGTTCCATTTGCCAAAAGGTTTGAAAAGCACCAGCAGGTCTCAAGAGACACCATGTCCCTAGAACATGATCAACACTATTTTACTGAACCCTCATTTGTCATTCATACCAAGAGAATCCATCATTATATATAAGATATATAGATGGATGCAGATATATATATGTGTGTGTGTGTGTGTGTGTGCGTGTGTGTGTGTGTGTGTGTGTGTATATATATATGGATGAAAAGGGACATACGAGTTGATATATATGAAAAAACAAGTCAAGATAGAAAATGCTAAAATAATGTTATAAAGAACATTTCAGTACGGGTTTCGGTCATTTGAGACTTTTTCAACTGTAACTATTAAATAATTCAATTTAGAAAAACTTTTCTTTTAATTTTTCTAAATTCAATTATTTAATAGTTACAGTTGAAAAGGTCTCAAATGACCGAAACCGGTACTGAAATGTTCTTTATAAAATTATTTTAGCATTTTCTATCTTGACTTGTTTTTTCATATATATATCTTTATCTTTATCTTTCTTTATCTAGTTTCAGCTCACGAGCTGTGGCCATGCTGGGGCACCGCCATTTGGTGTTGCTACATGATTTTACTTCACGAATGCTTTTTAGCAATTGCCATTTGGTGCATGAGAGAGTTCGATGCAGCTGCACTCATCTGCACCTCCTGCCGTGAAGTTGGTTCATCTGGGACACCTGACAAGAAGAGATCCAGTTTTATTTTAAAGACATCTGCATCCACCCCATGCAGGTCTCTCAGGTTCTTCAGGAGGATATTGAAGACCTGTGGGCCTCTGAAGCCCAGGCTATCACAGTATCTTGTCCTACATCATGATGGCAAATTTGGAGTCCTTGGCACTATGCAGTGGCGCCCAGTTCTGGCATTTGTGTAACTCTCGATGCCAAAGTTTGGGACAAGTCCTTCTAGGATCTTCCAGATGCATATTATGGCATATCTTTCTCGCCTACACTCTAAGGAATAGAGTCTTAATCTCTTGAGTCTTTCTCAGTAGCTTATATGCTGCACAGAGGCTATCTTCGTGATTAAATTGACACTGGATGATGATCATAGCTGAGAGCAATAGTCAAAGTGGCTTAGGACAAGTGTCCTCCAGAGGACCATCATGGTTTCCTGGTCTCTTGTTCTAAAGGTTCTAAGAATCCATCTGGTCAGCTGCCTACATTTCATTGCCACTTTAGCAATATGCACATGAAAGATTGCATCATCACTCATGTAAATACCCAGGTCTCACACTGATTGTGCCTCTGGGATTGCAATCCCTCCAGGTCCAGTGTATTTATTGGGTATTGCATTTAGTTTTGCATGCTGATAGCATAAAGCTTGAAACTTTTCAGCATTGAACTGCATGCTATTCTTTTCAGCCCACTTGTATATTTTGTCCAGCTCACATTGCAGGTACTTAGTGTCTTCAGGGTTCTGTATTGCCTGTGAAACTTTTGTATCGTCTGCATAACTTGTGATCGTGGCTCTCTGCGTGGCTGAGGGCATGTCTGAGAGGGCCATTATGAACAGTAGTGGTCCCAAAACAGTGCCTTGCGGAAGACCGCTCACTATTTGCGTGTTAATGGAAGTGGCCCCATTGGCTACTACCACCTACGAGGGGCGTTCCATAAGTAATGCTCCTGACCCACTTCCCATAGCAGTAGAGCAACGAAACTTGGCAAAGTTATTAGTCTTTTTCTACATAGGAACCACCCAGAGTTACGCATTTCTCCCATCGTTTGATGCAGCTCTGGAGACCGTTTTTGTAGAAGACCCAGTTTGGTCCTCCAACCACGACGTGACTTCAGAAATCAAGGCTGCATCATCTGGGAAACGCTTTCCTTTCAAAAACAACTTCATGGCTGGGAAGAGGTGAAAATCAGAGGGTGCAAGGTCAGGAGAGTAGGTGGGATGAGGGAGGAGTTCATAGCCGCACGCCTGTGCTTCTGATCTGGCGACAAGCGAGTTGTAGACCGGAGCGTTGTCCTGCAGGATGAGGATGCCTTTGCTGATCTTGCCCCGCCTCTTGATTTTGATAGTTTCTCTTAATTTCCTCAAAAGTGAAGCATAACAGGCTCCTATAATTGTGGTACCCTTTGCCAGGAAATCTGTCATCCCTACTTCGTCTTGGTCCTAGAAGACTGTGAGCATGACCTTGCCAGCGGAGGGCTGCACCCTTGCCTTCTTTGGAGGAGGTGAATCACGGTACTTCCACTGCATTGACTGGACTTTGGTCTCTGGATCATAGTGAGGGACCCAGGTTTCATCCTGTGCAATCAGTCTTTTGAAAAATTTTGACTCATCTTCTTGACACATCTCCAAATTCATCCTTAAGCACTCGACGCGTTCTTGCTTCTGGAAAGGTGTGAGCAGCCTGGGAATCCATCTGGCAGACACCTTTTGCATATGCAAATGGTCATGAATGATAGTTTCCACAGACCCGGTACTAATCTTGACCTCATGGGCTATTTGGTGAATAGTTATGCGTCGATCTTCCAAAATGGTAGCCTCAACTTGACGGACAGATGCCTCATCAATGGCAGAAGTGGGGGCGACCAGATCTGGGAGCTGTTTCCACAGAGTTCCAACCATGTTTGAATCCACGATGCCATCGTTTTACAAGGTCATATGATGGGGCATCATCACCATAAGTTACTTTCATTTCATGAAAAGTCTCCTGTGGTGTGCGTCCTTTCAAATACAAAAACCGGATCACTGCTCGACACTCAACAGGCTCCATTTCACACTTGACTCAGTTCAAACACCTGTAAATCAGAAACCACAATTAGTTCAGAGGTGTAATTTGCTACTTAATCTATAGAGATATAAATAATTGCACATGCAAAATTTCAGCTAGATCAAACAACTGCAAGTGGGTCAGGGGCATTACTTATTGAACGCCCCTCGTATATATGTATATATATATATATATATATATATATATATATATAATATATATATATATATACACACATATATACATATATATATATACATACATATATATATATATATACATATACATATATATATATATATGTATATATATATATATATATACATACATATATATATATATTATATATATATATATATATATATACATATATATATATATATGTATATATATATATATATATATACATACATATATATATATATATATATATATACATATATATATATATGAGAAGATTGCATCTTGCACCCTTTATTCCTTTGGAATGAAACCATGTTGTCTTCGAAACATATGTCGAGAGTAAAGGAATTTTGTTAACATCTTTGTTCGACTCCATTCTTTTATTTATTCATATATAACACACAAATTTCTGCACATGAACACGGAGTTTCTACCCTTGGACACTTGGACAGGTCGCTTCAACCATATTTCTGACGTGAATTTGCTACCCTGGTATCGGTTCATCGAATTTTCCATGCTGATGATAAACATAGGATAATTCATATATATATATATATATATATATATATATATATATATATATGAATTATCCTATGTTTATATACACACATATATACATATATATATACATATATATATACATATATATATGAATTATCCTATGTTTATATACACACATATATACATATATATATACATATATATATATATATATATATATATATATATATATATATATATACACACATATATCTGGGGGAATTATCTCAGATGGTAGAGCACTCGCTTAGCATGCGAGAGGTACCTTTCTTTACTAAATGGTGGTGCATCAGCATGGCCATAGCTCTGATATTATATATATATAAATCCTTAAAAATGTTTCAGCCCGAAGGCTGCGTCCATGCTGGGGTACCACCGCTGAATGAACTACACTAATATATGAATCCACCTCTGATACGTGGCACTTGGTCAACAAGGGAGTCTGATGCCGCTGCCCGCATCTGTGTCTCCTGCCGTGAGGTAGGTTCATTTGGGACCCCCGACAAGAAGAGATCCAATTTAGTTTTAAAGAAACCCACATCCACACCATGCAAATCTTTCAGGCATTTAGGGAGGATGTTGAAGAGCTGTGGTCCTCTGAAATCCAAGCTGTTGCAGTATCTGGTCCTGTATTTTGATAGTGATGTTGGAATCTTTGGCACCATACAGTGGCGCCCCGTTCTGCGGTTGGGGTAACTTTGAATGCCAAAGTTTGGTTCAAGACCCTCCAGGATTTTCCAGATGTATATCACCACATATCTCTCCCGCCTCCGCTCTAGGGAGAAGAGTTTTAATACTTTCAGTCTTTCCCAGTAACTGATATGTTGCATTGAGACGATCTTCTTAGTGTAGCTTCTCTGAATTGCTTCAAGTTTTACTGTTAGCTTTATATTGTGTGGCGACCATAGTTGGGAGCAGTAGTCCAAGCGGCTGAGGATGAAAGTTTTCCACAGGACCATCAGTGTCTCCTTCTCTCTTGTTCTGAAAGTTCGGAGAATCCATCCAGCTAGCCGTCTGCATTTAATCACCAAATTAGTACTATGCACTTGGAAAGATGCATCATTGCTCATGTCAATGCCCAGGTCACGCACTGATTTTGACTCAGGGATTACAATTCTTCCCGGGCCAGTGTATCCAGTCTGCATGTCGTTTACCTTTGTGTGCCGGTAGCGCAGGGTGTGGAACTTACCTGCATTAAACTGCATGTTGTTGTCCTCAGCCCACCTGTATATTGTATCCAACTCCTGTTGCAGATGTGCAATATTTCCAGGGTTTGTATTGTGTGGGAGACTTTTGTGTCATCTGCATAGCTAGCAAGGGTGGCCATCTTAGCAACTGAGGACATGTCTGAAAGGCCCACTATGAACATCAGTGGCCCCAAGACAGTGTCTGTGGAACACCGCTTGTTATTTGTGTTTCCTTGGAGGTGGCTCCATTGACCACAACTGCCTGCCTTCTATCTTTTAGGAAGTTGTGCAGCCACTCTCCAAGTTTTCCGCCTATGCCAAGACCACACAGTTTGTGACAAATCATGCCATGGTCAACTTTATCAGAGGCTTTTGCAAAGTCGAGATATATCACATCCACATTTGAGCCATTTAGTAGCCATATATATATATGTGTGTGTGTGTGTGTGTGTGTGTGTGTGTGTGTGTGTGTGTATATATATATACATACATACATACATACATATATATATATATATAATATATATATATATATATATATATACATATATGTATATATGTGTATATATATATGCATATATATATATATATATATATATATATATATATACACATATATATACATACATATATACATATATATATACATATATATACATATATATATATATATATATATAACATATATATATGTTAGAAGTATTGGGGGTGATGTACAGATGTAAAAAATTTTTAACTAAATCTCTTGTAATTTTGGGAAAGAATTTGAAACCACCACCTATGTGTTGTATTACTACTTCTCAACACCCATGCCTACTAGTCCACTGAAGCAGCAATATATATACAATATATATATAGTTAATAATAAATGGGTAAAATTAATTAATTATTAATTAATAATTTTACTAAGTAGTGTTCAGTATGTAAAAAACCATTTACGGTATATCTAAAACATTACGTTATATAATTAGGGTTCAGTAAAATAATTTACTTTACCACACACTGAACTTTTAGAAATAGCAGCCAAAAAATTTTAGCTATTTCCTCTACTATAAGAAAAGTCTCCCAGACAATGTAGACTCAAAAATAATTCACGCAGGTATAGAGGGAAAAATAATGAAAGATCACACGTACATTGATTACTTGAGAACGCCATTTCTGGATTAGTTGGATATAGAGATCAACATTTCTGATGACGGAAATGTTGATCTCTATATCCAACTAATCCAGAAACGGCGTTCTCATCTAAACTAACTCTCTCTCTAATTAGTTGGGCTATGACCCTCTCCGTAACCTTCATTACCTGATCCAACAGCTTGAGACCTCTGTAATTATTTGTATCTAGGGCGTCACCTTTACCTTTGTAGCAGTTGACTATTATGCTGCTACACCAGTCATTGGGTATGACTTCTTCGTGTATCACCTGATTAACTATACGGGTGACTAGGCTATAGCCGACACTACTAGATATTTTGAGCATCTCTGCAGTTATTCCTGATGGGCCTAGGGCTTTCCCTGTCTTCATGCTTCTAATTGCCTTAACTACCAAGGAACTGTCAATTCAGATAGCTGGTCCCTCTGTTGGGTCGACATTCGGCAGACTCTCATTATCCCATTCATTTTCTTTATTCAGCAACCGTTCATAGTGGCGTCTCCAAACCTCTCTGTTTGCATTCTCATTTAGCGCAAGTGAACCATCATCCATGCGAACACATTTCTCTCCAACCACATCATGATTCTCTCTCACACACTGTCTTGCAACACGAAATACCTCAAGTCTTTGGTCCTCTCGGTGCAGAATATTGGCAAATTTTTTCTTATCTGCTTCCCCTCTGGCTAAATAGACCTGTCTCCTAGCTTCTCTTTTCGCAGTCTGATACAATACCCTGCAACCACCATTCTTCCAGTCTTTTCAAGCCTGTCTCTTTTCTCTAACAGCCCTGTCTACAACATTGTGAAGCTCTATCCCCTTCTACTTCGTCAAAAGCTTCAAGTAACATGTTCCTAAATCTCTGTCCATTCGCAGGATCTTTAAGCTTCCAGATCCTTCTTCTCCAAGTTGGTCGTCTTCTGGTCGTCCTTAGTCCTGATCCTAAAGTCACTAACTACCAGTCTATGTTGTGGGGTACATTCTTCGCCTGGGAAGGTTTTGGCATTTATAAGCAGCCATCTTTCCCTTTTCCTGGCAAGGATGTAGTCAATTTGGCTGGTATGTTGGCCAGATCGGTAGGTGAGTAGTTGGCTGGTAGGTTTCCTGAAGTTAGTGTTGCAAACCATAAGATCATTTGCATCGCAGAACTCCAGCAGCCTGGTTCCCTCCTCGTTGCAGGAACCATAACCATAGCCTCCATGGAAGCCCCCAGCATGTTGTCCAACATGCCCATTGAAGTCACCAGCCACAAAGAGAAGGTCTCTATCATTCATCAATGAGGTAGTCTGCAGTAGGGTGTCATAGAATCGGTCTTTCTGTCCATCTGGTAGCCCCGGCTGAGGAGCATAGGCCGATATAATGGTTGCTAATCCATGATGAAGCACTAATCTAATCTTTAGTATTCTGTCAAATACTCTGATTACTTCAATTACCTTATCTACCCATTTTTGAGTGAGAAGTATACCCACGCCCCCAACCCCGTCAGTGTTCCCGGCCCAGAAAATCTTGTACCTATGTTCTTTGCCTGTGAGGAACCTAGCAGAACCTCCTCTCCACCTTAATTCTTGGATGCAACATATATCAACACATCTCTGTTCAAGCCTCTCGACTATCTCGCCAGACCTACCTTTGAGTGTGCCAATGTTGAGGGTGTGGGAGGTATAGACCCTAGAGACCCTGGGACGGTGGACAGTAGCTTCATGTACCTGAAAAGAAAACTGGCATTTGGCAGAATTCATGAGCAAGCAATACAGTAGCCTTCAGTTCAACCTGCATAACACTACCCTTTCATATGTTGCACTGTATGAACATTACCTTACATAGGTGATAGGCCGAGACTAGGGGTGGGGATGGTGAAAGGGCTTTTGCAGTCTTCATGGGAGGCAACCCAAGGATGGCAAAGAATAGGAACTTCCAGCATGTGTGTGAGAGGTGGGAGGGAGGGCATGGGAGGGAGGGCATGGGAGGGAGAGTGGGTGGGCATGGGTGGGAGGGAGGAGTGGTAAAGGGGGTGCACCAGTAACTAGGAAGAGGTTCTGCTAATCGCGAGACCAAGAAAGTAGGTTTGAAAAATCTGAGAAAGACAAATTTTAGGGGAAAGATAAGTGGCTGTGTGATAAGACTTTAATAGTTAAGTGAATCAATGAATATAAGGTTATCTTCGGGAGCAACAGGAAGACAAGACTAAACGAAAAGTATATTTACATGAATGGCATGTTACTGAACTAGACAGAATAATGAAAGAATAATGAAAGAATAATGATGATATGTGCAAAGATAGTAGGTAGAAGAAGCGAGGTTGAAAGAAGGATTCTTAACTTTTATCCGTTCATGAGCGGTCCGTTATTCTTCGGTAGGGGTTGGTTAGGAAGCGAGTGGAATTCCTGATCATGCGTTCGCTAGTTTATACTATGGCGATGGTGGTTACGGAAAGAGGGAGACATAGAGAAACATAAGGAGAGGGACAGGGTTAGTTAGAGAGGGAGAGAGAAGTGGTCAAGAAACACATGGGAGGAAACCGCAAGAGGGGCTCTGACTGGCGTGGTTGAAACGAGACGGTAGTATCGATAATATTTAATATTTAAGATAGACTTGAAAAAGTAAAATCTGAGTTTGTCAGGCAATCTAGCTAGGAAGAGGTTCTGCTAATCGCGAGACCAAGAAAGTAGGTTTGAAAAACCTGACAAAAAAAAATTTTAGGGGAAGGATAAGTGGCTGAGTGTTAAGACTTTAATAGTTAAGTGAATCAATGAATATAAGGTTATCTTCAGGAGCAACAGGAAGACAAGACTAAACGAAAAGTATATTTACATGAATGACATGTTACAGAACTAGACAGAATAATGAGAGAATACATACATATATACATACATACATATATATATATATATATACACACACACACATATATATATATACACACACACACACACACATATATATATATACATATATTGTCAATAATAAAAGGGTAAAACTAATTAATTTTAATAGTGGGAAGGCTATTTGACCCTGACCTGAATGCTTGTGGCAGGCCATACGTTGACAATTCATTTCCACCCAGTTTAGCAATTCTGTCTTCAATGTCAATGAGTGTTTTGTTATAGATTTCATTGCTGATACCCTCCATGTCAGGATAGAGCAGTTGAGCTTGGCGCTGAAAATCTTCAGACAGGTTATCTCTATATTTGAGCCATAGAGTGGCCGGATTACACAGTTCGCATGCTTGTAGTAATAATGCAAATAGTGCCCTAAGACTTTTAGGTGATTGTGTTAAAGCAGCCTCTCCTAAAGTTGCATCCCATTGTGCACAATCTTCTAACAGACCTTGTCGAGAGCAGGCTTCTCTGTATGTTGTGCAGACATGTCCATGAACGGTTTTAGGGCCTGGAAAGACGGCCCTCTGACCTCATGCAGTAGTAGACAACGGTAGAAGCACTCTTGTTGAGTGGGATGCACTGTGTATACTCGCCCAAGGCAAGTGTAAAACGTAATGCCAGGGTATCCATGAACATTTTGACCTGCTTTCCGTGGGGCCCATTTTTTTCCATTCCAAGTGTAGCACGATGGAATCTATGGATACAGCAAGGTTTGGGCGAATCGTTCCACTTGACAAAGCTTGAAGAATGCAGTGAATGTGCTATCCCTTGGTTCATCTGCCAACAGAGAAGCATTAGCATCGGGGAAGTACACTCTTTTTTCCAGGTGCACTGCAAGCTGTTGAATGGCGGGGTGTTGTTGGTGAATTGGAAAGCCAAAGATGCGCTAGAAAGCCTCGTTGCTACTTATGTACCGTCCCACCTGATAATGCGTCACCTCATCCTGGCAGTATTCTTGCTGAAGTCCAAACATTGCAGCGTCAGAACCCTTGTTTACATATTTGCAAACGTACTTGATGGAGTTGCAAAACTCAACGTTGATGTGGGCATTGAAAGTCTTTGACAGGAGTTTGGCAGTATGGAACAATCCATCTATTATCAATATCGTGCTGTCCGATAGTTGCTGTGAAACCTCCGTCTTCTGGTTTTCTGCGTCTGTATGATGGATACCCATCAGCACCTGTCTGAGTTTCTTGTAGGAACCTCCTTGGAAATCTTTTTGAACATATGCTGTCCTTCCAAGTCAACACACAGTGGGACTGAACCCAGGACCATGTGTTTGGAACGTAGTTTGTTACCACACAGCCACACCTGCCCCTATGTATGTGTGTGTGTGTGTGTGTGCGTGTGCGTGTGTGTGTATGTGTGCGTATGTGTGTATAGGTAGATATATCATGCATGTATATATGTGTATATATATATGTGTACATATTACATGTACATCTATATATAGACATCTACACATAAAATACAAAATACAAAGTTATATCTTGATATCGCTAGTGATAACAATACTCAAAATATATAACAGACTGGAATTGTAGGCCTGTCTCTTGCAATTTTGATCAATTGGATCTTGTCCTCCCTCTTGTATAGAAGTGTACGACTGCAGCGAAATTCATTTTTGGACTTTCTTCTATCGAAGGAATTTTAAGAAAAATGCTTCCGTAAAGACGGTGAAAATATTGTCAATTTCCCCAAACAGAGTCACTATTCAATTTTTAAACAATAACCAAAGCCCTTTCTCCGAAAGGGGGAGGGTTACGGTTTACAATTATTTAACAAATGCAACACAACAACGTTTCCCTGACGAGGAACCAACAAACGTGATTACATTAGTCAAACAGTAATAATAATAACAAACCTTTTTAATGTATCCCCATTTATGTGAAACCACTTATTCAAGTTCAAGGTATTGATGCATTTTTATATGAATTGCTAATACATGCTATGCATTGCTAATACACACACACACACATAATAAGGGTGCAAAATTGAATATTAATTTGATTAATATGAATTGAAAACCAGTGGTGTAGCATATAAGACCATAGCGGATCTTCTTCTAGCAAAATGGATGACCACTTGTTAATGGTTCATCCCTGTTATATAATACTTTTACTTTATTAGTTTCAGTATTAAAATGAAAGTGTCTGCGTTACAAAAGAAAGATGTTTTTGTTTCACTTTTAACACGTAATACTGAAATAGTGGAGAAGATATGATATTGCTGTGGGGTCGCCCTAGGGAAAAAGTTAAGATTGTTTTGCCGATTACACTCCCCGGACCTTAAGTAAGGCATGTGTAAAATTTAAATGAAATTGGTTGTGTAGTTCTCAAGTTTTAGGGAAACACACAGACAGACAGACACACAATCTCAGTTTTATATATATATATATATATATATATATATATACAGTGGGGGAAATAATTATTCGTACATATCAAAATTCTTTATTTATTTAATTTCTAATAAACATAAATGGGATATACCACTACTATATTTGCATACACATGAATAAACTAAGAATATGCAAAGGAAACTAATAAATTATAGTAACTAATGAATTTATATACAATTATAAATATTTAGGGGTGAAAAAAGTATTCGTACAGAATAAATTTACGATTTTCTATGCCACAAAATACTGTTAAAATAATTTTTTTTTTACTAGAACTTTCTCGTTTGTCATTTTTAAGTGTCAAAACACTAGCTTCTTCATTCAGCATTGAGACAACATAAAGTAGCATCGTAATAATGGCGAAAAGTAAAGCACTCATAAATTCAGTGAAGAACTTAATTATTGAACAGTGGAAAGCAGGTAAAAGTTACAAGAAAATATCAGAGACCCTTTGTATTCCATTTCCTACTATTCATTTATTCAAATATATAAAAAAAAATCGGGAACTGTTGGAAACAGAATAAGATCCGGTGCACCACGCAAGATTTCCCCTAGATCTTTAAGAAAAATGAAGCGAAAAATCGGAAAAAACGCATTGATCACCAGAAAGGAGTTGCAAGAAGATTAGTTAGCTTCAGGAACTAGTGTTACACTACGAACAATCAGCAATGAACTTCATAGGAATGAACTGAAATCACGCTCTCCTAGAAAAACTCTGCTGTTAACTAAAAAGCATAGAGATGCTCGTTTAAAATTTGTTTATGAACATAAAGATAAATCTGATACATTCTGGGAAAATATTCTATGGACAGACAAGTCGAAAATTGAATTGTTTGGAGCCATGTTCGGAGGAAAGATGGTACCGCCTATTCGCCGAAAAACACAATTCCTACCGTAAAGTTTGGAGGTGGCAACATCATGGTGTGGGGGTGTTTCTCTGCAAATGGTACTGGCAATTTACATTTGATAGATGGTAGAATGAATGCAGAGTTGTACCAAAATATTTTGAACAATGATTTATGGGACTCTGTAGAAAAGCTCCAGCTTTGTGAAGGATGGGTTTTACAACAGGATAACGACCCTAAGCACACGGCGAAGTCTACCAAAAAATGGATTGTCGATCACAATATAAAATAATTAGAATGGCCAAGCCAGTCACCTGACTTGAACCCCATTGAAAATTTGTGGCATTATTTGAAAATTAAAATTCATTCAAGAGCCCCAACGTGCATTGCAGATTTGAAGAAAATTTGTCAAAAAGAATGGGAAAAAAATCCTAAAGAAACATGCGTGTCATTGATTAAGAACTACAAGAAGAGATTGGTTGAAGTGGAACTGAATAATGGTTATGCTACGAAGTATTAAATCAGAATTATCAATTATTTATGTTCTGTACAAATATTTTTTTCACCCCTAAATATTTATAATTAAATATAAATTCTTTAGTTACAATAATTTATAAGTTTCTTTTGCATATTCTTAGTTTATGCATGTATATGCAAATATAGTATTGGTATATCCCATTTATGTTCATTAGAAATTAAATAAATAAAGAATTTTTGATATGTACGAATATTTATTTCCCCCCACTGTATATGTATATATATATATATACACAGAGAAATTCAAGACGGGTTGCCCCTGGGAGCTCCTCTATGCTGATGACCTGGCCCTCATCGCAGAATCACTACCGGAACTAGAAAAGAAATTTCGGGTGTGGAAGCTAGGTTTGGAATCAAAGGGCCTTAGAGTAAATGTAACAAAGACCAAAGTTATAGTAAGCAGAAAGGCGACCTCATCACACACCTCCTCGGGCAGGTGGCCCTGCTCAATCTGTAGAAAAGGTGTAGTTAGAAACTCCATAAGATGTACTCATTGTAAGCTATGGACGCATAAGAGGTGCAGCAACATCAAAGGAAAATTAACTGATGAGATAGCTTTCATGTGCAGCAGATGCACAGGGGCAACAGACACCACAGATACTCAGAAAACAGATTCCATCACACTCCAGGGGGAGAAACTAGAAGTAGTTGATAGTTTCCGCTACCTAGGTGACCAAGTTAGTAGTGGAGGTGGATGCTCAAAGAGTGTCACCATTAGAATACGAATAGCCTGGGCAAAGTTTAGAAAGCTCCTACACCTACTGGTGACAAAGGGTCTCTCGCTCTGAGTGAAAGGTAGATTGTACGATGCATGTGTGCGAACTGCCATGCTTCACGGTAGTGAAACATGGTCTGTGACTGCAGAGGACATGTGTAGACTTGAAAGAAATGAAGCTAGCATGATCCGCTGGATGTGTAATGTCAGTGTGCACACACAACAGAGTGTAAGCACCCTGAGAGAAATGCTGGACCTAAGAAGCATCAGATGTGGTGTGCAAGAGAGACGTTTGCGCTGGTATGGTCATGTACTGCAGATGGATGAGGAGAGATGTGTGAAGAAGTGCCACTCCCAAACAGTTGAAGGTATCAGGGGGAGAGGTAGACCCAAGAAGACACGGGATGAGGTAGTCAAGCATGACCTTCGAACGTTGGGCCTCACAGAGGCAATGACGAAAAGACAGAGATTCTAGAGATATGCTGTGTCTGCAAAGACCCGGGCTGCTTCCTGCACCAGTTTCGCATAGCCCCAGCCCATCCAAAGTACCTTGGATTGCAGAATGACCTGCTGTGCTTACCTTAGATCGTAGGGTGACCTGCTGTGCTTGAGGAGACCTATTGAGTCAAGTACATCAATATCAAAATAAACAACAAATGGAAATTGTAGTTACGATACCTGTACCGGCGGCACATAAAAAGCACCATCCGAATGTGGCCGATGCCAGTGCCGCCTTGACTGGCTTCAGTACTGGTGGCACATGACCTGCTGTGCTTGAGGAGATATATTGAGTCAAGTACATCAACATCAAAGTAAATATCAAATGGAAATTGTAGTTGTGATAGCTGTGCCGGTGGCACGTAAAAAGCACCCCCGAACGTGGCCGATGCCAGCGCCGTCATGACTGTCTTCTGTGCCGGTGGCACATAAAAAGCACCAACCAATCATGACCGCTGCCAGCCTCCCCTGGCACCTGTGCCAGTGGCATGAAAAAAGCACCCACTACACTCACGGAGTGGTTGGCATTAGGAAGGGCATCCAGCTGTAGAAACACTGCCAGATCAAACTGGAGCCTGGTGCAGCCTCCTGGCCTCCCAGGCCCCAGTCGAACCGTCCAACCCGTGCTAGCACGGAAAACGGACGTTAAACGATGATGATGATGATATATATGCACACATACATACATTACATATATATGTATGTGTGTGTATGTATGGGATCTTTTCGGTCTGAACAGCAGTTTTTAACATAATTTCTAGGTAAAAAAAAATTTTAAACTTCGTATACTGGTAGAATGTGTTCAATTTCTGCAATTTCAACCAATCACTGACGTCTATTGAGGTAAAAAACATTCTGTGCCGCATGAATGTCCCTCGTTTAAGAAACAGATTGGGTTTATTTACATTTGTGAAGAAAAAAAAGATTCCCTTCCCCCCCTAACCCTAAAACAGATTGAAATGCAATAGATTGATACTAGAGTCATAATTATGGATGACAATTTCATATGACACCGCTAGAAAAAACTGCCGTTCAAACCGAAAAGATCTTATGTGTGTGTATATATATATATATATAGATATGATGGATTCTCTTGTCGATACACATATATATGTAAACATTTATATAACACCTTTGCACATACATATACATGTGTGTATGTGTGTGAAAATGTATGCACGCATATTTGTTAGATTGATGAAATCTTTAAAATACATTATCTTTTAGTTGGAAAAGGAAATAATGGCTTGTATCAGAAATGGCAATTATGGAAAAATGGACTAAAATGAAAGAAGAAAAAAATGAAAGTATATTATCGTTCATGTAACATTTATATATAGGCTATGTTATGTGAACGATAATATTTTTAAAGCAAAAGTGTTTAATATTTAATTTCATATATATATTTAAATATCTGTGTTTGTGTGAAACCAATAAATATAATTTATGGCGAAAGTTTGCAGTTTTATTTTGATTAGAGCAAAACTTTTGAAAGCTGTCCACCTGCTTTACTGCCTCTCACTCCCACTCTGTTGCTTTACCAACAGGGCTCACATTACGTTTTATTATATCTAAGAAACTAATGACAGATTAGGACTGTCTGTATTTTAAAACTGATTTAACACCACTAGGGCATATAGTCATTATAGACACATTATAGTCATGCTATTTAGCTCTCATTAGCTTTGCCTTCGCAGGAGCTAGTTTAAAAGTCAGCTTTTAAGCTAGTACTACTTATAGTAGAATATATAACAAATTTAGTGTCTCCTGGAAAATCTATTTAAAAAGGTTGGCTTGATGAGAGCGGTAGTCAGTCAGATTGAAGATAGATTTGTTATTGATCATTGGTGGCAAAACTACATCTTACTGTTAGTTTTGTTTCATTTTGAGAAATAAAAATATATTGCACGATTTACTCTTATTTATATTTTGAATTACATATATATGGGGACACAAACATCTTAGGGCTTCTGGGTCTTAATCTAGCCCTGATCACAGTTGAAACCTTCAATCAGTAGTCTACTCAATGTGTTGAGCTGAGGTTAATCAACATTGAATATCATATGTCACACATTATGTGAACCCAATATGGTTAGGAATCTTAGAATTGCTAACATTCTCAGGGTTGCTATTGCCCATGTTGCTGGTAGAAATCTTTCTACAAAGTCAGAAATGTGTTGTAAATTATGGTAAAGGACATCATACAGCTTTATTTGCACATTTCCTTGTGAATACTTCATTATTGTGATTAAATAGAGTAGATGTGAATATTTTAAGAGCTACAATAAAAGTTCCTTGTTTCAGGTGTCAGGCAAATTATATTCATATATTATCCAAAATATATACTATTATTAGCCCATCACGGCTGATCTTACCGATTGGTTTTGTGCAAGGTATACAATGGAGTGTTAGGTAACAATCCGATTATATAACCTTACACTTATCAGAGTTAACCAATATGGAAGGGAATGTAGTGACTGCTCTTTATTGTTGGAGGTGGATTAACACAACCGGTCAGTGGATACTGTGAAAGAGGTGGTGAAACAAAAAAGGGCCAGGTTAGGAGTTATGTCTCTTGGTTGGATATGCAGTGAGGCTGACAAGAGTTATCTTGAAGTGTTTGTGGTGTAAGTGTGCATTATTAAGTGTGGTGCTACTGTGGGGGTTGGGGTGTGTGATATGTGTAGTGGTATAACATGCATAATTTTTTCAGGAGTGTAGGTATATATAGCTGTGTTCATCAGTGTTTGCTTTCTGTAGAGGATAAGGTCGTGGGGGGTTTATGTTAGCGTGTGGTGGTGGGTTTTATGTGAGCATGTGGTATGTATATGGGGAGGTCTATATATGTGTGGGGATAAAATGAAGGGGTATAAGTTGGGGGTGGTGGGAGAGTCTATTTTGTGAGATGCCCACCTTATAAGGGTGTATGTGTGTGCATTGATGTGTGCTGAGCATTGGTGGAAGGCCAAGGCCCTGTGGTTACATTCATATTGCGTACAATAGGATGTACTTCCTTTCATGTGGGCAAGGATTAAACACCTCACTCCTGCTATTCAGGTAAACTTTCAGACACTGGGTACCCTTTAAAATTGCTCTCTTCTCAGCCAGGCATAACCTGCACTTCCTGCTGCTATTGAAGTACGGTTTGAACTTCTCAAGGATCTTCCACTTTATGCTGTACTCTGTGGTACTTCTTTTCAAAGACCAAAAGTGCTTAGCTAGGGTTGTGGCATTGTGTCTTTCTGGGATGTTGAAAGAGGACTTTTGGTTGTTAAAGTAGGTTCTGAAGGGGCCTTCCATTCCGCACCCTCGGTTGTCTATTGGGTCCTGTAGCTGCTACCTCTGCCTCATATACAGCTGTCTCCATGTTGCAGTGGTCGTTCAGCGGACAAGTTATGTTACTCCTGCATGAGCATCCTGCCTCTGCCTTGGGTGTAGGCCTACCTACTAAAATCGTTTTTACATTATGTGCACAGCTAAAGGATAATCTTAGGGTACATCAATTATATATATATATGTAATGAAACAAAATAAATACTGAAGTTCTCGTGTGATATGGAAATGATGAGGTTGTTATATAATTCTTATAAAAATTTTAAGAACAAAGCAAATAAAAAAAATCATTGCGGTATCAACAATTTAAGAGGGACCAGTGATAAGAAGGGCATCCTGCCATTACACAAAAAAAAAACTATGATAAAAATTTCGATGTGCCCAACTACAGATTACTTCCATCAGATAAAGCACCACTATGCGATGGAAAAACGAACGTAGAAGCAATGTATGTGTATATTTATATGTGTTGGTTACTAATGTCCAAATACGTTTTTCTGTATCAAATCGCAGTTTATTGCAAGGGAAGTAACTGCAGTAAAAGTGTCTTCTGAATAGATTTGGTCCAGATAAAAGAAATGCGGTTTAGGATGAGTTAATAATCCTACTCATCCTAATTCCACTCTTCATACCTTTTATGAAAACTTTGGTTAGAGAAATTATTTATATATAAGTTAATTTACTATCCAAATATTTGTAGAATCGTCTAACACTTGGAACTAAAAAAATCATGTGGCTAAGGTGCAGAGGATATGAAATTGTTGAAAGATTGGTGAATATCCAAGATAAACTATGGTGAAAAAAATCCTAATAAACTTTAAATTATTTTTTAAAATTTAATAAAGCATGACTTGAACATGTTAATTCAAAATTATTCTTAGAGCTTATGTGATTAGCTCCTTTTGAGAATTTGAAAAAACTGAAACTAAATTGACAATGTGCTGGGGATTTTCAAATGAGATTCATTATATGCAATCATCTGAGTATTGTGTAAAAGCATATGACATTACCTGAAGTTTAATGCATGTACTGAATTCATTCAACAACTTGAAATGGTTTCTCATTTTCAAATAAAAAAGTAAAGAAGATATATTGTATGTTCTTGATATCAGTGTTGATGGAAACAAATATAATTTGCATTTAGTAAAATGTTTTAAATATTAAAAAAGAAACACTTTTAAGGCAGCATGTAAATCCACAAAAATAAAGTGAGGTATTTGAAAGTGAAGAGTTTGCAAGTATTTATGAAATTGGTGTAAAACAGAATGACAGTGATCAATGTGAAACTCAATAATGTAGACTTTAAAATGCCAGTTGACAACTGCTAGTCAGGTAACTATAGTAATTCAAATCTGGTCGGTCCATATTAAGATAGTGTAATCTCAAAGTAAATCAGTTTGATGGATCATAATTTTAGGCAAGTTTAACAAATAAATGGAAGTTTATGAGAGTATAGATGCTGGGAGTACTGTTATATTTGAATAAAGCAAAAATCACGAATTGCTTGATATGGATGTGATGAGTATTGATAGTTCAAGGACAGACAAAGAGGTTTTAAGACTTGTTTTTAAGTATTGTCTTAAGGTCATACAGATAAAGCTAATAGTTATAACAAAGCTGAGGAAACTAATTAATGAAGGCCTTTTTAAAAAAAGATCCCTCTAAGTGAAAATAAATGGAGATCTCAGAATATATGGAAACTAGGTGTAAATGAAAGAATTTGATCAAATTCCTATCCAGTTCCAAATACTGAATCAATATTTCATTCTCTTTCTGGCAAGAGTTAATAATACTGGTTAATAATATTATAGGGACTTAAAACAGACAGCACTGTTTCACAGAACAATTAAACATGTTGAAAATCTTCAGCAAGAAAACATACAGTTGTGACTTAGTGGTAAATAGGGTATACTAACCCATGCAAATCAAATAAATTGACAAATATTGATAATGAACAAAATGCAAAAATCACTCAAGTTTTGAATGTTATTCTAGATATTATTAAAGATTGCAATTTAACAACCAATGCAAGAAGAACAATTACAAATAATGTTTGATACAATTCTTAAAAAAAGAAAAAAAAACCCATCCCAATTTGGAGATGTCACGTCATTAATATTGTTGCAGAATTGCATACACTTTATATGTTGGTTAAGATTTTAAAATGACAACTAGAGATTGGTTAGTCAACTTGATAAAACTTCTGAATGTAAAGGAACACATGCAACTATAGCTTTACTTGGGTAAATTTAGTACGACATAGCACAAAGCAAACAAAATATATTACTCCCCACAAAAATAATCTTCTGAGTGGAGTATATTTTGGTGGGTAGGCTGAAATTGGTTCCACTGAAGCAACTGATTGTTGACAATGATTATCATCAATAGAATATAATGTTAACAACTCATGGTACAGACTACAGTAAATCATACCAGGACAAAGTTGTGCTTCTGGAAACTTGATGTATTTAAAGGAAACAAGCTGACTCTTTTTCAACCTAGAATCAAAAAGTATTCAAAAGGTAACTAGATTATATAAACATGCAACATGTAACAACAGGTATCGATATTAAGTTGAAATGTTTCAGAATTCAAATGTCTTACAATGTGCATTAACATATGTATTTCACCCCTGCTTGGAGCTATAAAATACACATGCATATATCATCATCATTTAATGCGAATGTGGGGCATAATGTATCAATTTTTCAAAATTTTGAAAATTGTGTCAAATAAAAACCAGCATGTAACAGTTAACATGGATTAACATGCAAAAATGCATCATGATTCTGATAAGCATTTCCGATGGAATGGGAGACAATTTTAAATGCTTGTTTCATATATTCATAACAATATTTGAACTACTGTAAATATGTGAAATTCCAACATTTGGTGAGACATAATGATTCATTCACAAATGGAATGAAACACAGAGCAACATTTGGATAAAACTGACAAATTGTGGGTGACTGTTGCAAACAATAAAGTAATGTGAGTGATATCCAAAGTTAAAAAAAACTCAACCTTTATCAAAATAAAGAAACAATGTTTACAGAACAACAGTCACTTTGAAAGTTAAATTAGTCATGATAAAGTCTTCCATTCAACACACGGAGTCCAGATTACGTTGTATGCTTCTTGCAGAGCTCTTGCTTAACATCTGAACACCTTGGAATACACTTAGGGCAAACATAAATATCACAAAGGTCAGCAACCAAATGTCATTATCTGTTTCAGCATCTCTTGCAGATGGAGTACTCAGTGTCCTCTTCCTCTGAATTACATGCATTATCTGGTAACCATCATTATTGTCACATTCTGCACTACCTGTTTTCTGCCATTTTGGAGCAAGTAATCCTCCTTCCTTTCCACTCTAAGACTTTTGCTGCTTCTTCACTGCATGTTCTGTCTCAAACTTGATTCTGTGTAAATATCAATAATTATATAAAGATGCTGCTAAAACACTTTCATACTTCCTTACTTCTTTTCTTCTATTTATAGAAGCCCATGAGCTATACTTTAAGTGACCCAATATGCTCTGCTTTTAAATTTACTTGAATTTCAGAATTTCCAAGGAAATTTCCATTATCCAATAAAACACAGGCAAAGATTCTCTGAACATATCTTTAGTACCATAAATCCAAATCTGCAGTACTTCTTGCAGCACAGCAAAGTTTCAAGTTTCATTTTACAATTGAAAATTGGTTGGTTTAGTGACTGAAGTCTGTGATTCAGAATGAAGAGCTTGAAAAGAAGTGACCAGGAAGAGTGCAAATTTTTTTTAGCAGGAAGGATGATACAATTCATAATGGCTACTATTCATACTTCCTGGTTTGAAGTTGGGAGAAAAATAATGAAAATCTAGCAAATGACCCATTATGCCCCCCCCCCCTTAATCCTGTCAAGCAGGAGTGAAATATGTTGATGCACTTTGTAAGATATTTGAATTCTGAAACATTTTGTATTAACCATCAACCCTATTTTGAACATAACCACTTTCTTATTGCCACGATTTAGTATGCCAAGTGGATGACAGGTACAAGATATAGTCTGCTAGGAAAAGCTAATGCAGTACCCCAGTGTTCTGTAAAAGCTGGGATTTGCTTCACAGAGAGATTTCCTTATTCATAATTCAATTTTACGAGGTGATTTTTGAGGGCTTTCTGTTTACATTGTCAGCCTTTGTTGATACTTTCCATACATATTACATAATTAGATCATGTCAGAAGTGGTGTTTGTTGTTGCTCATATTTGGCGAATATATTCGAGTATGAACCCTGCTTTGCCAGTTCTGCTGTTCACATTACTTTCTAGACTGCCATCACTACTGACCACACAGCCCAAATTATTCACATCGTCCACAACTTGCACATTGAAAATAGGTTGAGATTTTATATAAATGCTTAATGTTCACTTTTAGATGTTTGTATAGGTTAGACAATTTGAGGCAGTTTTTTCTTTTGCAGTCAAATGCCTTATTACTATCCCTCACCTGTTTTCAAGATATTTCCCCATGGTTAGACAAACCTTTCATGAAACACCGGAAACGGGCAGCATTGCTTGTATGACTGATGCTCATTTACCACCATCACATATGAAGACAAAGGGATACATGTTTGACAGGTTTCTTTTAGTTTCCACCCCACCTTTGGTTGGCCTAGAAATATAGTAAAAAACACCTACCCAAGATGCTACAGCGAAATTGGACTCAAGACCACATTGTTGGGAAGCAAGCTTCTTAACCACACAGCCATACCTGCACCTGTACCTATCTATCAATCCACACCGATTTTTTGTTATGCATTGTAGCCATAGGATTTTTTCGATCTTACCAACCCCAAAACTTATTTCTAAAACTGGTACAGATTAATCTAATCTATAGGATTAACACTTCTTTTGATAAGTAGTGTTAATACAACGCAGATACACATGGCTTCAAAGGTGTTGTCAGGTCCTAAAGTTAGGAGAAGCGAGCAAAAAAAGCGAGAAAAAAGGGCGCCGTGACATACCAAACGATTAACTTATTTCTCTTAACATTAAGCGATGTTTCATTAGTTATAATATACGTAATTGTATTCTACATTAATTAATTTCACGTTTCAGTAAAACACGTCATTGTCATACTGTTTTCAATAATAATTAAAACAAGCAGATCTTTTAATCTATATCTTAGATCTGAACTACTTCTATATGCAATTGAAGGGACATAATTCTGTTATATCTTGTTACAATCAAGATGTATGAAACAATTACTGATATAGGTAACTCGAATTGAAAAGGCGCCAGGGAGCTGTCTGTCCCCCAATAGCTACGTCACTACTTGGCATTAGACATTCTGATGTTATAGAAGACTTAAGATACCAAGCAGTAGAATTGAATTTGTAACCATGTGATTTACTAAGAAAATATTGACGATTTTAGATTAGCAAGTGGAGACAAACGAGAGAGAGGAAGATGAAGGGCTTTGTTGTTTATGGAATATATACCTTAAATGCTTCATCAAAAATGTACACGGCCCTGTAAATAAAGTTGATTGTAAAACTTTACCCTAAAATCTCACTTAAAGCACACGTACATTTTAAGACGAACCAAGACGAGATGGTCATAACAGAAATATCTTTGATCAATCCTAGAAATCACGTGGACGCGGCGTATGAAATTCCAATTTATCTACAGCTATACTACAACCATCACCTTTGCAACACTGAAAATGGTAGTTCCGATAATTGACTGAATATAAAATCATAGAAGGGCAAAAGTTAAGTCGCTTGCTCCACAGCAGTCAAATCTCTAGATTACACTGGATAACGCAGTCAAGGTTGTATTGTCTATGTTAAAGATCAGAGGGAAGTACTTTTGCCTTTGATCAGAGCCGACTGTGGTCAAAAACAGGCCCTTATCCCTCTTAAGTACGGATTTGCAGTCCAAAATATTCAGCGTAATCTTTGTTTTGCCTAACAAAGTAGGTAGAAAACTTTCAAATTTAAATTGGTTTCTAAGGCTTAAAAGAATACACTAAAAGTCAAAACCAGCTAAGTTTCTGCTTTCGTTGCCTATGCAACAATGTGGTCAACCATTACTATCCATATTATGTAGAATTTATATTTAGACCGCACCCCTTCCCTCAAAATTTGGCACTGATAGCTTTCAGTCCTTTTCATTACGAGTGCTGCAAATGTTCACGTATGTGTAAGTTACATTTTAAAGTTGGATTAATAAAAAATTTTGAAGCTCGCCCTCGTACGAAATAGTCTAAACCTACTCGAACCACAAACGGAGCGCGATATCGTAAAGCTGTAGTAAGCATGAAGAATCTTACGACCATGACATACAGCAGAAAGTATTTACTAAACAATTTAGTAATATCTTTTCATTCCAATGCTGTTACAAAGCATTTGAGAATCACCCACTGTTGCTCTCTCCATTAAGAATTCTTTAGAAAGACTTTCGAAACAAAACACGGACAGGAAGACCAACACCACTACTGTTCTTTCAGGGAGAGTTTTGAGATAAGAGCAAAATCCCACATTATTAAGATAATTTTAATATAAAGAAAAAATACTATTAAAAAGTCAACACAGAGTTATTAAAATTAGATGCAAACTGAATTTAACAATGATAGCAAAGCGGACACCATATGTATCTGAAGAAAATCGCACGAATTCAGAAGACAATGTCAGACTTTACGGATGGCTTTGTTGGCCCTTAAAAGGGCCGTTTGGTAGATGAAAATATAAAAAAAAGTAGTAAAAACGAGATGACGTATGGAATCTTAAAATTCCTGAGATTGAGACCCTTTCTTGTCGGACTTCTTGGAAACAGCGGCGGCAGCAGACTTCTTCGGAAGAAGGACAGCTTGGATGTTTGGTAAAACACCGCCCTGAGCAATCGTGACACCAGACAAGAGTTTATTCAGCTCTTCGTCGTTGCGGATAGCCAACTGCAAGTGACGGGGGATGATTCGAGATTTTTTGTTGTCCCGAGCAGCGTTGCCAGCCAACTCGAGCACCTCAGCAGCTAAATACTCCATCACGGCAGCCAAGTAGACAGGAGCTCCTGCACCAACACGTTGGGCATAGTTGCCTTTTCTTAACAAACGATGGATTCGACCAACAGGGAATTGAAGTCCAGCCTTCGAAGAACGGGTCTTAGGCTTCGCCTTAACTTTTCCACCTTTTCCTCGTCCAGACATGGTTGTTCAAGTGCGAGAGAGAAATGAACAATTTGAATTACTAACAAGACTTATATAGTAGTCACAGTCTCGCGCCAAAAATTGCTTACAACTATAGTTGCAACACCTCGTACGAACGTAACTTTCCCCCTACCTTTCTCTTTAGGTCTTGTTGTCGTTCTCGTTATAACGAGATTACAAAAAAAAAATCCAAATTTCCCATGATACCTGATAAGTTTTGTTTTGAATTTCTTGGCGCCAACTAAATTAATGTTGTTTCATCATTCGATTTTGTGTATATTCTTGTAATTTCATGTTATTTTTAAATCCGATTTTTTGTAAAAACCATCCGTATGTCTGACCCCACATCTCTATGTTCGCCCCTTGTGGGTAGTAATAAAATCAACTAAATTAATGTTGTCAGAAATTACCTTTATAGATCTTAGTTGTTTAGTCATGTCTGTTGATCATCTTGTCGAGACACCTCTTTTGTTAACATTATCTCGAGTGATGGCTATTAAAGCGTATTAAGACCTTTTTCAGCCCGTTTTAATTTTTTGCTAGAACATAGATTTGTTGGTGAGACAATGTTTACTTAACCTTAACGAAATAACGTGCAAGAAAGCAAACAGTATGAGAAAACTGGCTGTTGGTAGAAAATCGATGTCATGTGTGTTGAGTTCGGCTTTCGGAGAAAAATGAAATGGTTAATATTTTCAAAGTTCGGTATACAAGTAGAATTTTTATATAGGAACTTGGGAAATGAAATCTGCTTCGTTTGTAATTGTTCCGCATCTGTGATTATCTCGTCTCTTAATGCAATAATGAATATAGGACTGCATTATCCGAGATACACGTCTCTAGTTGAGTAATTTCTCAGCTTAAAGTGACGGAAAAATATTAAATTTCATTTAAATACTCTGCGAATGGCAGTATATACATTTTTCTCAAGTTATATTACTGATGAGATGGTAAGCGTGGAAAACACATTTCTTGATTAAGTAAATACTTGCCCTTTATGTTGAATTCAGAAATGTACATTGACTAGTAAAGTCTCGAGTTCCGTTATTTTATTGAATCTTATTTATTGAACTGCTTGAAATAGCTGCATGCACAAATGAAAGTTAAAAGTCGATTGAATATACTTTTGTATATGTAAGAATTGGAATTTTGAAAAATGAAATGTTTTTTCACAACCGTTTTTGTATTAGTTAATGTGTAATTAAAATCAAAAAAGACTTGGCTGTTATTTCTAGTAATTCCGAAAGATCGCCCATCCTTTTTTTTCAAGTGTCACAAATCTACCTAAGTATATTGGGTACCCTTCCTATAACAAACATTGATCACACCACATTCAGATGGCCTTAATATGGTCGTCCGACATGCCAGGGATAACAGCAAAGTCACCACCCAGCCATTCACTAGGATGATGCATTAATAAGTTTTAATTCTTGTTTCTCTTTTAATTAAATCATTGAATTTTTATCATGATTAAGTGGATGGGGGCAAGGGAGCGGGAAAAACTTTCATTTTCATCGTGAAAGTACGTTGGCGAAATAACGAAACAAGTGGGGAGGAAAGTAATGATCAGAATATAGAAGATGGAGTAGATTCTTAACTCCAAAAGCGTCTCCATATTACTAAATACGGCGGTGGCAAAGAATACGCACACCACCCATTTTTGGCCTCTTTCCCAAACCAGGTTATCTGTTATCAAATGCGAGAGATAAAAAAGAAATGGATGTGTATGTTCAACACTTCAGTGACTTGTCTGTTATTTCTAGTATGTGGAGAGACCACATCCACACTCATTTTATGCGTTGGGTTACAAATCACCTATGCATGCGAACTAGCGAATGCGTTTGGAATATTGGCGTCGAATTTTTTTTTCGTTGAATGAATTTATGCTGACCTAATATGCCACAAAACTATTGGGGGGGGGAGCTCGGAATTTCCCCCCACAGCCACACCCAACATTTTATAGAAATATGGGATCTTTTCGGTTTGAACGGCAGTTTTTTCTAGCGGTGTCATATGAAATTGTCACCCATAATTATGACCCTAGAATCGATCTATTGCATTTCAATCTCTTTTAGGGTTAGGGGTGGGGGAAGGGTATCTTTTCTTCACAAATGTAAATAAATCCAAGGTACTTGTCTATTGTCGTGGTCCCGGTTTCGCAAACGCGAATTCGCGCGCGCGCGCGCGCCAGACGTAGGTACTCGATACTCGAGATCCTACGAGGTGACTTGCGCATGCGCAGTACAGAATTCGCGCATGCGCGTTACCCCCCCCCCCTAAAAAAAAAAGGTGTTGGATTTCACTAAAAATATATATGTGTGTGTGTGTATATATAACATTTTCAATTTTACACAAAAAAATTACATAGTCGCTTTCCTCGCGGATTTACAGATAAATGAATTAATTACTATTTTACAGAATAAAATTAATGAATTAATTATATAAATTAAATAATTCTTGAAAATTAATTAATATTAATAATATTTTTTGAACAAAGTAAATAATTTATAAAACTTGGTTAATAATTTTTTTTACACAAACGCAAACGTATATAATTTGTGAAACTTTTTTTTTTTTACAGACGTATATAATTTGGTAAACTTAATGAATTAATTTCTTCTCATCATCATCATCGTTTAACGTCCGTTCTCCATGCCAGCATGGGTTGGACGGTTCGACCGGGGATCTGGGAAGCCAGAAGGCTGCACCAGACTCCAGTCTTATCTGGCAATGTTTCTACAGCTGGATGCCCTTCCTAACGCCAACCACTCCGAGAGTGTAGTGGGTGCTTTTTACATGCCACCCGCACAGGTGCCAGGAGAGGCTGGCAACGGCCACGGTCGGATTGGTGCCAGTCGAGGCGGCTCTGGCATCGGCCACGATTCGGATAGTGCTTTTTACGTACCACCAGTCCAGGGGTCCTGGCATTTGCCGGGTGCCACACTTGCCCCAACATGTCTTCGCAAGCAAAGGGGGTTGGCGTGGGTGCCTGTCGTGGGATGAGGTTCGATATCAACTTCGCTTGCCTCAACAGGTCTTTGTGTATAAATGTATAAATTTTTCGCACTAAATTCTTTCCGTAGAATTTATCAAAAAACGCGCAAAATTATTCCGTAGAATTTATCAAATTAAAAAACGCAAAATTAATATATTTTTTGAAATTGCAAATTATTTAGAATATAAAACAAATTAAATTAAATTTTAAAAATAAATGTCATATACTTATACTCTGTAAGGTGCTGTGTTCACACTTCAATTTACTATTTTCTAGAAATGTTGCTTTTCTAATTGAAACAATTTTTCTCAATCTCCATTTAAAAGTCCATAATGCCTCTTGAGCCATATCAAAATGAACAACTTTGAATTACGTGGCGGCGGTGGTGGTGGTGTGAGGTTCTAATTTTTTTTCTGATCTCTCTTTGCCCCCCTAGATGGAGGTGTGGTGGGGAGACAGATGAAAGATGTTTCATTCTCTTATATATATATATATATATATATATAATATATATATATATATATATATATATATATATATATATATTTCTTAAACCTACGCGATATAGTCTATAAATTTGGGATGTTTTTGAAAGATAATATATTTTGTCATCAGAATATATATACTTTCTCACACTACAATTAAGATATATTTATTTTAAATCGTTCATCTTTTCCCGCGACAACAAAAATTGGGCGCGAAAATTTTTCTAAATATTAGCGGAATGAACAACCGAGATAAAGAGGGGGCAAAGAGAGATCAGAAAAAAAATTAGAACCTCACACCACCACCACCACGTAATTCAAAGTTGTTCATTTTGATATGGCTCAAGAGGCATTATGGACTTTTAAATGGAGATTGAGAAAAATTGTTTCAATTAGAAAAGCAACATTTCTAGAAAATAGTAAATTGAAGTGTGAACACAGTACCTTACAGAGTATAAGTATATGACATTTATTTTTAAAATTTAATTTAATTTGTTTTATATTCTAAATAATTTGCAATTTCAAAAAATATATTAATTTTGCGTTTTTTAATTTGATAAATTCTACGGAATAATTTTGCGCGTTTTTTGATAAATTCTACGGAAAGAATTTAGTGCGAAAAATTTATACATTTATACACAAAGACCTGTTGAGGCAAGCGAAGTTGATATCGAACCTCATCCCACGACAGGCACCCACGCCAACCCCCTTTGCTTGCGAAGACATGTTGGGGCAAGTGTGGCACCCGGCAAATGCCAGGACCCCTGGACTGGTGGTACGTAAAAAGCACTATCCGAATCGTGGCCGATGCCAGAGCCGCCTCGACTGGCACCAATCCGACCGTGGCCGTTGCCAGCCTCTCCTGGCACCTGTGCGGGTGGCATGTAAAAAGCACCCACTACACTCTCGGAGTGGTTGGCGTTAGGAAGGGCATCCAGCTGTAGAAACATTGCCAGATAAGACTGGAGCCTGGTGCAGCCTTCTGGCTTCCCAGATCCCCGGTCGAACCGTCCAACCCATGCTGGCATGGAGAACGGACGTTAAACGATGATGATGATGAGAAGAAATTAATTCATTAAGTTTACCAAATTATATACGTCTGTAAAAAAAAAAAGTTTCACAAATTATATACGTTCGCGTTTGTGTAAAAAAAATTATTAACTAAGTTTTATAAATTATTTACTTTGTTCAAAAAATATTATTAATATTAATTAATTTTCAAGAATTATTTAATTTATATAATTAATTCATTAATTTTATTCTGTAAAATAGTAATTAATTCATTTATCTGTAAATCCGCGAGGAAAGCGACTATGTAATTTTTTTGTGTAAAATTGAAAATGTTATATATACACACACACACATATATTTTTAGTGAAATCCAACACCTTTTTTTTTAGGGGTGGGGGGGGGTAACGCGCATGCGCGAATTCTGTACTGCGCATGCGCAAGTCACCTCGTAGGATCTCGAGTATCGAGTACCTACGTCTGGCGCGCGCGCGCGAATTCGCGTGTGAGAAACCGGGACCACGACAATAGACAAGTACCTAAATCCAATCTGTTTCTTAAACGAGGGACATATTCATACGGCACAGAATGTTATTTACCTCAATAGACGTCATTGATTGGTAGAAATTGAAGAAGAAAAAACAACAAATATCTTACAAACCATAGAATTTTCTCAATAAAGCCAAGAGAAAAAGATGTTTTATAAACACATTCTACCAGTATACGAAGTTTAAAATTTTTTAGTTACCTAGAAATTATGTTAAAAACTGCCGTTCAAGCCGAAAAGATCCAAAACTGCCGTTCAAATCGAAAAGATCCGAAATATGTTTTCGAGAATGTGGATTACATGGTTCGTTATTAAATATGGGGAGAATGTGAATTAATACGTTAACATTCATATTATGTGTATTTTATGACGTCTCTATGCATATATACAGAGGTGGGCACTGTTAATCGATAAGTTAACCTCTTTAATCGTTAAACCTTTAATTCTTTGAAAATGTAACGGAGTGTCTGTGTGGTAAGAAGCTTGCTTCCCGAGTTCAGTCCCACTGCGTGACGCGTCAGGCTAGTGTCTTCTACGATAGTCTCGGGCTGACCAAATCAAATTGAAATTTTGTCAGCGGGTGCTTTATATACCATTGGTTTAGTTATGTAATTTTAGCTGATCTTATTGAGTAAATTTGGTTTTTATGGGCAGGTAGATTTAATTAACAGGTGTGAAAGCAATAACATGGTTAAACACTAAAATTGAAATTCTTAATGCATCTTACCTGTTTGATTTATTACTAAAATTATCCTAGATGGCAACTGACAAAAATTTTGCCACTTTTCAAGATGAGGTACATTAGTTTGAATTGATTAAAATACAGGTATAATTGGTTCATGGTTTTATTCTTTCAGTAAATATTTTGTACCTTGGTGTGGATTAATTTTTTCCAGTTTTTTTTTGGGGTGCATTCAACGTATCTGACCTCCAAACCTGCCACAAGCCATTTTTTTCTGGAAAGGTGGGAGGAGTGGTGGGGACCTCAAAGTTTCCCACAAGGGAGTTTTGTTTTGCAGGGTCGTCTTTTCTTTTCCTGATTATTTTGCATGCTTTCAATGAATGTGACATCAAAATCATGTGTAAACGGCTCCTTTTTCCAGAAAAGTAAATATTTGGCTGCTGCCACGTAACAGCTATTTGCATTCACACCAAAATATTTACCAACTTTTTCCTCCCATTTATTTTTCCACTTTATGGAAGTCAGTATTTTCTCTGTTGACATCCGCCTCAGTTAATTTTGCTATTCTTTCAGTTCTGTGCTTTCTGGAAGAAAAGCTCTCACATTATCTCAAAGCTATGAAAATTCACTAACTTGATTTGTTTATTTTTTAAAGGATTTTGTAGAGGAATTAGATACAACAGATTTTGGCTCGTTTAAACACAAAAGGGTTAAAAAGTGTCAAAACTATAAAATCAACTTTTTGGGCCTCGAGAACCCAAAAACTATAATGTTTTTTTTTTGCTTTAGAGTTAACAAATGCTAATTTTTTAGTTTTAAATGCACTTGGTATTGTTATCATAGCAATTTACTGCCGTTCAAACCGAAATAAAATGTGGTCCCCCATAATTCCTGAATATTTCGACAACTCTGCAACAACAATGATGAAGAATTTGATCGTCTTCTTTTAAATACTGAGGTGAGATGGTTACCGAAAGGCAAGTGTTTGAAGTGATTTTATTCAAGTCATACAATTTTTTCAGGAGAGAAAATATGAAGATTTGAGTGAAGATCTCTTAGCTTGCAAATGTGACATTACCTTACTTACAGAATTCATTCAATATATTCAATGATTGAAATTTGAAATTGCAAGGCAGTGATATAAATTTTATCAAAGCAAAATTGGTTATTCATGCATTCATGGACAAGCTTTCACTCTTTAGACATAATGTTGGTTGTCGGAAGCTATGTCAATTTCCAAATCTTGCTCAATTAGAAAATAATCATGAGGCTGATATCTCTATATCAGATGATGACCTTTTCATTTATTGTGACCATTTGAAGTCTTTGCATAACAACATGAGCTGTAGATGTCAAGACCTCATTAGTATGGAAATCCCTGACTGGTTGATAAACCTGACGATTATACAAATGAAGCTGACTCTGCGATACAAGAGGAGTAAATTACTTTAAAAAAAGACTGAATTGAAGTCCCACTTCAAAAAATCATACCAGGAATTCTGGCTACAAAAAGAAATTTCTGAAAGATATGTTAAGCTGTGGGAAGCCATCAAACTTTTCATCACTGCTTTTCCAACTTCCTATATGGCTGAATGTTGGTTCAACGCAGTTACACAGCTTCTAACTATACAAAGAAACTGCCTGCAAATTACAAAACGAGATCTACAATAACTTCTAAGCAGCATGGAACCTCGTGTAAGAGCTTTAGCCAGTAAACAACAAAGTCAACCGTCACATTGAAAGCATTGAGATAAACTATCAAATAAAAGTTGCTTTGTTTTTGCATTTTTATCAATGGTATTTATAATAGAAATTAAGACAGTATTAAAATTGCTTTTGCACTAATACCTAAGCGTTATCTTTCTATGTAAGATGAATTCAGTATCTTATTTGAAATTTAATTTGACAGGGGAGTATTGACAACAAAGGTTGGGAAACCCTGTTCTCAGGAGCAGAGCTTATAGCTATACTGATGCAGGATGGACAATCTAGCTTTCTTTTCAAAATATCCTTGACCTCCAGTACAAAATAAAAGCACATTTCCAAAATAGCTGACACTACATTCACATATATTTTATTGTTTACTGATGTCGAAATATCTACAGGACAGTTACAGATTTCTCATGGAGACTAAATAATCCACTATCAACAAGCAAAACAACACTTCATAAATGTTATGTCAACACTAACAGTTGTTTTATCTTTTACTTGTTTCAGCTATCAGACTGCAGCCATGCTGGAGCACCACCTCGAAGAATTTTTAGTAGAATGAATCAATTTCAGTAGTTTTTTAAAGCCTAGTATTTATTCTGTCAGTGGTTTTTTGCTGAACTGCTAAATTACATCATATATATGCAACTGGCTTCTTTTAGTTTCTGTCAACCAAATTTACTAATAAGGCTTTGGTTTGCCCAAGGTTCCATACAATGGGATTGAACCTGGAAGCATATGATTGGGAGAAAACTTCTTACCACACACCTGTTGACAATTTACAATTAAAAAAAAAAAATTGTGGTGTGTTATTTACCCTAAGCTCCGTTTTATTTCATATATTATGTTGCTTTTGCTTTGTACCAAAAATCAAGGTTATTTTCAAGACACAGTTGCATCAAGATTACTGCAGGTTGCATTTTCACTTCACATTTGTCTCTGTAGATCTTCCACGTTTGTCTCTTCACATTCCTTTTATATATTACCTGTGAAGTGAGGGCGCGTGGCTTAGTGGTTAGGGCATTCGGCTCATGATCGTAAGGTAGTGAGTTCGATTCCCGGCGACGCGTTGTGTCCTTGAGCAAGACACTTTATTTCACGTTGCTCCAGTCCACTCAGCTGGCAAAAATGAGTTGTACTTGTATTTCAAAGGGTCAGCCTTGTCACTCTCTGTGTCACGCTGATTATCCCCGAGAACTACATTAAGGGTACACGTGTCTGTGGAATGCTCAGCCATTTTGCACGTTAATTTCACGAGCAAGCTGTTCCGTTGATCGTATCAGCTGGGACCCTCGTCGTCGTAACCGGCGGAGTCTTTATTATATATTACCTGTGATTTTGATCAAAGTCTGAGATGAGGAATTATCATTATTTAAACTGGTATCCTTATGTCATCTTAATTGTTAAAAGTCATGTTTTACTGATATCCTGCTTCCTACTAGGAATTTTAACCAATTCCTTTAAATCCTCAGTGGTAGATTGTTCTCATTCCATTATCCATACCAGAGGTTTTAGTATTATACATGTGATGCTGGTTGTACCAAATTATATAAAAACTGGCTGGCCCTAGAATTGAATTCATACCCACCAAGTGAACTTCACTTGACATTTAAAGTGTTGTTTACCTGCAGGCCATTAGTTCTATAGTTCCTAGACTAATTCAGGACTTACATGAGACAAAATAATGCAAATTATAGCAGAAAAATGAGTAGGTTCTAGTTCTCTGATGAGTGATCAACAGTGAAACATCAGGACACTCTTATACAAAGACAATAATAATGATTTCAATCGTTTTTCACAAAGGCAGTTTGGGGAAGGGGATTAAGTCGATTACATCAACCCCGAAAAGATGAAAGGCAAAGTCAACCATGGCGAAATTTGAACTCAGAACATAGCGATGGACGAAATACTGCTAAGCATTCTGTCCAGCATGCTAATGATTCTGCCAGCTTGCCACCCTCACAAACACAATAATAATATATATTCACAACTGTCTACATTCCATTGGAAAAGGCTTAAAACCTGTTAAGTATTTTATCTTACGTTTTCTAATAGACACTGCTGTGCATATTGTATTATTTTCAATCATGTTAAGGCAGCATTGTCAGCACGCCAGACAAAATGCTTAGCAGCATTTCATTCATACTCTCTTTTTTACTTGTTTCAGTCATTTGACTGCGGCCATGCTGGAGCACCGCCTTTAGTCGAGCAAATCGACCCCGGGACTTATTCTTTGTAAGCCCAGTACTTATTCTATCGGTCTCTTTTGCCGAACCGCTAAGTGACGGGGACGTTAACACACCAGCATTGGTTGTCAAGCAATGCTAGGGGGACAAACACAGACACACAAACACACGCACATACATATATACGACAGGCTTCTTTCAGTTTCCGTCTACCAAATCCACTCACAAGGCATTGGTCGGCCCGGAGCTATAGCAGAAGACACTTGCCCAAGATGCCACGCAGTTGGACTGAACCCGGAACCATGTGGTTGGTTAGCAAGCTACTTACCACACAGCCACTCCTGCGCCTATGTTTATGTTTATGTTTTGAGTTTAAATTCCACTGAGGTTGACCTTGCCTTTCACCATTTCAGGGTCAATAAAATAAGTACCAGTTGAGCACACAGGGTTGATGTAATTGACTTACACTCTTCCTCAAAATTGCTAGCCTTATGCCAAAATTTGAAATTATTATTTAATCCTGTTGCTAACAAATGTGTGGTATGCACATCAATCAACCTGTTATATCTATGTTCTAGCTTTCGTCTTATTTAAATAGCAAGTTGCTATAAATTTCCTTTGTAGGCAGTGAATGAAAGAATACTTGCCCTCTGATGATCAACAAAACATTAAACATGGGATAATTTCTTTATCTTTCTCTGTATGAAGGAGATTGAATGATGTCTAAAATTCCACAGGGTTCATTATCGTTTAAACGTCCGCTTTCCATGCTAGCATGGGTTGGACGATTTTACTGGGGGCTGGCGAAACAGATGGCTGCACCAGGCTCCAATCTTGATCTGGCAGAGTTTCTACAGCTGGATGTCCTTCCTAACGCCAACCACTCCGAGAGTGTAGAGGGGTGCTTTTTACATGCCACCAGCACGGGGCCCAGTCAGGCGGTACTGGCAACAACCTCGCTCAAAACTTTTTAAACATGCCACCAGCACAGGTGCCAGGAAGGCGACACTGGTAACGATCACACTCGAATGGTGCCTTTTACGTGCCACTGGCATAGAAGCCAGTTAGCCGCTCTGGCAACAATCACGCTCGGATGGTGCTCTCTGCACCCTGCTAGCACAGGCACAAATGCCAGTAAGGCAATGCTGGTAACAATCACACTCGAATGGTGCCTTTTATGTTCCACTGGCACGGAAGCTGGTTAGCCGCTCTGTCAACGATCACACTCGTATGGTGCTTTTTGCACCCCGCTTGCACGGATGCCAGTCATTTAGTTTGATTTTGATTTCACTTGCCTCAACAGGTCTTCGCAAGCAGAGTTTAGTGTCCAAAAAAGGAAAAGGTACGCATAAGTGGGCTGGTTACGCTCCTGGCATAGGCCATGAAGTTATGGTCTCATTTGGCTTGCCGGGTATCTCATGCACAGCATATTTCCAAAAGTCTTGGTCATGAGAAATTTCCTTGGTGAGGCCTAAAGTTCGAAGGTTGTGCCTCAGCACTTCATCCCAGGTCTTCCTCTTCCACAGGTTCCCTCAACGGCTAGAGTGTGGTACTTTTTCACACAGCTATCCTCATACCAGTGCAGTCGTCTCTTGCACACCACATCTGATGCTTCTTAGGTCCAACTTTTCTTTAGATACTTACACTCTGTTGAGTATGCACACTGACATTACACATCCATTGGATCATATTGGCTTCGTTCCTAGCGAGCTTACGCATGTCCTCAGCAGTCACAGTCCATGTTTCACTGCCATGTAGCATGGCTGTTCGTACACATGCGTCATAGTCTACCTTTTACTCTGAGCATGAGGCCCTTTGTCACCAGCAGAGGTAAGAGCTCTCTGAAATTTGCCCAAGCTATTCTTATTCTAGCAGCTACACTTTCAGCGCACCCTCCCCTGCTACTGACTTGGTCACCGAGGTAACAGAAGCTATCAACTACTTCTAGTTTTTCTCCATGGAATGTGGCGGATGTTGTTCTCTGCGCATTTTCAGCGTTTATTACTCCTGAGCATCTGCCACATACAAAAACTTTCTTCCCAGTTAGCTTTCCTTTGATATTGCTGCACCTCTTATGTGTCCATTGCTTACACTGGGTACATCTTATAGAGTTTCTACCTATGCCTCTACTACAGATTGAGCAGGGCCATCTACCTGAAGGGATTTGTGGTTTGCCTGCCTTCCTACTTACTAGGACTTTGGTTGATTCTAATCCTTGTTTCCACACTTGAAACTTCTCTAGTTCTGATAGCAACTCAGCAATTAGAGCCAGGTCATCAGCACAGAGGAGCTCCTAGGGGCATCCTGTCTTAAATTCCTGTTATTGCCTGGAGGACTATGATAAATAGGAGGGGGCTGAGGACTGAACCTTGGTGGACCCCTACCTCTACTCTGAATTCGTCAGTGTACTTGTTGCCAACCCTTACCTTGCTGACAGCGTCCCTGTACATGGTTTGCACAGCTCTCACTAACCATTCATCTACCCCTAAGTTTAAAACTTATAGTTTTACTTTAAATTTATCATAGGGTTTCTGATATATGTTGCTGGACAAAGTTAAGTTAATATTTGTGTTATATCAATTGTATTTTCTAGGTTATAGTGCATGTATATTCTTCTACGTGTATCTTTTATCTTTTGCTTCAGTCATTAGAATTGCAGAATTTTATTTTAGTCAAATGAATCAACAGTAATTATTTTATGATGATGATGATGATGATTTGGCTGAACCACTAATTTACAAGGATGTAAACACACTAAATCCAGTTTCCAAGCTGTGGTGGGGGACAAAGAGATGCAAAGACACAAATATATTACATATACAATAGGCTTCTTTCAGTTTCCATCTACTAAATCCACTCACAAGTCTTTGATCAGTCCAAAGCTGTAGTAGAAGACACTTATCCAAGGTGCCATGCAGTGGGACAGAACCTGGTACCATGTGGTTGGGAAACTTCTAAATGAAATTGACTAATTTCTTCCTTCTAAAATTGCTGATCTGCCAAAATTTGAAACAATTACCACCATTTAGAACTAGGTCTTCAGATTCTGCTTATGTTAAATTCACAGAAATAAGCCATGTTAATTCCATCAATTATAGAATAAAAAGGTTTTGCTAACTGACATTCTTTGAGTGTAGGACTCACTTGCAGATGTCTGATCAAAAAATACAACACATATCAATTCGGGATTTAATCACCTTTGAAGTCGTCCCCTTCTGAAAGCACACACTTCATCCAGCGTCGTTTTCTTTGGTGGAGGCATTCCTGAAACTCCATTTTTGGGATAGCAAGCAGCTGCCTCACTGCATTCTCAAATTCCCTGACTTCTTGAAATGTTGTGCTGGGACAGAAACTGCTGCACAAGATATGATGAACAGGCAGGCAAGTTTTTAGTGGAGTTACCACTCACTGAATGCATACAATTCTGTCCTGTTCCAACAGAGAACATCCTACAAACACTGAAACATGTCACAGCAGTACTCTTTGTTTGCTGACTAGGTGGAGTATATACATGATGAAAAATACCCTTGTAGCCAAAGTAAACTATCAACAGTGTTTTCTCATTGCTAAGACTCATTTATGCTTTCTTTAGCCTTGGAGAGGTTAGGGTCTTCCAATGCAAAAACCGAGCCTTAGTTTCAGTGTTATGGCCATAGATCCCCTATTCATTATCTGTTATGACTATTTCAAAATGTTTCTGTTTTCCCCAACACAAGATTCTGTGCAGCTGAAACTCAATGATTTTGGTCAACTAAAAGCAGTTTTGGCACAAACAGGTCTCATACCCAAATCTTCAATAAGAATGGATTGAACTGAACTATAATTACATCATTCGACAACTCACACACACCCATTCAAGTCTTTCTGAACAGCTGTATGCACATCCGCTAAGTTTTCATCAGTTCTGCTGGTTGTGGGTCTCCCAGAACGTATGTTATGATCAACATTTTGCTGGCCAACTTGGAAATGTGTGAACCACTCATATACTTACTGCATAGGTCTCTGTGTAGTTATCAACAAGTTTTTAGCAAATTTGATGCAAATTTTCTGCCATGGTCACTAATGGAATATGTGCTGTGGCATGACAACCACACTCTACACGCTTCACTTCCAAGCACAGCAATAAATGATGGAAGTGAGTGAGAATGTTATAACTTAGTGTGCATATACAACAGAGTTCAAAGTCAATTTGTGCAAAGTAGCTTCACTCTGTGTACTTTAGTTCTTTTATCATAGAAATAGTCCAGATACTTTTTGATGAGACTTTGTATTCTGAGTTCTTGGTTGGCAGACTTAATGTTATCTAGCTTAACATAATAAACAGTCTTGGGTGCAGAGCCTATTAAGTTGCATGTATTCTGGTCAAATCACTGGTTTGAGGATCACATATCTACTCATCTTGTAAGTCCTTGAAATGACGATTTATACACACACAGGGTGCAAAGAATATTTGAGGATACTTTATCAGTCTAATGCTATTTTCAAACTGAAAGCAATAGAAATTTACTTCTTTCAGATTCCCTATAGCAGATAAAAAACCAACACAAGAGATATAAAAGTTATGCAATCATTGTTGCCACGAGTGTGGAACACAGGATTTAGAAATTGCCATCTCTCTAAATGCTGCAAGATCAGATGTAATTGGAAGCCTCTGATGAGAATGTTTCAATTGTATCAAACGAGGGGGGGGGGGGGCATTCTGGTTGTTCAGACACAATAACTCATCCAAACAGGTTCAAAACACTATTGATGATGATGCTGGAAAACTCAATGAGGACCTAAACCAAAGAACTCTACGAGTTTGAGTGGACTATCTGCACTGAGTACTGAGGAAACTTAATGTATGAAGTATATTGTGGAAGGCTGAATGTTTCAAGAAGACTCAGCACCTTACAAAGCTTATGTAACTCAAGAATGGATGTCAAGACACTTTTTGCGATTATGCAAAATAACTTGTGGCCTCCAAGTACCATATTCAAATCTCATGATTACAACATTTAGAGCATTGTTGAAAGGGAGGCTAATTAACATCCTAACACTACAGGAGCTCGGTGATATACGGAATAAATGAGGACCATTTTGTGCAGGCATCAATGGTTAGGGTTCCACATTGAAAGAGACTTCCTATCAAGAGAATGAGTACAGATTTTTATTGAAATACATCTGATTTTTGCTAGATTACTGTAAAAACCCATGTAATTTACATACTTTTTTGCAAAAATAAAAATAAACTTTAGGAGGTGCATAAATTACATGAGTAGATCATTTCCAAAATGTTTTGAAATTTTTTTTTGTTGGGAAAATACATACAAAACATAAACATTCGTACCAGAAGTTGACTCATTTAATGTCAGAATAAGTTTTTACAGAAAAAATAATGGCTTCAATATAACGAAGTTGATTTTTATTTATGCTGGACTGTATAATGTTTACTTTTTCTGCATAAAATTTACTAAAACCATTAAATGGTTAACTACTTTTTGAAGTCTGACGTTCATGCTGGTAAACACAGTCCAGGCCATATTTTACATTGCTTGGAGTTTCTACCTATCAAAATGGAGCACCATTGGCATACATAGTGATATGGATATTCCTGACTGTATGTTTTTATTTTTGTCTGTTTATTACTAGGCACAGTTTTGTCATACTGTTTACACCAATTTCGAACATTGGCTTCATTAACATTAAAATATCTTCTGGCAGCTATATTGTCATGTTCAAATGCATATTCAACACATTTAATTTCTCCTTTGCAGTAAACAATTCATAAGTTCTGCCCATACTGACAATAATGGTAATGACAAATTTTAAAGTTTGGTTAACATTTTATAAGTGTGAAAGGGATTAATTTTCAATATAGTATTTCAGAAAAAATGTTATGTGCTTATTGGTTTTAGAATTCTTTTAAACATGGGGGGCACAGTAATCCACAATTCATTTTGTATTAGTTCACATGTAAAGGATGGTGGTATGGTTGATGGTAAATATCAGTATGGGGTGGAAAGAGGGTAAAATAAAAGTGGCTTGGGAAAAAGGTGATGTGGCAGTACAGGAAGGGTGAAAAGCAGCAGTATAATAAACCTGTAAGCAGGGAGAGAGAGAAATGTACAGACAGAGATGGAAGTCAGAAGGGGTGGTTGCAGTGGGAAGACCATCAACAGTAGATAACAGTTGTTAACCCTATCACGCTGTGTTCCTAGTACAGTGGGAATAGCATAAACGTAATCTACCAAATTTCCATTAAAGTGGTAATGAACAATACACCTAGAAAAAGGAGATAAAATATTAAAAATAGACAGCCTATCATGTTACAGCTTTGTAGTGAAGTGTGTTTAATGACTCATTGTTAATGGTGTACCCCATAGCTACTCTTTCTGTTTTCAATCAAGGACGAAAAAAAAATTTTTTGCAATGAAATTAGCATATGATAAACCCAGCATTTCATGTGGTAAACAAGTAACAAAGTCAGTGAGGTATTAAACTGTAGTTATGCCCTTTTCCAATAAAAGTCTTGTTTCAGTCATTAGACTGTGGCCATGCTGGGGCACCACCTTGGATTTTTAGTCAAATGAATTAACCCCAGTACTCATTCTCTCTTTTTTGCCAAACCACTAAGCTACTGGGATACAGGCATACCAACACCAGTTGTCAAGTGGGACAAACACAGACACAATGACATGCACAATGAGCTTTTTTCAATTTCTGTCTACCAAATCCACTCGCAAGGCTTTGGTTGGCCTGAGGATATAGTAGAAGTCACTTGTCCAAGGTGCCATCTTGTGGGACTGAAAACAGAATCATGTAGTTGGGAAGTAAGCTTCTTACCACAGAGCCATACCTGCACCTTGAGGAAATTATTGATATTTATTCTTCAGATGAAGAGTTTACCATTATACAAACAATGAGTGATTTAGACAATCAAACTGATGAAAGAGATGAAGAAAGTAGCAATCTGAGTGAACAAACAAAGTGATTGAGAGACAGGCCTATTATTATTATTTCGTTTATTAGTTTTCCAGCAATGATTACTCAAGTTGCATATAGAACTATTTATCTTTTTGCTCAGGAGCCCAGGTGGAGGGTAAAATTAGTCACAGGGGCCTAGGACTGAGAGGGTTAAAGACAAAGCAAATAGTTCTATGTAGCTCAGAGGAGAGAAAGAGATAACTGGAAGTACTGAAAGGGATGATTGGTGGAAAATAAAATTGGAAGGTATCATTGAGATTGAGGGACAGATTTTAAAAGAAAGTGGTTCAAGGGAAATGAGGCAGTAACTGGTTGCGCAAAAAGGATGAATATGTGCAGATTCTATTCTCGTGATTACAGTAGCTGAATAATACCAGTTAGAAGAGTAGAGAAACAGGTGGTAGAAAGATGAGATTGAGTGAAGGGTCAAGCCCCAGACAAAAACAATGCTTTTAGGACCTCCATGGTCCTCAAGAAGGACAGGTCTTCTTGAGCACAACAAATCACCAATCATCTTGGTCCTTTGTCATCTCCTCCATGAGGCTCAACAGCTTGAGATCAGCCCGTTTTGTCCCATGTATGTAAAAATGGATAGATTCAAGATGAAACAAGGAAAGGCAGAAGGAGAGAAAAAAAGTCAGGTAGAAAGTCAAGAAAAGAGGAAAGAAAGAAAAACATTACCAAACAATTTTTATTCCCAGTCATCAACACCAAATCTATTAGAAAAAGAGGTTCTTGGTAATTTTGGTATTTGACAGGATGTTGATTCAAATCAAACAAAATAAATTAAAACCACAAAATAAAATCTGCACAAAAAAACCCAGAACAGAGGGATAGAAAGAGCAGACAAAAAAATTATTCCCTCAGGTTGTGAAATGTGATAGAAATGTTGAATCTTCCCAGTCATAAAATAAATCGAGTCATGTAACTTTTAATAAACTTTATATACATACATTATATGTGTGTGTGCAGGTATATCTGTCTATATATACAAACACATGCACATATATATATTCTTCCAAGTCAGACAACTGCTTGTTTATGTACAAAAACATTGATCATCACATGGCCTGCTTTTTGAGGAAGGAGAAAAGATTTTGTTTTTCTTTCAAATTCTGAAAATTATTTTTCAATACGGCGTAAAGCTTGTTGCTGTTTGGTTTTTGTAAAAGTTTTTTGTAGAACGTATGCATCTGCTGGTTCAATTCTTTTGTAGTAATTCTTCTTTTCTTCAACTATTTCAAATCCAAATTTTTCATAAAACTTTATTGCTCCAACATTGTTTACTTGGACATGTCTGCAAGCAATAAAAAGACACACACCAGAGGTAAGCTAGCTACAAAGAAGGAAGTGGGGAGTAATTAAACACTTGAAATGAGTTAGTAATTTCCTGACTATTAACCTGCTCTTTAGAGCATATAGGAGTAGTGATATTTATCTGCACTATATTTCATTAAGTTTCATCTCAGATTACCATCAGTTTCCTAGTTCAAATTCAGTTTGGAACAGTAGTCAGGAAAAAACAAACCTACCTGGTAATGACTGGATATCAAACCAATCAAAACATTATAAAAGTTCACACTCTAAAGATAAGATTGATAACCTGGCAAAGTATATCTTACTAAAGGTGGTATTGCAATTGAAAGAAAAAAATAGAAAATACAGTGGCAATAATAATAATAACTAGTTGGACCCATAAAAAATGTAAGTATCAGTAAATTGTATGCTGGTGCCATGAGAAATGTTTCTGTATTGTGACAGTTAAAGGTGGCGAGCTGGCAGAATAGTTAGCACGCCGGGCAAAACGCTTAGTGACATTTCATGTCTTTACGTTCTGAGTTCAAATTCTGCCACAGTCCACTGCCTTTCAGGGTTGATAAATGAAGTACCAGTTGCATACTGGGGTCGATCTAATTGACTGGCCCTCTCCCACCCAAAATTTCAGGCCTATAGTAGAAAAGTATATTGTGACAGTTACAGAATATAGAAAGGTAAAACTGATAACTATATAATCCAACCAAAATATCTGTTACGCAAACGTAAATAGAATTACTATTTAGCTTTAAAATACATCATACATATTCAGAGAACCCTCTTGCTTTAGTGGTATGAAACGTTTTTCTTGTATTCTTTTGTTTCAGTCATTTGACTCCTGGAGTTATTCCCTGTAAGCCTGGTGCTTATTCTATCAGTCTCCTCTGCTGAACAGCTAAGTTACAGGGACGCAAACACACCATTGGTTGTCAAGCAATGGTGGTGGTGGGGACAAACACAGACACATTCATATATGTATATGTGTGTGTATGTGCCTTAGTCTTTGTTTACTTATGCACATCAACAAATGAGCCAATTGAACGACTATGTGGTTGTTCAATTTGCAAGAAATAACAGCCAAATCTCTCTCATACTATGCTCTTGTTAGTATTAAGGAAAGGGAAAAATAGAATATTTTTGATTTTGTTCGGCTCTGAATTTAATTTTTTTTTTTTTAATGTTTTCACATGATACAAGAAACTAGAAAAATCCAGACCAAGATAGAGAAATTGTAACTTAACAAAAATATAGAAAGAGAAAGAAAAGGCTGTATTCGAAAACCAAAAGTAGTTTTTTAAATGAGGTGTAATTTTATAATTAAAACAAAATCAAAATTTAAATTTTGGAACATAAGACTTAACATATTATCTGGTGTATGGCCAAATTCAAAGAGGCAGAAGACCTAAAACAAATGTGTGTGTGTGTGTGTGGTTGGGCCTTTAATAGCCAGGGGTTAATTTCAGTTCAATCACAGAAAGGAATTCAAAGGAATTCAGCCACTCCTTCTCACTTCCTCTCTCCTTTGCACACACATCAAATTTTCCCATTAAGATTGTTGCTGCTTCAGTGGACCTGTAGGCATGGGTGTTGAGAAGTAGTAAAACAACACATAGGTGGTGGTTTCAAATCTCTTCCAGAAATTACAAGAAATCTTTAAGCAACAAAATTTCTTTCTCTTAAATGTGACACATGCATCAGGTACGTACAAAAAACAAATTGGCATATTAATATTATTATATTGATGATTTACACACAATATTAAAGAACATTTTACAACAAAAGATAAGCACAACTTCCCCTAATTTACATAAATATTACGACTGCTTTTTCATGCTGGATGCCTTCTTTTCATTAATCTTTTTAGTCACCTCTCATAACATCATGAACTTTATTGTAAAACCAAGATACACATACATTACTTAATATCTATAAGACAATTTTGTTGGCCTTATCTTGCTCCTTACATGGCAAATTACAACAGGTGTAAAAATCATAATTAGTAAGTAAATGTTGACTATTGACTAAATCAGTCATACATACAATGGCACTCCCTGGTTTGCCTCAATAATATTGATGCTATGATATAAAGCAAGGAAGATACTTACAAGAAAACATTATCAAAGTTTCCATCTTCTTCACAGATTTTTAAAACATGATTCAACATCACTGTGCCTGAAAATGAAAGAAAAAGTTTACAGCCAAAAATATGCTACTAAAATGGTTTAAGGAAAAGAGTACATTTTCAATAATTTATCTCTGAAATTGTATGTACTTGCTATTGATTATTTCTGATCACCACTGAATATCTATTCAACGTGTGGGAGAGGGAGGGCAAAAAGTTTAGAGAAATGCAAGACATTAAAAGTAAAACCATGAGGGCAGAAATGAAGAGTCTCAATGTGGCAGCAGATAAAGTAACAAGATTTAGAAGAGGAAATAAAAATTTATTTAAGGGCTGCAGAGAAAACTAAGAACATAAACCTAAATAATCAAAGAGAGAAACAGGAGTTCAATTTTCTACACTAGGAAACAGTGTCATCAAAATAACAGAACATTATAACAAAAAATGTTGCTACTAAATAGTCAATACAGAAAAGTTAAGTTTGTTCAGAAGTATCAGTTAGAATCTACAATGCTATAGTCAGAGATAATATAAATAGTTCAGTAAAGCATCTCTGGTTAATAACTGCAGGGAGAAAAACAAAAGAGTAATCAAAACATCTGAGAGAGTTTATTTCAAAGAAACTGAGTTTAATGGAAGATACTCTAACTCTTCAATATCACTGGTAATCCTTAATCCTTAAAGAAAGAATTTGCAAATAATGTGTATAGTTGGCAGACCAGTTTCATTATTACAACTGCCCCACCTTTTTTGTCAGTCACTACTGTCCCTGACAAATTAAGTCTAAATTGAAGATAAGCAATCTTTATCTCCATGGAGGTTGTGTTAGAACACAGAATACTTCATTATTTACCATAGGAGTGCCTTACATATGGACTTGGGGTGCATAAAAGCACTCGTATTTGTATCATTGATGAGAATTGTCTACTGTAACTGCTGAAAGTACCAGATCACATAATGATTTTGTCCTATGGGCTCCTCATTGCCATGTCCAGCAGCAACAGCTTGAAAGGTTTTCTCATATGAGCTTGTTGATGGGAGATTCAGCAGTTATGTTGCTGCTGGACATCTATCTGTTACTGAGGAGCCAAAAGTAAGGTGAAATCATATGATCTGGTAATTCTGGCAGTCGTAGCAGATAGTTTTTGTCTGTCAGTGATACAAATACAAGTGTTTTTATGCACCATGAGTCGATATCAAAGGCATTCTGTATTTTAATACAACCCACACAATGTTGGAAATGAAGATAGCCTTCAGCAGTAATTTGGAGATCAAGACTGCCTTTTGGTATTAATACTGCTTCAGTCACTAATATTTTATCAGTGAGAATATACAAATCTATCAACCTGTTACATTGAGGATCTGCTGCAGATGAAATTAAAGAATGGGTAGAGCTGGCTCACCTGCACATAACAAATTTAACATGGACTAGGCCATTGCATAACAGTCATCATACACAGACCATAATTAGCATCAGGGTTTGGACCCAACAGTAACAAAACAAGATGAAGCTGGAAAAGATTCTTTTGTATATTATTAACAGCTAGGTAAGCTGAGGCAATATAAAGTGTACCAACCTAGAAACAATGAAATGACAGTAGCAGATTTGAATATGCAACTTCTAGAAAGGGAGTTCAATATTCTATCCATTCAGCCATCTCACATTTAAAAACATTTACTACAACTGAAAATGGTGAATACAGTATTCAACATTCAGTTGTAATAAATGTCATACTAGACGTCCTAAACCTAAGTTGTTTTGTTCCAATGAATAAACATTCACACATTCTTGTGATCAGAAAATTGACGATTAGTAACAATCAGTGCCGAACAAGTAAATCTGTAATGCACAGTTGCTGCCATGCTCACATTATGTTAAAATGGTTAGAAAGGTTTTTTTTTTTCAAGGTGTAAAATGACATTTCCTAATAATACATATCAAAATAGATTTAAAACAACAACAAACAAATAAAACTATTGCATATATGCATGTAAAATAAAACATTGTGAGTGTAGTAATTAACAGCCACATAACATCCCAATACCACTCATCCACAAAGTGAGAATAGCAACTATATTCAGATAGAATGAGTCAAAAGTTAGGTCACAAAACAGCTCAAGCATTGAGGTTTGAACACATTGCATCAGATAAGCCACACCAGTCTTAAGCCAATATTCTAATTGAATGGTGTTCAGTAGAGTGTACAAACAACTTACCAATTCCCAGCCGTCTGTATGGAAATAAGCAGCCTAAAGTCATTATGTACAATCTGCGCTGTGTTGCAGAGTTATCCACTCGGCAACACACAGCACCAACAACAATGTCATTGAAATAGGCTGGAAAATGAGACAAAAAAAAAAAAAAAGAAACTTTAGCATTGAATTACATCATCAATTGACAAAAGTTCTACAACATGTAAGTAAATTATACAAGGCAAGTTTAAATATCAATATATAATATATTACTATGTGACAAAGCCTAGTGGATGGATACTGGATAATCAGTTTCACCCTCTTTAGTTCAAATTCCCCATTGGGCAGTAAGCATATATCTAAGAAGAGGTAATCAATATTCAAGGAACATAACCTGCAATATTGGCCTCTTAGATTCAATGTTCATTATTTCAATGATATCCACATAAAAAGCACTACTCACCTCACCTGTGCTTGCACCACATAAAAAGCACCAAGTCCACTCTGCTGAGTGGTTGGTGTTAGGAAGAGCATCCAGCTGTAAAAATCCAGCCAAAACAGTCACAGAAGTCTGATGCAGGCTTCGGCCTGGCTGACTTGTGGTACCGTCCCACCCATGCTAGCATGGAACATGGACATATGAATGATGATGATGAATAGGTAGCAAGACAGCAGAACCATTAGAGCTTTAGAAAAATTCCTAATAGTATTTGTTCTGGTTCTTTACATTGTGAATTCAGGTCCTGCTATGATCAATTCTGCTTTTCCTCCTATCGGGATTGATAAAATAAAGTATGAGTCAAGCACTGAAGCCAATAGTATCAACCTCTACCCTTCAAAATTGCTGGCCTTGTGCATAATCAGAAACCATTATATCAGTGATATAATGATAATGCAAATTCTTTACTAAGGAGGTACAAACAAAAAGTAAACAGTTGAATTCACCCAATATATTTCTATAATCCTAAATGGATGAAGGTCAATACTGACCATAGCAGTATTTGAATCTGCATAAAAAAAGGGGTAAAACTAGATATTGTAAATTATTTAGTCAAACATAAGCTCACTAACTCACAACTGACTGGAAATATTTTTTATGTAATATGATCAAGTTTTTTATGTTAGTGACACAACTGAATTGAAATGGCCACAAATAGAAGCCTTGAGGCTAAGAAGTTTGTATTGTAATTACACAATTCTTGGTTCAATCTCACTGAATAAGTTTCAGTCATGAGTGATACTGTTTGTGCAACTCAAAGTGAAACAAAATCCACAAAGCAATTGTATTTAAAAGCACTGGTTTTTCAATTTATATCATACACTAGGTGGACAGAAACTGTGCTGAATCCCACTGGATATCTCATCCAGTAAAGTGTCACATAATGAGTAATGCTCTCATAGAAAATAGATCAATTGAAACCAAGAATAAAAGAATTCCAAACTGTAAACTTGGTTTGTCAATTGCTCTGCAGTACCCAATACTTTGCATCATATTGGTATATACTTGGCTCTGAGCAGGTAAAAGGCATGTTAAAATCAGAACAGTTACCAAACTATTTTGCACACGTGTGTGTGTGTGTGCATAGCTTATTTAGAGGGGCAGTGTCCTACATTTTTGCTTAAGGTTCTCTGAGACAGATGGGAAATGATCCTCAGACTGGGGACTAGACCCATATGCTTGTACTGCTAAAATCAGCCAAAGGCCAAATGGTGATTTTTAAGTTCACCATTCCAAAACAGGGATAGTCTATTTGGGGGGCTTCTATACAGTTTTCATCACTCAACTTTTACTTAAAACTTTAGAAATAAGAGGGTCTTATCTCTCAAGTATCCTATCCAGTTACTTTATACTGCTTCACTGTATTTTCAATCCCAAGAGTGATCAAAGTAATTTTATTTAAAAACACTAGGTTTCAATTTTCTTACTAAAAGATATACATACACACATAAATACAACTGGTTTCAGTATAGTACCTAGATATGAAATTCCACCCACAAGGCATTGATGGACATAAGGGTATGAAAGAAAACTCTTGCTCCAAAGTGCTGCTCAATGAGATCAAGCCTGGATTCATGGTTGTAAATCAGTCATGCCTACACCCATTTTTGTTAAGTAATAAACATTAAATATCAATGAAAACATTCTCAGACTGTTGATCATATTCTTTCTGCTCATTTTCAATTGTTTAGTTTCTATTCAAAATCAAGTTGCTGTCAAAAAGTTTACTTTACCTAAACACAAACAAAAAAAAAAAATGTTTGAACTTCTCTATCTTTTACATCCTGGCATGGTTTAGATAAGATTTACTGAGACAGTATTCTACAACCTGATACCCTCCCTGTCACAAACCCTTCTTTTTCTTGTATTTTTACTCATCTTCACATATTGAGGTACAGGACTCATTACTGGAGATGTAAACATAAAACCAATATTGCCCAAACATTGTCAGTGCTAAGTAAGACATGCAGAAAATAAATGTTTGTGCACACACAATGAGCCTTCACATGGTTTTTATCTACTAATTTCATTCAGTAAACAAGTCAGCTTCAGTTATATAGAAGGCACTTTTCCAAGGTGTTACAAGGTGAAATCACATAATTACAAAGTGAAGTTTGCAATCACACAACTATACCTACACCTAATAACTCTAAAGTAACCATTCAACTGTGAAATGGAATCTTTTGTAAATCAAGTTGAATGAGGCAATCAATCTAAATTAAGTGCCATGTCCAAAGGAACAAGAGAATGGAAAGTTTTTAAAGCACAAAGAAGAGAGAGACTGTCCAATCCTTATCACAACTTTGACAAAGCCATGTGTATTGCTATTCATAAGAACAGAAATTATAAGGAGAAACTCACCAAGTTTTGCCAATTCACCCACTTCCAAGACATCTTTGTAGAATTTATCATTATATGTTACAGGAAAAACATACTGATTAAGGCGTTTCAGCTGCTTGATGTTATGGGCAGTAATGTCTCCTAACTCAATACGTCCCCTGTAACCAAACAGAGAAAAACACAAGTCTCATTAGTTCCACCTGTGGTAGTGATGATCAAAAAAGAAGTTTATCAAACTGTAGAGAGAGAGAGAAGCTGATAATAACAGAAAAGCTAATTCATATCTACTTGTTTATCAGTGTATGAATGTGATTTTATGCACAAAAATTTAAAATAACCCAATACATGTATATGGAGGAATCATGTAAAATCTATTGTTTGTATAGTTTGTACACTTTCTTTACATTCTGTAGCCATACTTACACTGCATGCTTAAAATACTTTATGTCTGGAATTAGCAGCATTAATACATAACATGCACTAAAGCAATTTTCCATTGAGGATCAAGAAGTGTCTCTAGTATTTTATTAAAACCAAATCAGCAACACAAAAGCATTACTTTAGTCACTAATTCATTTTTCCCCTCTAGGCCACATTAATATACAGTCCCGTGCAAAAGTCTTTGGCCACTTTAAACTATTGTACATTTCTACTAATTGCCAACTTATAAGTGGATGTTTCGCATTGCAGTAACACTTTCATCAACAGAGTCTGGCTGATGAAGGTGTTACTGTATTGAAAGACTGGCCAGCTCAGAGCCCCGACTTAAATAACATCAAGCAAATGTGGACAGAACTGAAGAGTTTGTCAGAAGAACCCATACAATCTTGAAGATGGTGAAGGATTTGTATGCATCTCTTCCCAAACACATTAAAGCAATTATTCAAACTAAGGGAAGCCACACGAAATATTAACAATGTACTTCTTGAAATGAACATTATGTAATAAATTTTCATTACAGATATTTTTCTGTTTTAAAACACTGTAATCTCGATTGGTTTATGTCAGGTGGCTGAAAACTTTTGCACGGCCATTTTTGGTGATCGTCTCTCATCTTACCCTCTCATTTGGAACCCCTACTACAAAATATAATGATTAGGTATGGAAATAACTCCAACAGGGCCAATGTTTCATCTGCAAAAAAAAAAAAAAACAATGCAAAACATCCACTTATAAGTTGGCAATTAGTAGAAATTTACAATAGTTTAAAGTGGCTGAAGACTTTTGTATGGTACTGTATTAAACATATTTTCTGGTATATTTTGTCATCGATCAGAGGTACTCAACCAATTGTTGTTTTGCAGTACACCAGTTACATATTTTATTTTTACCCCCACTCCCACCAGCCACTTCCTAGCCTTGCTGAAATTCCAAGGAATCCTCCCACTTTTTTCTTGTTTCAGCCATTACACTGTAGCCTTGAAGAATTTTAGTCAAATGAATCAATCCCAGCATTTATTTATTTTTAAGCCTAGTACTTGTGCCAAACAGTGGGACTGAAAACGGAACCATGTGGTTGGGAAGCAAACTTCTTACTACACAGATGCACATGCATATTTTTATCACAATTATGAGCATAAAAGAGAAAAAGTTTCTTAGTTTTTACAACCCAAGGCCATAAGCTTGACACTCTTATGTAATCCTCCACTTTGCTGGATACCAGTTTTATCTTATTTTTTGTTATATTTGTTAAGGCTGACAATCCATGTTCATAAAGCCAGGAAATTGAGAACTTTTTTGAATTGTCATACATGACAGAACTTCATTTGTGCTGGAAAGTAACCTTTCCCAATTATATGCATTGTCATACCAACTTGAAGGGCATATAAAATTCTTACAATCTCTCATAATTCTTTCATCTATATCTATTGACATCTCAACATAGCTACATATTGCATCATTCAGAGTTGTATCTTATCAATTTCATTGGCCACCTCATTCTCAAATATAACTTGCAGTATATCTTTACAAAACAGGCTCGATCAACTTAATGATGTGGGCCTCATTTGCAATGTTCTGAAGCAACAAAGTTTGCTACTAGAGCCCTTTCTAAACCCTTGCCTTCCTTAGTTTAAATAGAACACTTGCTTTTTAAGATTAAGATCCATGAGCGCCTTCAAGTAATCAACAGGCTTTCCCACCAAATGAGAGTAACTAGTTTTCAGAAACTTATGTGCATTTTATCAAGCTCTTGGTACCATTAAGCTTGGTTGACATTATGTTATTCTCATTCATTAAGTCACAAGGATCATTTATTGATGTATACAATCTGACAATACCGAATTTTTATTGTCACCAGTGAATCACAAGTTCTTTACACCACATTTATCTATTCTGGCTGAACCTCAACCCAAAGTGCAAATATTTAACTGTTTAAAAATGCAAATTGAATTACAAGAGAACTAACTTTTGGATTCTTTTAATCACTATCATCCTCAATTTAACATCCATTTCTCCATGCTTGCATGGGTTTGACTGAGGCAGATTTTCTATGGTTGGATGCTTTTTCTGTACCCAACCTTCAGTTTTCAAATAAGGAAAAATTTATCCATGGCCAGACAGGTTTTCTTGTAAGACTGGAAATGAAGATCATCACTTATATGATGGTGACACTCGTTTACAACTATCACGTGATGTCAAGAGAAGGAGATAGATGTACAATGGACTTCTTTCAGTTTTTGCCTACCAAATTAACTCACAAGGCTTTGGTTAGCCCAAAGCTATAGTTGAAGATACTTGCCCAAGGTGCCATGCTAAACCCAAAATCATATAGTTGAGAAGCAAACTTCTTAACCACACAGCCATGCCTATGACTTTAGAGTTACAAAAAGAAAGGTGGGAGTATTTCTGGCACCCCTAGACAATTCCCAACACTTCAGCTGAGGTTTGCCTGTCTGAGGTAAACCTGAGTTAAATCCAGAGTAGCAAGTTGTTAAGACAAACCTATGTTGAATACATTCAGTCTACCATTATAAATACATACAAGACATATAAATCAATGAAGGAGATCCCATGTGGCTGCTCAAGATAGAAATACTAGCCAAAACCTTTAAATCACTGCCTACCATTAAGAAAAAAAAAACTTACATAATGCAATCCTCAAATAAGACAAGTCAGGTGGCTAGAATTCTTTCCACCATAGCTTGCTTGATCAAAGCTTGTCTACAATTACACAACATTCTGGATAGACTATATACTATAAAGTAACAAAATCATATATTGTATACACTCCAAGTCCTTTATATTATGCTTATATTTTTAAACCTAATATACAACACAAACTTTCTTTTTCATTTCCTTCATCTTCTTGCCCACTTATAATGCTCAGCTATTGAAATTCATAAGACTACTCAAGTGAAGGCCAGGTATTCAGAGAAACTAAAATATCCTTAATTACTTTCAACTGTTCTATATACTATTTTGCTCTACCATTATGTTCCTATTTCCTTACTATTCTTGACCATTTGAATTTTGTCCACTGTATAACGCCATGAGCATTGACTTCCTTGTAATGTACTTCCCACCAAATACCAGAAATCTATCCGATTCACTCCCCTGGTAAGTAACGGCTTCCACTCACCCTCCCCCCAGTCTACCATATAATCTGTATTATACACTGCTATCACTCCCATATTAGGTAACTGAGACTACATACCCAATAATAATAATACACTGCTCAGAAGAAACTGTGGTCTGATACAGACAGAGAACTATTATAAAAATAACAGTTTGACTAGAAAAGTACTTAGGAATAAAAAGTGGAAGACTACTACATGTAATAAAGCAACACAAGAAAACACTTCTTACTATACACAAAGAGGCGACAAAATACAAAACAAACAAATTACACTGATACTTGTGTATGAACAGCAAGGCTACATAGTAGTGTTTCATGGGCTGTGAATGTAGAGGGCATGTGAAGGTTTGAAAGAAACAAAGCTAGCATGCTCCACTGGATGTGCAAAGTCAATGTGCATGTGTGACAATGTATAAATATGTTGAGAGAAAAACTGATCAGATATAGAGTACAAGAAAGAAAACTATGCTGGTATGGTCATAAGATGTAGATGGATGAGGAAAGCTACATAAAGAAGTACTAATTGCTGAACATGCCTGGAACTTTGGAGGAGGAAGATCCAGGAAGAAGTGGTAAAAAATGTTGGTAAAAAGATGTTGAGCCTTACAGCGATGACAAAGGACCAGGACGATTGGTGATTTACTGTGCATGAGAAGACCGGTACATCTATGCAAAAGCAAGGTCCTAAAAGCATGTCATCTATGTCTCAGCACATAGTTTGATGAACCTCTCCCCAATAACTCATATTCCTAACACTCCCCTTTCACCCGTGTTCACCATTCACTGCATTGCATCTCCTTTATCTCCCGTTCTTTTTCACTTTCATGAACTTACCTACCCAAGCACTCTTTCCAATATTTACTTGTATACACCTCCCTCTAGCTTAAGCGTATGTCTCAACATCTTTGCTACTATCTTTCCTTCTTCTCTACAGCAAAACATCTATTTCAGTCCCCTGTATCATACTTTAACCTCTCATCACTTGGCACAAAGCTACCTTCCTCACGTTACTTGTTGACACTGGTGGTGCCACTAGAAAGTGGCATTTAACCATAGAAACCATGCCAAAGCAGACAGTAGAGTTTGGTGCAGTCCCCTGGCTTGCAAGCTCCTGTCAAACTGTCTTAGCCATACCAGCATGAAAAACAGACATTAAATAGGGCTAATATATATATATATATAAACACGAACCTCAGGATGGAAAATAGCAGCTAAGCTTTCGACTTGCTCCTCCTTTCATTGAGTATTATCAACATAAACCCTTATTATTTTCTCCTTTTTACTGTCAATGTCTTTTTGTCTCAAACCCTAGCTCACGCATTTCCTCACAACATATTCTTTCACTCATGAAAACTTATCACACGATCACACTTGTAAGCAGGTTGAACTTAAGATCATTGTTTGCTTATGAATTCTGCCAAATGCGAGCTCTCTTTTCAGGTACATGATGCCACTGTCCCCCGTCCCCGGGTCTCTAGGGCCCATAACTCCCACACCCTCAGGGTTGGCACACTGAAAGGTAGGTCTGGTGAGATTGTTGAGATGCTTGAACGGAGAGGTGTCGATATGTGCTGCATCCAAGAAGTAAGGTGGAGAGGAGGTTCTGCTAGGTTCCTCACAGGCAAAGGACACAGGTACAAGATTTTCTGGGCAGGGAGCACTAATGGGGCTGAGGCGTGGGTATACTTCTCGCTGAAAAATGGGTAGATAAGGTAATCAGAGTATGTGACAGAATACTTAAGATTAGATTAGTGCTTCATCATGGATTAGCAACCATTATATCGGCCTATGCCCCTCAGCCGGGGCTACCCGATGGACAGAAAGACCGATTCTATGACACCCTACTGCAGACTACCTCGTTGACGAACGACAGAGACCTTCTCTTTGTGGCTGGTGACTTCAATGGGCATGTTGGACAACATGCTGGGGGCTTCCATGGTGTACATGGAGGCTATGGTTATGGTTCCCGCAACAAGGAGGGAACCAGGCTGCTGGAGTTCTGCGATGCAAATGATCTTATGGTTTGCAACACTAACTTCAGGAAACCTACCAGCCACCTAGTCACCTACCGATCGAGCTGCCATACTAGCCAAATTGACTACATCCTTGCCAGGAAAAGGGAAAGATGGCTGCTTATAAATGCCAAAACCTTCCCAGGCGAAGAATGTACCCCACAACATAGACTGGTAGTTAGTGACTTTAGGATCAGGACTAAGAGGATGACCAACATGGAGAAGTAGGATCTGGAAGCTTAAAGATCCTGCGAATGGACAGAGATTTAGGAACATATTACTTGAAGCTTTTGACGAAGTAGAAGGGGATATAGCTTCACATGGGGTAGAAGACAACTGGAGGTCTCTAAGGGACAACCTGCTGAGAGCCACTGACCAGATCTGTGGTTGGTGCAAAGTCCCCTCTCGACCTAAAATAACGTGGTGGTGGAACAATGTTGTAGACAGGGCTATTAGAGAAAAGAGACAGGCTTGGAAGGACTGGAAGAATGGTGGTAGCAGGGAATTGTATCAGACTGCCAAAAGAGAAGCTGGGAGACAGCTAGCCAGAAGGGAAGCAGATAAGAAGAAATTTGCCAATGTTCTGTGCCGTGAGGACCAAAGACTTGAGGTATTTCGTGTTGCAAGACTGTGTGAGAGAGAATCGTGATGTAGTAGGAGAGAAATGTGTTCGCATGGATGATGGTTCACTTGCGCTAAATGAGGATGCAAAGAGAGAGGTTTGGAGATGCCACTATGAAAGGTTGCTGAATAAGGAAAATGAATGGGATAAAGAGAGTCTGCTGAATGTCGACCAAACAGAGGGACCAGCTATCCGAGCTGACAGTTCCTTGGTAGTTAAGGCAATTAGAAGCATGAAGACAGGGAAAGTCCCAGGCCCATCAGGAATAACTGCAGAGATGCTCAAAATATCTGGTAGTGTCGGCTATAGTTAACCAGGTGATATCGAAGGAGTCATACCCAATGACTGGTGTAGCAGCATAATAGTCAACTGCTACAAAGGTAAAAGTGACGCCCTAGATACAAATAATTAGAGGTATCAAGCTGTGGGATCAGGTAATGAAGGTTACGGAGAGGGTCATAGCCCAACTAATTAGAGAGAGTTAGTTTAGTTGAGATGCAGTTTGGGTTCGTGCCAGGGAAAAGTACCACTGATACCATATTCTTGGTAAGACAGCTGCAGGAGAAATACCTAGCCAAAGATAAGCCCCTGTACCTGGCTTTCGTTGACATGGAGAAAGCCTTCGACAGGGTCCCCCGATCACTTATCTGGTGGTCAATGAGGAAACTAGGGATAGATGAATGGTTAGTGAGAGTTGTGCGAGCCATGTACAGGGACGCCGCTAGTAAGGTGAAGGTTGGCAACAAGTACAGTGAAGAATTCTGGGTAGAGGTAGGGGTCCACCAAGGTTCAGTCATCAGCCCCCTCCTATTTATCATAGTCCTCCAGGCAATAACGGAGGAATTCAAGACAAGATGCCCCTGGGAGCTCCTCTACGCTGATGACCTTGCTTTAATTGCTGAGTTACTATCAGAACTGGAGGAGAAGTTTCAGGTGTGGAAGCAAGGATTAGAATCAAAGGGCCTTAGAGTAAAACCTAGCTAAAACTAAAGTCCTAATAAGTAGGAAGGTAGACAAGTCACAAACGCCTTCAGGTAGATGGCCCTGCTCGATCTGTAGAAAAGGCATAGGTAGAAACTCTATAAGATGCACCAAGTGTAAGCTATGGACACATAAGAGGTGCAGCAAAGTCAAAGGAAGGCTAACTAGGAAGATAGTTTTTGTATGTGGCAGATGCTCAGGAGCAATAAACACTGAAAATGCAAAGAGACCAACTTCCGCCACATTCCAGGGAGAAAAACTAGAAATAGTTGATAGCTTCCGTTATCTAGGTGACCAAGTCAGTGGTGGGGGCGGGTGTGTTGAAAGTGTAACTGCTAGAGTAAGAATAGCCTGGGCAAAGTTCAGAGAGCTCTTACCTCTGCTGGTGACAAAAGGCCTCTTGCTCAGAGTAAAAGGCAGACTGTATGACGTATGTGTACGAACAGCCATGCTACATGGCAGTGATACATGGGCCGTGACTGCTGAGGACATGCGTAAGCTCGCAAGAAATGAAGCCAGTATGCTCCGATGGATGTGTAACGTCAGTGTTCATACTCGACAGAGTGTAAGTACCCTGAGAGAAAAGTTGGACCTAAGAAACATCAGTTGTGGTATGCAGAGAGAGACGTTTGCGCTGGTATGGTCATGTGGCGAGAATGGATGAAGATAGTTGTGTGAAAAAGTGCCACACCCTAGCAGTTGAGGGAACCTGTGGAAGAGGTAGACCCAGGAAAACCTGGGACGTGGTGGTGAAGCATGACCTTCGAACTTTAGGTTTCACCGAGGAAATGACTAGAGACCAAGACCTTTGGAAGTATGCTGTACATGAGAAGACCCGGCAGGACAAGTGAGACCATAATCTGTGGCCTCTACCTGGGATGTAGCCAGTCCACTTATGCATACCTTTCCTTTTTGGGACACAAAACTCTACTTGTGAAGAACTGTTGAGGCAAGTGAAAATCAAAATCAAAATCGATCAACATCAATGGAAATTGTAGCTGTGATACCAGTGCCGGTGGCACATAAGAGAACCATCCGAACATGGCCGTTGCCAGCACCACCCTGACTGTCCTCTATGCCGGTGGCACATAAAAAGCACCATCCAATTGTGGTCGTTGCTAGCCTCGCCTGGCCTCCGTGCCGGTGGCATGTAAAAAGCACCATCTGATCATGGCCGTTTGCCAGCCTTGTCTGGTACCTGTGCCAGTGGGACGTAAAAAGCACGCACTACACTCACAGAGTGGTTGGTGTTAGGAAGGGCATCCAGCCGTAGAAACATTGCCAGATCAGATTGGGCCTGGTGCAGCCTTCTGGCTTCCCAGGCCCCAGTTGAACCGTCCAACCCATGCTAGCATGGAAAGCGGATGCTAAACGATGAAGATATGGTTAGTAAAAAAGTTCATTAGTTTTTCGTCAGCATTTAACTTCAAGCACTTTAATATAAAGTAGCTAACTTCAGCCTGTTCTTTGTCTATATGAACATATTAAATACAATATAGATCAAAGCAAGCTTGTAATGAGAAATGTATTTTGTGTGCTTGGGATCATATTGAAAATGAGAGTTGAAACAAACATTATCGACACCTCATGTTTTATTTTACAATAAGGCAAGTAAGTGGCAGAAAAACTGTAAGAAGACATGTTGTGTATGGCAAGGATGCTGTTACAGAATATGTAAGCCAGAAGTGATTTTCAAGATTTTGATCAGGAAATTTTTCCATTCATGATGCACCAAGCTAGTGCCAGTCAACTGAGATTAACCTTTTCATTACCAACCCGACTGAAACCGGCTCTGTAGTGTTTCGTGGGCTGTGAATGTAGAGGGGATGTGAAGATTTGAAAGAAACAAAGCTAGCATGCTCCACTGGCTCTGTAGTACAAATGTTTTGTTTTCATAAGTTTTGAATTAAAATCTTCCACCAAACCTTAGTCACAATTTATGTTCCTAACACTAGCTTAATGATAACCAAGTTATTTTATTAAATTCTTTGTTACATATAAAATAATAGAAAGAAACACAGAACATCTCAAAATAAATACGGTAATGAAAGGGTTAATAGCAACAAAATGAAAGAGTTAGTCAACACCAACCCTCATTACAGGACCAGGATGATTGCAGATATTCTCCGAATATCCAAATTGAGTGATGAAAACCATCTGCCTCGATAACACCAGTAGGTTTAGTGTTGGAGTCCCACATCAGCTGAATGAAGCTAACCTTACTCAACAAATTTCCATCTGTAATTCATTGAAGATACATGAAGAAAATAAGCCTTATTTGAGGAGAATCTTGATGGACAGAAAAATAAATCATCTGTAAAAATGTGAAGTGCAAACAATCATGGGAAAGCATGGTGAACCGCCACAAATGACCTTCAAAGTAAGTTTTCACCCAAAGAAGGTTATGCTTACAATTTGGTGGGATTGGAAGTGTTGTCTTTTATGAGTTTCTTCCTACAGACAGGACCATTAATTCAGATATATATTGTGACCAGCTGGACAAATTAAATGAAGCGATCCATCAGAAGCATCCAATACTTGCTAATTGCAAGGGCATTGTCTATCATTACAGAATGTCAGACTGCATACTTCGCAGATGTGGCATAATTTAACTGGGTCTTGGCTGGAAAATTTTGCCGTATCCTTCATATTCAACCTTGCACTTTCAGATTTCCACCTGATTTGTTCTCAAAATTCATTGAATGGACAGAACTCCAACGCTGAAGAGGATGTAAAAATTCACCTGGAAAAATTTTTCACCAGTGAAGACAGGAAATTCTTTGAGCAGGGAATAACAGATCAGCCCACAGGATAGCAGAAGAAACTGTAATGAAATGGTAATTATATCATTGATCGAATAAGTAACTGTTTAAAACTTGTGTCATATTTTCACTTGACAAAAGAAAAAAAAAAACTTAATGGGACTTTTTGACCAAACCAATATATAGGTGCAGACATGACAGCATGGGTAAGAAGCTTACTTCCTAACCATGTGATCTTGAGTTCAGGCCAAAGCTTTAAGTGGATTTGGTAGATGGAAACCGAAAGCCAGTTGTGCATATGTAAATGTGTAGCACTACCTGACAACTAGTGCTGGTTGGTTATGTCCCCTGTAACTGACCAAGTCAGCAGATGGGGCAGATCGAATAAGTACTAGACTTAAATAAACACTGGGGTTAATTTGTTTGACTAAACCCTCCAAGGTGGAGTTCTAGTATGGCCGCTGACCAATGATTGAAATAAGATATAGTGTGCATGTGTACAAACACACATAGTGTTCAGGCTAAATTTGACAACGCTTTATCTCACCTATTTTTTCAGGAACAGTTCAATATATTGGTGAACAGTTATTGCCATTGGAGAGCATAAATATTAAATTAGTATTTGAGAAAAAGTTAGCTGACAAGGAGTACAGGAAGTCATTTGCATATTGGAAAAGAGTTAACTGTATCATGCTGCTGAATGCTCTCTGAACACTGAAAGATATAAGATGTGATATGGTGATACAAACAACTGCAATGTAGACTACAAAGTCATGGCCAAGAGGAAAAGATACAACAGGTATTCTGATTGCATCCACATGTTGGAATTCATCCCCACATCTTTGAACAGAGTCATAGGCTCGATTCAGATGGCTATGTGAAGCTGCTGAAAGGCCACATGTACAGCAGCAGGATTCAGCTTCTTGCCATACCTCCAGAAAGACTGAGAAGTGATTGTTGGGGAACTTCTACAACTTCACCAGCCCCAATTTCTAGCTTCCTAATCCCCCTGAGAATAGTTGAAAAAGACACCAACCACTCTGCCTGCAACACCAAGGCTGGGCTGGTGGCCAAGATCAAGGTGTTCTAAGATCTTCTCAGGGACACAGTGAGGAACATATGCACCAGGTTCCAGAGCCACTTTAAGGAAGTGGTTTAAATTGAAGGTGGCTACTATGAGCAAACTTATCTCCTAGCCCTAATCAAGTTGATATTTTCTGATTTTTCAAAAATACTTTTACTTTAGGATGGAATATTGTATTTCCTTTTCTATTTATGCAAACCGTAAAATTTAGCCTGAAGACTGTGTGTGTGTGTGAGAGAGAGAGAGTGAGGGGCACATTTTTATGTGTGTGAAAATATAAGTGTGTTAGAAGATTGGAGTCATGCAAGTAACACTAAAATTGTCCACAGACATGGACAAAGTATGAAGGTGATTTAAACTACTCAAGGCAATTGGTATGGGAAGCTTAAATCAACTGCTTATTAATTGTGTAATTTTTGCTAAGACCACAATGTATAGAAACTTCTTACACATTCAAATTTTAATATATTTCTGTTTGTATCAAAATGAGGTTTTCGAGTGCTTTGTTATTTGAGATTTAAGACTGAAGCAATCATGAAACCTCTACCATTCACTGTGACACACATTCCTTTCTTTACTGCTCTAATTTGTTTTCTTTAAAAATAAGGAAAGATTTCCTTTGAGGTATAAACTATTGACTTATTATCTTTTACTTGGTTAAGTCACTGGACTTTGACCATGCTGGGATCCTGGCTTAAAAAGTTAGTGATGAATGAATCAACCCCAGTACTTATTTTTTAAAGTCAGGTACTTGTGTCAGTGTCTTTTGCTAAACAGCTAAGCTATGGGGATGCAAACAAACCAACACTGGTTGTCAAGTGGTGGGGTGATACAGATACATGTACATATACTTGCATATACGTATATAAACACATGTATGCATACACATATGGTATGTATGAAGGCTTCTTTACCAGTGTGATCCAAGCACTGCAACACTGATAAGAGAAGTGTGAGGACCACAAGGGGGACTATGTTGAAAAATAAACCTCATTTGGTTATATTCCATGAGAGTATTTTGACGAGCCTATGCTTGTATATCCGTATCTATGTATATACATATATAGACATACACAAACACATATACACACAGGCATATATATATATATATATATATATACACACACACACACACACACATACAGATGTATATAATACACACACACATACAGGCACATGCATATATTTATATATATACATATATAAATACACTCACACACACATACTTGATGTCTTCAGTAACATTCAATTTAGAACCGCCAAAACAAATAGTTCATTATCACTTGATTGATTGAAAGACGTATTCCGTTTTCTTGACATTTGTGTGCAGTCCAATTTTAGCAGCTGATCTACCCTGCTGAGTAACTGTTGCGCTTAATCTATTTCAGCTGTGAAGTCCAGGTCTGTGATGGTTACTGCTGGTACTCTCCATGATCTTTGCTGGTGTATGACGAGACCAAGGTCTTCATCACTATTGTCTACAGCTTGCTGTATAGCATAATCCAATACAATTGCAAATGTATCTCCTTGTAGCATCCCAGCTAGTATTTGAAAGAATTCCATTTCCCTTTAGGTGACAATACATGATCTCTGGTCTTCCTGTAGTTCTTTACAATGGCAAAAACTAGTTCATCTGGAATGCCATATGCCTGAAAGATCTTCAATATTTTGTAACAATGGATGTTATCAAACACTTTGCTGAAGTCTACAAAGGTTATAATGGCAGGTAGCTGCATTGATTTAACTCCTATGATATGCCTCAGGGCTAACATCTGAGACATTGTGAATCTCCCTGGTCTAAATACATTTTAATTTGGTCTCTGATGGCTATCAAGTATCTGTTGAATCTTGTTGAGGATCATTCAGTTGATGACTTTGAGTGAGATATTGGACAATGTAATTCCTCTGTAGTTAGTTTCATTGCTGAGGTTTCCTGACTTTGGGATTGGTATCAAGTCAATCTTAGATTATTGATCTAGACTTTCTTGGTTCTGCAAGAACTTATTCACAAAATCTAATATTATTTAATCCAGATTGCATCTCTTGATAACTTCAGGGGGAATTCCATCAGGGCCAGCATCTTTTCCCTCCTAAGTTTATTCTTGACACTCTGAAGTTCTTCCAGATCAAAGGGTCTGGTTTTATATGTGAGATTGTTGAAAATAGGTTGAATCTCATCTTTATTGCTTACAAGAGTAGACTTTTTAAGCAATTGACCAAAGTGTTGATACCACTTTTGGACACATTCTGCCTTACTGTTTCCTATGATGATGCCCAACTTTGCTGCTTTCCCTGTGTAATTCCTCCACTTTTGGTTGATCAAGATGTAATCAACTTGCAACTTTTTCCATTCATGTCTGAGACACAAGTCCATAGCTTGCTCTATTTCTTTTAGAACCAAGTATTTGTAATAACCTTATTGGTTTCTAATGCAAGATCAAGGAATATGTAGCCACTTGTTTGTATGTTTACGAAATGTGAAAGCACTGTCTTTTGTTATTATGTGTGCGTTACAATCATCAAGCAAGAAATTCATATTGAGAGGTGGTATTAAACAGTAACTGTTGTAGTGTTCTGCATTATGTAAGTCTTCAACTGGGACATAGCAGGGTTTCCACCTAAGTTTGCAGCCAAAATTCTGTTACTGACACATGATGCTGCCGAGTGCTATTTTAGCATTCTTATCAAGGAAGATTCCTACACCACCACATGCAATATTGCTCTCATTTTGCCATGCTGATGTTGTGATTAGCTGACATTTTCCCAATTGGGTGCACTCTTTCTCATCTTTTTGCACTATTTTGTGATTAACTACTTCTAGAATATTCATGTAATTTCCATATAACTTGGAAAATCTGAGCCTTTTAAGCTCCAACTGGAGGGGGCTTGCACCCTAGTACAATTAGTAAATCTTGTCATTTTGGCCTAAATAATGACAGGGGTCGTATACTCCTGTAGATTGCATTTCTTCATTAGTGGAGACAAGATCTCCTTTGGTGAGTGTTATGGCAAAAATCATGACACCCCCTGTGAGAATGAACTTGTATAAGTAGCAGCGTGTTAGACAGAGAGCAAGAGATGAGAAATTACAGGAAGTCGAAAGAGGTCATTTGCGAGATTGTGGAGTCACAGGAAATTGTTGAGAAGTTGTTATAATCTGTTGAGAGTTGATTTGGATTGGTTATAGTTGTTGGCAGAATATTTGGGAAAACATCAAGTGGAGACGGTTGGTGTCTACCTTGTTCCGTGGTACTATATATCTCACTGCATTAGTGTAAAACACTAAGATGACATATACAGAAACCACGTTATAAAAGTGGCGATGAGTGATTTGAAGCTTACATTGGTCATTGATGATTTTTGTAACCAGTCCACTTATGCGTGCCTTTCCTCCATTGGACACTAAACTCTGCTTGCGAAGACTTGTTGAGGCAAGTGAATTGGAATCAAAATCAAATTCGATGACTGGCACCAGTGCTAGTGGAGCGCTAAGAGTACTATACGAGTGAGATTGTTGCCAAAGCAACAAGCTGGCCTCCATGCCGATGTGTGATCGTTACCTGCATCGCCTTACTAGCATCTGTGCTGGTGGCACGTGAAAAACATTCGAAGCGAGGCTGTTGCCAGTGCCGCTGGACTAGCTCCTGTGCAGGAGGCACATAAAAAGCACCACCTGAGTGTGGCCATTGCCAGTACTGCCTGACTGGCCCTCGTGCCAGTGGCACGTAAAATCACCCACTACACTCTTGGAGTGGTTGGCATTAGGAAGGACATCAAGCAGTAGAAACTCCAATCTGCCAGATCAGATTGGAGTCTGGTGCAGCCATCTGGTTCGCCAGACCTCAGTCAAATCATCCAACCCATGCTAGTATAGAAAGCGGACGTTAAACGATGATGATGGTGATGAAGAAACTCATTAATTATGGAAGACTTATTAGCTGACATATTACAGTTGCAAAAGCAACAGCAGTTGCACCAACAACTATAACACAATCAGTTGCAGGAACTGATGTTGAAGTTGGGAAGCACTACAAGTTTGTTTTTGCCAGACAGTGTAGTAAGTGCTATAACTGAATTTAGTTATAACCCAGAAGAGGGTATAACTTTTTTGGTGTACTTCAGAAGATATGAAGAAATCTTCAAGGAAGAATGCAAGTATTGGACAGATGATGAAAAAGCGAGACTACTGTTACTGAAACTAGGTCTTTCGGAATATGAAAAATACTGCAATTTTATCTTGCCTAAAAAAACAAGTGAATTTGAGGAAACAATTGAATTGCTATCCAAAATGTTCAGTGATAGAGTTCCCTGTTTAACACTCGCTAGGAATGTTTGAAATTAGTAAAAGAGGACGAAGATTTTGTCAGTTATGCCAGAATTGTAAATAAAATGTGTGAAAAATTTAAACTGAAGGAATTATCTCTGGACATGTTAAATGCTTCATCCTTGTGCAAGGTTTGACAACAAAGATGCAGAAATAAATGCATGGATTTTTACAAAACTAGAAGAGGAGGGCCAGAATTTAACCCTGCAGACAGTAGCAGAGGAATGCCAAAGAATTATCAACCTGCAACAGGATGTAAAGAAAATAAGAAAAAACTTCTGTCAAGTACAGACATGTCAACTGGGAATAAATAAAGAAAAAAGTATGTTACGACCTAATCCATGCTATGGGTATGGAGGTCTGCATTTTAAGAAAGACTGTCCATTTAAAATTCGGAAATGTTTTAGTTGTCAAAAAATAGGACATAAAAGCTTGCACTGCAAAGATAAGCAAAAAAGGTCAGGAAAATAAAAATTCTAAAAAGGTGTGCTCTACAGATAGTTGTGATGACACCCAAAAAAGAAAGTATGTGTAAGTAAAAATAAATGACGCGAACGTGAAACTACAACTAGATACATGTAGCAACATTACAATTATTGATACTAACATGTGAAATTGGGAAACCTACATTAAAGAAAACATCGAAAAGTGCACGAGGTGTCACAAGTGAAAGATTACACTTCTTAGGTGAAATGGTAAGTGACATTACGTTTCATGGTAAAACCTGTAAAACAAAAGTGTCTGTGTTAAAAGATGCAACAAACTTGTTCGGTACTGACTGGATCGAGTTGTTTGATTTATGGGATGGGACCTTCCCATAAATCTGTTCTGTAAAAATATAAATGATTGTTCCGCCAGGAAGAATAAGGCATCAGATGAATTGAAGACAAAATTAAAAAATGCTTTTCCTGAAATGTTGTTGGATAAATTAGGTTTGTGTGTTAAGACCAACACACGTTTCCAAATTAAGGAAAACGCAATACCAGTGTTAAAACCAAAAAGAATGGTACCTTTTGCTATGATAAAACATGGTGAAGAATTAGACAAGTGGCTCTTAACCTTAATGGAGGTACTGAACCCTGCAAGCTTCATCAGTACATTCACCGAACCCTTTGTAAATGGAAAAATAAAATCTGATTTCTTTAAAACACAGGTATATATTTTATTAGTGCACAAAATGAACCATGCATCAGTCGCACACAAAATCACTGTGTTCAAAGAACAAAAGCAACAAAACATGAATTTCACACTAAAGCATAACTCAATGAATATTTACAACAAATAAATGTGACTTTTGCTGTTGCCTTTCAGATACAAGTTCAGAAATGCATGGCTTCACCATGGCAAGTGCCACTCTCATATCATTTTCACAACGAAGTCTATTCTTTTTCTTAGTTTGCATGTCTACCATCCTTGAAAAGGATTGCTCACAAATATACGTTGTAACAAATGATGTATCTCAAGGACTTTCTTAGCAATAAGAGGGTATGGCACAATTTGGTGACACCAAAACATTGAGAATTTTGCTGTTCTGAAGAGTTGCTGTTGAAGCCGGCTCTACTGAAGTTCAATGATTTCGTTGAGGTATTCATCATTGACATCTGCTGCCACAACACTGTCTAAGCAGTGGAGAATATCTTAAGTACTCAATTTTCTTCCTGCAGCTGCTCCTTCCTATGTTTGATGAGCAAGTTCTGCTGCAAAATCTGCAAGCAAAGTTGTGTTGTCTTTCCTTTTTTTTTGGCATTTTGCTTTGAGGGCCAGAATGTTTTCTTCCTCAAGCTGTTTGGCTCCTTTGCACACTGAGGTTTTCCATGCTGTTCTGTCCCCAAGTCTTTGCATCAATGTGGTATTTGGTGAGACTGCCCTTACATTTCTCCTAAAATCTTAGCTTTGGTCATCATCTGGATCTGCTACCCTGAGCCAATTCACCATATACCAACTGTTTGGGAATTCTGTTGTATCCATTTTCTTCACATGTCCAGCCATCTTAGTCTCCTTTGGCACAGAATAGCTACCATGCTCAGAAGTGCTGCCTGTTTCAAGACTTCTGTGTTGGTTACTATGTCTTGCCAGGTGATGCCAAGGATCACAGGCATCTCTGACGAAAGACATTGAGTCTCTTCTCTTGTCCAGCGTATAGTGTACAGTCTGTGATCCACATAGGAGGGTGCTCAGTATGTATGCTCCATAAACCCTTATTTTGGTTTTTACTGTGAGCATCTTGTTATCCCATGCTCTTCTGCTAAGTTAACCAAAGGTTGTAGTAGCTTTTCCTATCCTGACATTCCAATGAATGTCAGGATAGGAAAAGCTGACACACTGTGAGCAACCAGTGCTGCATCATCTGCTAAGAGGAGGTCTCTGATCAAGGTTGACTGGGCCTTAGTTTTTGCTCCAAGGTGTGCAAGATTGAAAAGGAACCCATCAGTTCTCCAAGGAAGGTAGACATCTGCAGGAGATTCCCTGAAGGCAACCTGCAACAGCACGGCAAAGAAGATACTGAAAAAAGTTGGTGCCAAAGCACAATCCTGTTTAACTGCACTTTCTATCTCAAAGCTGTCTGATGTAGAACCATTGAAATGAACTGTGGCTTTCATACCTTCATGGAAAGACATGAGTTGGTGGTCATCTAATCTTGTGAAGAAACATGTACAATCCCGATCTACAAACTGTATCAAATGCCTTAGGTCTACAAATGTCACATGTAGGAGTTGACTTTCTTTGTGACACTTTTCTCGGAGCTGTCAAAGAGGAAATATGTCCATTGTTGAACATTCTGATCTGAAGCAGCACTGATTTTCTGGAAGAACTCTGCTAACTTCTGTAGGTACCTTTCCTATAATACACAGTAATGAAGCACCTCTGTAGTTGTTGAAATTTCTCTTGTCCTTATACAAGGTCATTATATTGGCATCTCTCATGTCTTGTGGGACCTCTCCATGCTTCCAACAGAGAATCAAGAGCTTGAACATACGAAGGAGAACACTGTTCTTGTTCTCTTTCAGTATTTCTGCTGGTATATTGTCATTGCTGAGAGACTTTCCACTAGCAAGCTCATTAATGGCTTTCACCTGTTCCTCCTGGGTGGACACTTTGTCAAGTTCTATCATCTATGGAAGTTGGGGAATTATTTCCTGCAGGATTTCACCCACTGATTGGTCTTGTGAGTGGAGGCAAGAGTAATGTTCAATCCATTTCTCCTTCTGCTGGTGTTTGTCTGTGATTTGTTCCCTTGATAAGGGTTTAGGCATTGCTACTTTTTTGATCTGTTGGTGCAAGAGCAATTAGGATCTTCTCATACCTCCTCATTTCACCAGTTTCAGAAGCCCTCTAAATGTCAGCACAAAGATTTTCCCAGTAGTTGTTAGCAGTTTCATGCCTCCCTTTGAAGTGTAAATTTTGTAGCTTGTTCAAGGTGCAATGTGATGGGGTCTTGTCATATGCCAGTAGTGCAGCTCGTTTTCCTTAATCAGTGGCATCAGTGTTGTTGCATTGGCTACAATCCAGTCTGTCCGAGATACTTTGGTTGCATCAAACACTTGTGAGACCAAATCATATATATGAATGCATAACCAATGAAAGAAATATAGTTATCTCATTACTCCTGACTTTGTTTATATTCTATATGCTCCTAATGAAATAATCACACCCCTAAGATTAGGTTTACTATGCTGTTTGTAGCCTGGTCTACTAAAGGAGCTTTTTTGTGAGTACCACTGGATCAAATAAATCCATATATTGTGCATTAAACATATAAAGATACACACACTCAATCATCATCATTGCTTAATGTCCATCTTCCATGCATGCATGGGTAGGACGGTTCACAGGAGCTGGTCAGGTAGAAAACTACCCTAGGTTACTGTGTCTATTTTGGCATGATTTTTACAGCTGGATGCCCTTCCAAATGTTAACTATTTCACAGTGTGGACTGGATGCTTTTTACATGGCACCAGCAATGGCAGGGTCACCAAGTTCCAAAACAAAGAATTTTGAGAGGGGCAGGAGCATTTGAGGAGAGGAATTTGTGTCTGAGGATTAAAGGTTAGAATGTGACAGAGACAGAAACAGGTGTCTTGCTATAACAGAGGGGGTATTGGAGGAGGCGATCCAGTATTATATGATGAAAGATTAGATTGTGACAGGAAAAGAGAGGGGCAGGAATAGGTGTCTTGCTATAGAGGAGGTACATGGTTATTGAGAGCTAGGAAGAGAGGAAAAAAGAGTGCTGCTGTAGAGATACATGGCTACCCGAGCAGGGGAAAGAGAGAGAGTAGGAAACAGCAAAAGTGTAGGAGAGAGATGGTGAAGTGCCAGAGCATACTCACAAGTAACAAGGATCAGAGCATAGATGTGATGGAAGAGAGAGGTACGAAGGTCGTAATATACGTGGTCGGGTATTGCCAAGAAGGTTCAAGTAGGAAGAGGGGATTGCAGTGGCTGGTGAACACGCACACAACTTTCTCTTGTTCATCAGTCCTTCACGTCGAAGACTAAAACTGGTCCGAAAACAAATGTTTGAATTTGGCCATTTCAGTTTTAGCACGCTTGAATGTCGGGATTTATTTTTAATTCACGTTCATCGTATTTTAGCTAATAAATTATATCCAAAGTTTTATTAGCCAAGAATACGAAGACATTGTGTGAAGTGCCAGCTGTTTCACTTCCTTTAATACTTTCGTTAGGTGATACACTCTAAAACTATTGTTGCATCTGTCTACGACACGGTCCCGTCTTGTTTCCTTTACACTATTTCTATTATAGGGAAAAAGAATAAACTTTCGCATTTCACTTTCTATATTTACCTAGAGGAGGTTAAGTTATTCCCAGTTAAATAACAGAAAATCATTATGCGTTGGAAGGCATAGTTTTATGTCCCAATCGGAACTGAATAATTTATATCATGTAAATCATGCTAGCACTCTTAGACACGAGAAAAAGTTATGAATCGTTAGAAGACATTCTTTCTCATATATATAAAAATAGAATTATCCAACCGAAAACCCCACGAAAAAAAAAGGAATACTTCAAACATACAAAACAGGTGAATTCTGGAGAAGTTAAACATTTTAAGACATAAATAAAATATTTCAAAAGTATATAAGATAAATGAAACAGAACTATATCCAACCTTGTCATGACTGGGGCTTTGGTACGTATATTTTATAAAGTAAAGCTGAAATTCCGCTACCTAGCTCGAAAGACACTACTAGAAAGATTTTGCACACATTCCCGCCTCGTTTCCGGATATAACAGGAAGTTGATATGCGCATGACTTCTGGGGCACTTCGGTCGCCCTCAACAAACTGCATGTAACTACGATCTTTTACTATGCAAGACTCTCACTCTCTCTTTCTTTGTCGCAAGCCCAGTAAGTTAACAGGAGGGAGAAAGTTAAGAGGCGGAGATAAAGATTATGGACCGCACCTCCTTTGGGATTTTGTTTTTACAAATTTAGATTTCGAATCTGAAAATAAAAATCTGCATTTCAAAATTTAAATTCCACCTCTCCACAATTTTTTAAATTTTCACTTCAAAAAAATTTTTTTCGCGAAATACGGAGATTATGATGTTGAAAAAAAAAATTTTGTAAAATTTCAATTTTTAAAAAGAAAAAGAAGATAAATAAACACCCTCCATCCCGTGACAAGAAGTGTGGTTGAGGGTCTTTTGGAATTAAGAGTTATGTAAAAATTAGATTTTTTTGCACACACACACACACAACAAAATGACATAAAAAATTTTTTTTTTTTAATAATTCGCATTTAGAAAGTTGATCCTCGGTTTGACTGTTGTTTCTAGCTTGTCAGATTTCCGGTTGGTGTGTACTTAAAAATTGAAGATTTTGAAAACCACCAAAACACGTTTTCATTCTTTGCACCACTGGCAAAGAAAAAAAGTGGGTGGAGGAAATTTCACTTTCTGTCATAGGGACGAGAGAAGGGGTTATTTATTTATTTTTTTGGAAAATTGAAATTTTACAATGATTTTTTTCCAGAATCATACTCTTTTTTTTTACATATTTCGCCCCCCCCCCATTTTTTTTTTAAAGTGAAATTTAAGAAATTGCGGGGAGGATTGTTTTGCAGATTGTACTCAATATAGTGTGTTCATGTAAAAAAGATCGCCAATTTACGTCGATCTCAGTCCTCAATTGGTACTTATTTTATTGATCTCCGAAGGATGAAAGGTTAAGCAGATCTCAGCGGAATTTGAACCCAGAACGTAAAGACGGACGAAATACTGCGAAGCATTTTGCCCGTCGCGTGTATGCATTTGTGGGGCATACTGACACGTTTGCGGCCCTAGATTCTGTTTTCTCATTACTTTAAAAAAAAAAAAAAAATGGATATTTTCTCCAAATATGTTTCAGATGGTGTATATTCTGATTGTGTCGGAATTTGTTATGACAAAAACTTTCTGTGAGTGAGAAAAATTCATATGTGTCAGCTTTGTTTCCTCACAACCTTAAGAAAAATAGGCATTTTTTAATGAAATTTTCTACAAATATTTTTCTGGTTGTAAAAAGGAAAGGTAATTGTTCTGTTTAGAGATATTAAAAAAGTAAATAAAATTAAGGGGAAGATAACTAGTAAAGGGACATAAATAAGTCAACTTACTGTTAAACAACAAATACTTGTAGTAAGGTAACATGGCGAATTACAATTTTCGCACGTGTATAAATTCATAATTAGTTGACTACTGAAGAATCTTGTCTCATGATTCCAAGATTGATTCACGGTTGTGGATTTCAATTTCAGGAATGATGAATTGCTGTCCTGCCGGTCTTCCACATGCCATTCTGGTCCATTTACTAGTTATCTCCCCCTTAATTTTTATTTACTATTTTAATATCCCTAAACTGAACGAATTTTTTCTACTCTAGCCACAAGGCCCGAAATTTGGGGGGAGGGGGCTAGTCCATTCGATCAACCTTAGTATGCAACTGGTATTTAATTTATTGACCCCGAAAGGATGAATGGCAAAGTCGACCTCAGCAGAATTTGAACTCAGAACGTAAAGACAGACAAAATACCACTAAGCATTCTCACTCACCTGACCAAACCTGGCCAAACAGGTGCAAAAGAAATTTCCTTGTCCTGTCAAAAAGTGATAGATAGATTTCCTTTTCAACCTCCGATCTGAGCTGTGTCACTGAAGGTTCAACTGGATAGCAGGCGACCTACTTCAGTGCCAGATGGCAAGCCATTGAGCAAGCAGTTACCAGTGGCACAACACAGTAGCAGTTGCAGAACACAAACAGATAGGACAGAAAAGCAACATGACCCGACCAATGCACACTCAGACACCAAATATGCCATGTTCTATCACTATCTCAACAAATCAACATTCTACTTCACCTGTTGTTTTTTTACTTTTCCAACTCAAAGCTGTTGGTAACTTCATGTAGCAGCCTTCACTTATATTGTAAATCAAGTTTTGTGTATCCAACAAGAAGATGCAATTGTTGATCAAATAAATTATTTAAACTACATTCTGATGCTTTCCTCATTGTTTTCCCTTGATGTCATCCAACATGCCTATCTTCATCTGCTACACCTGACAACGTACATTGAACCATCCACAACACCTTTTGCTACACATCCCACTACATATATATATATATGGATAAGTTCCTGTTAGTGAATTGGAAAATACCACCCTTTCCAAATTAAGCAGCTGTACCTCAGACTCTAGGCTACTATCTTTTCCACTTTATGACCTTTCGGTCAAAGGGAATATAACTTGAATTCTCCCTCCACTCTTATTTTTTTTGTTTCCTTTTTTGTTTTCCAGTTTTTCAACCTTCTACCTTTTACATCTACTTCTTTCTCGCCTTTTTTCATTCTTTTATACTATTATCTTGTTTTTAGCATGTTATGCCATGTGGGCACAGCCTGAGGATTGCGCTAAAACACCAGATATGTTAAAAAAGGCTGTCTGAGCTGCTTTTATTACATGAAGCTAATATAATAGTAGCTGATAAAAATATATATTGTATTTATTAAATAAAATTTATCTCTCACCAGATGAAGTTTTTTTTTGCTGATCTTACCATCATGGAACAGTATACTATATATATATATATCCTAGCAGAGATACCTGGCATTTCTCAGGATTGAAATGACATACTTTTTCACTCTTATCTTTTACTTGTTTGAAACATTTGACTGTGGCGTTACTGGAGCACCACCTTCAGTCGAACAAATCGACTCCAAATACTCATTCTATCAGTCTCTTTTGTGAAGTTGCTAATTTACAGGGATGTAAATGTACTAACATCAGTTGTCAAGCACACTAGCCACTACACATTCTTTATTTTCTCTTTGTTTCTTTCTGTGGAAGAGCGCAGGCTAGAAACATTAAAGACTTTTTCACTTCCCAAGCGTTATACTAATACATCTGTTTGTTGTCTACCTGTGTTCGTCTTCCCCCTATATATATATATATATATATATAAACACACACATATATATATACATATACACACACATATGTATATAAATATACGTACATAAAAGTACATGAAGTTTGGTAAGAAAGGTGATTGTGTACCTACCTCCTGGCAGTTGTGATTATAACACCTTGTTGTAAACGATGTTCCTTGTTTTTCCTTCTGGAGTGTAAGCAAAGAGGTTTCTTTTGCCTCCTACTCTTGAGCAGCCAACACAATTGTCCGTGTGAGAAGCAGGGCTCTTCTAAGAAAAGACCAGCCACAGACAGGGTTTGACTCTGGGATTTGTTAATGGACATTGCAAAACTGGCATGAAGGGGGAATTGCAGTCTTCCAAACGAAAATGGAATTTCTGCTCTTGATGGAGTAAGAGGAACTCTTGGAATGAAGATGTCATCACCTTTTCCTCATCCAGAAAGAATGATAGCCTTGATAACATGTGACATCATTTTCTTTACCACCAGTTGTGTCCCACTGCAAAGTTTTGGCAGTTCCAGATTGCGGAGTAGCATTACAGGAGTTCCAACTCTAAGTGCTAATATGTGGGGAGGTAGTCCAGGAGGCTCCAATGAATTGAGAAATTCTGGAAGATAGTTCACCACTTCATTTTCATCTGGAATTGTTTCAAAAAGACTTGTGAGTGTGAAGACTGCTGGGAAGAGAATGCCTAAGTTGTTGGTTTATTTAAATAACAGTGATGTTTTTTGGAGCCATTATTGCTCCTTCACATAGCCAATTGTGGTTTTTGTAATTTTCTGTGAAGTTGGGAAAGACTTTGTGTTTGAGAATTAACAATAGAAGAAAATGGCCACACTTCCATTTCTCCTGCAGTGTCGAGAGGCACCTTGCCATCGGCAAGTGTCAAAATGTCCTGTGCAAACTTTGCGGACATTTGGTCACCGTGTAGTTGAGCTCTCATATTAGTGGTAAAACTCAGGATTGTAACATGATGCCTATTTCTTTACTACCCACAAGGGGCTAAACACAGAGATGACAAACAAGGACAGACAGATGGATCAAGCTGATTATATCGACCCCAGTGCGTAACTGGTGCTTAATTTATCGACCCCGAAAGGATGAAAGGCAAAGTCGACCTCAACGGAATTTTAACTCAGAATGTTACGGCAGACAAAATACGGCTACGCATTTCGCCCAGCATGCTAACGTTTCTGCCAGCTCACCATGATGCCACAAGGTAGAGGACTTTAGGCACACTTAGACCTCATCTGCTCTAGTGCCTTTCGGAATGACAGGAAAAGTTTGCCTGAAATCACCTGACAACAGAAGTGTTACATCTCCTATTGGAGCCTGACAGTCTGGAATGTCTTTCAGGGTTCTATCTAATGATTCCAAAGCTCCCTTGTGAGCCATGATGCACTCATCCCAGACAATTAGATGACATCTTTTAAGGAGCTGCCCCTGATCTGAGCTTTGCTGATGTTGCATGAAGGCATCTTGGATGCTGGTAAATTCAGAGGAAGTTTAAAAGTCGAGTGCGCTGTTCTCCCAGAGTAACAAAGTAGCTGCAAGCCCAGAGGAAGCCACAACTACTGTGATATCCTGGTGCTGCCTAACTTCTTCAAGGAGAAGCTTCATAACAAATGTTTTTCCTGTCCCTCCAGGAGCATCTGGGAAGAAGATGCTTTCCTTGCATTGGCATACCTTGTTAAGAATAGTTCTGTTGGCATGCAGCTGGTCCGGAAGTAATTTTGGCTTGTTTTCAACAATGTACTTGAAAAGCGCTTCAGTGTCATAGGATGTTTCATGAAGGACAGCAGTAGGAAGGCTATTTGAGCCTGACCTGAATGTTTTTGTTGCAGGCCATATGTGGGCAATTCATTTCCACCCAGTGTAGCAATTCAGTCTTCAATGTCAATCAGAGCTCTGTTGTAGGCTTCATCACTGATACCCTCCATGTCAGGATAGAGCAGTTGAGCTTTCCACTTAAAGTCTTCAGTCAGGTTGTCTCTGTATTTGAGTCATACAGAGGCAGGATCACAGTTTGCATGTCTGTAGTAATACTGCAAATAGTGACCTGAGACTTTTAGGTGATTCCGATACAGTAGCCTCTCCCAAAGTTGCATCCCATTGTGCACTGTCTTCTAACAGACATTGTCGATAGCAGGCTTCTCTGTATGTTGCACAGACATGTCCATGAACGGTTTTTAGGACCTGGAAACACATTGGTCCTCTGATCTCATGCAGTAGTAGGAGGTAGTAGCATTTGTGTTGACTGGGATGCACTGTGTAAACTACCCAAAGCAAGTGTCGATACCTTTAATGCCAGGGTATCCATGAACATTTTGACCTGCCTTCCTTTGGGCCCATTTTTTTCCATTCCAAGTGTAATACGATGGAATCTGTGAATAGATCAACTTGGCAAAGCTTGAAGAATGCAGTGAGCATTGTGCCCTTGGTTCCTCTGCCTACAGAGAAGCATTAGCATTGGTGAAGTACACCCTTTGACCATTTTCCAGGTTAACTGCAAGCTGTTGAATGGCGGGGTGTTGTTGGTGAAGTGGAAAGCCAAAGATGCACCAGAAAACCTCGTTGCTACTTATGTACTGCCCCACCTGATACTGCATCACCTCATCCTGGCAGTGTTCTTGTTGAAGTCCAAACATTGCAGTGTAGGGACCCTTGTTCACATACTTACAAACATACTTTATGGACTTATCTGTGTTGCAAAACTTAACATTGATGTGGGCATTGAAAGTCTTTGACAGGAATGGGCAGTAGGAAACAATCCATGTGTTATCAACCTTGTGCTGTCCGATAGTTGCTGTGAAACTGCCGTCTTCTGGTTTTTCTCTGTCTATTTGATGGGTAACCATCAGTACCTGTCTGAGTTTCTTGTAGGAACCTCCTTGGAAACCTTTTGGAACATACGCTGTCTTTCAAGCATGGTGAGTTTATGTTGAAGCCATGCCCACATGGACCATGCACCATGTTTGCCTTAACTATGTTGTACAGTACTTTCTCTACAGATAGATCAGGATGCTCTGCAGAGATTATCTTGTTGATGCCAATGAATTTGATCATCATTGAGAGCCAAAGCAGGATATGAGCATGTGGATTGTGTACAGGTTCAAAGACTTGCCCTTTTTTTATGTGCTCTATGAGAGTGATTAACTTCAGATGGAAAATTCAGGCGAGGAGGTCTTTAGGCTTTTGACCCATGAAGAGTTCAGCCTCAGTCTCCTTCCACTTGGGATTGCATGTGAAAGTTATGAACAGGTTAGACCTGCCATAATGGCACACAAAGGTCATTGCATCCTGCGTTTTTCATGCATATATCAGGGACTTCCAGTGAACAAGATGCAAACTTTTTCTCGACTTATTGGAGCAGCATCATTGTTGATGACATCTCAGAGATGGATGTAGCTCGCAGAGCGCAATTTGCTTGGTGTGACCTGATGAAACAATCTCTCCAATTCCATTTTTGTGCAGATATCGACTGCAAATTGATGAAACAGCTCTTGAGACTGGTGGAGGTGATTACAGCAGTTGTTTCAAATCATAAACCAGTATGCGTAGAAGTTCTTGCAGGATACTGGCTTCTTGAGATGTTCATTAGGATTTTGGGGATCTTGCTGTAGTATACTGATGTGGTAGCCATCCTCACCATTAACAAACAGAAGTGGATATTGAAGCGTATCGTAGGATTGGTGTGTTTCACTAATTCGTTGGAGGGTAGTGTCATGTTGCCTGAGGACAATGTCTCTGGGATTGTGCTGTTCACTGTGATGGAGTACAGCTATTTCATTGCAGGTGGGTGCATTGTAACGGCTTGCATGTTCCCAAGATAGTCTTTTCTGAGCATTAATGACAACATTAAAATTTGATCAAGCTTCTATTTCCAAGGCATATTTGAAGCTGCATACATAGCTGTTTTTCTGGGGCAAAAGGTCTTGGAGTTGCATCGTCAGGTGAAAGTTAGTGCCAGTCAAAATGGAGTTTCATCGGGTGGCTTGTTTATATAAATTGCCCACAAAGTACAGTTGAAGGAATTAAGGATCTTGATTTTCAGTAGGTTCGAGCGATCCTATCATATGGCATATCTGTCTCTGCATTTTAAAAGTAGGCATAAACCCGCCATCCTGAACAACATTCGCACCAAAAGATGTCATTTGGAATGCACAATTGTACTTCCAGATGTTACTGAGGAAATGTTTAGATTCTGTAGTTGTGCCAGCGTAAAGTGACTTCAAAGGTTGTGGTGGATCCTCCATTGGAGTGGGGTTCACTTTTCCATTTACACAACACATAGCAGAATTTTCTTGACCACTTCTTAGCGTTGCAGAAAGAGCAAGTGATGGACATATTTCCAATGTTCATATGTTGGTGGCAATCATAATGAAGCTTAGGGTTGTAGTTGAAAGCTTTTAACGACCATCATGAGCTGCATGGCATTGAAAAGCCCCGTCTATTAGCTCTTTGTTGAATGGAAGTCTGCAGCATAGTAAATTTCTGTTGTAAGGTGTGGGAAGCTCATGCAGCAGCCATGTTGGCAGAATTCCTGATCAGGCGTGTAATGTGCTGGTCTTCGTTCTCTGCAGCTGATGCAGCATCAACTGTTCGTTGAACTTCACAGTGGTGTTCAGTCTCCGCAGCTGATGCAGCATCAGCAGTTCATCGAAGTTTACGCTAGTGTTCAGTCTCTGCAGCTCATGCAGCAGCAGTTGAGGTAGCATCAGCAGTTTGTTGAACCTTATGCTGGTGTTCAGTGTCTGCAGCTCATGCAGCATCAACAGTTTGTTGAACTTTACACTGGTGTCTCTGCAGCTTGTGTAGTAGCAGTTAAGGTAGCATCAGTGGTTTGTCGAACTGTATGCTAGTCATCTGTTTGGAGTGCTCTTGTAGTGGCTGTACGTTCAGCATTTTGTGATTGTCTAATAGAAGTTTCCAGTGACGATTCATTTGCCCTCTTTGCTGATGATCTTGCTGCTTTCACAGTTTTTCAGCCAATTGAATAACTCTTCCTTTGGTGTGACCGAAAATAAGCAGAAGGAAATGCACTCAGATACACAGTTGAGTATTAAATATTGATTGAAAAGTTACTATGTAACTGTAAATAACTTGCAACTGCTGCAGTAATAATTAACAGGTAGTTGAATGGTAAATGTGTAAAATAAGATGATGTTAGCATTAAGACATTAACATGAAAATGGAAACAATAAAAGTGAAACAATATTATAGTCTTATCACATTAGATTGGAAAGTATAACAATAAAACTGAAGCAATTCTATATGACATTACAATACAGATGCTATTCTCTCACTTTTGGCACATAATAGTGAACCAGTGTAAAAGATTGCTCCGCACCCGCATTAGGCAAGAAGTTAGAAATTGTTTTGGTCCTTGACACTCCATGGACCGTAAGTAAGGCATGTGTAAATTTTTAAAAAACTAATAACTCATCAGCAAATTAAATTCTGGATGCTTGTGGTTTACATTAGCCATGAGCACCATCGTAGCCTGGGATTGGATAGGGAAAGGGTTAATGAAAGAGTAATTGGATGAATTGCCTAGTTTTGTTTTTTGGTGCTCATGGGGCAGAAGCTCCCATTTATGCTGCATCTAAGTCTATGAATGGTAATAGGTAAGCTGGTAGGTCTGCAGACCTGCATTAATCAAGAAATGAAAAATTATTAGTAAATTTTGATAAGTGTACCTGTACATGTTTTACTAAGAAAAACAAAAAACTCGAATTTTTTTTTGCTTGGAATCAAGTACCCTGTTCCTCTATTCTTAATCTCAGTATGTTTTGAAGTAAACTGAAGAAAAGAAATGGAAAAGAAGTTAAAATGTAAAAAATTGACTGAACCAATGTAAAAGATTGCTCGGCACCCACATTAGGCAAGAAGTAAGAAATTGTTTTGAAAAAAATGAAAATGTAAAAGTTTGGGGTAGGGACGGGGAATTGGAAATGAAAGATTTTTTTTTTTGCATAATTGGAATGTCCGTCATCAAAAACATGGGAATCTGCTAGAAAAGAAAGAAAGAAAAGTGGTGGGGGTTGACATGCAGGTGTACTTGTAAACATTAACTGATTTCTAGCACGTCCTGCTAACACAGAACAGATATTTGCAAATAGCTGTTACTTGGTAGCAGCTCATGCTAGAAATAGCTGTCAAATCTTTCATTTTCTGTGGAAAGGAGCCATTTGCACGTCATTTCAATGTCATGTTAATTAAAGTGTTAATATGAAACTGCAAATGTAAATAACTTGCAACATTGTAACAGGTGCGATAATTATGAACTGGTCATTGAATGGTAAATGTGTAAATTTGAATTAAAATTGGAACAAACTAAGTGAAACATTGTTATGAACCATTTAGGCTGGTATTTTTAACAATTCCTGCTACCACTGAACAGGTATTTGCGATAAAGGACATGCTGTTATCGCAAATAGCAGTGATCAAAGAAAATGGAGGGGAAACTAAAATGACATACATCAGCTGGTAGACATTTGATTGTGTCAGTTTATTCCAAAACAAAAGGGAATATTATAAGAATAGATACACATGCAAAGACTGTGTGCTGCACAAATATATACTAGTAATAGTAATAATAGTAAAACATAAAAGAGTAAAAGATTAAAAAATCAGTTCCTTATAGCCATTTCTGCCAAGAGGCCACGATATCCTCCATGCTAGTTCCATCTCTTCAGTGTTCTGTAGGGATGGGTAGATAGAGTTTGGATGCTGGGTGTGCCTCTAGGCTTCATCAGCGGGTCTAACTGGTTAGGAGAGCCGATACATACAAGAGTCAGTTACTAACAGATACAGTATATTTCTCTCATTGAAGAGTGCATAAGAAGAATAGGAGCAAGACTGTGAGAGGAGTAAAATTTAGTAAAATGGATTAGGTAAAGGAAAGAGAATAAGTCATAGACTTCAAGTGTTGCCTTCCAAAATTCATGTTATTTTGTCCAGGTGGTTAACTTTCCAACCTCTAACTCTCACGGAAATATATATATATATATATGGCAAATGAAAGACGGAAAATGGAATATACGAGAATATATATAAAACGGAGCCGGAGTGAGGAAGGTAGAGGAGATAAATGACAAAGAGAGCGTCATATGAATGAGAAAGGAAGGGGTGATAGATGAATAATGAAGGAAGGAGTGAAAAAGCCAATAAACCATATTTGAAGTTTGAGTATATGTGTGTATAAAAGAGAGGTATGTTTTCATGCTTGTATGTGTGTGTGTGTGTGTGTGTACAATGGAAATGGGATGATAATGTTCAACACTGAAACTGTGTATGTGTGTGCGTGTACAAGAGAACTATGTGAAAGGTATGTAAGGTAATAAAAATATAAAAAAATAATCCAGAATACTTGGATTGATCCCCCAAGGATCTAGTCTTTCTCATTCGCAAAATGAGTCCCCCCTTAATTTTGCTCAGATTGCTTTCAATTTTGCTGTCGATGCAACTCTGAATTTTGAATACACCCAACCAATTACTTTATCTTGTAAATTACAGAATCTGATGTTATTTGGAATTAAAGTTGGCAAATTTGGGTAATTTTAGCCAATCAACAGACAGTGTCTGTGTGTGTGTGTGTTGGTGTGTGGGAGTGGAATTCAAATTTTGAAGTTGAGATTTTTGCCAATTCTTTTTTCAGAATCGGAATCTTCATAGCCGAAAACGTGTTTCCGTAAAAAAAATTTTTTTTACATTAGAGAGGGGTTGGGTTACAGCTCTGCTATGTGCGCCAAAGATTGTTCTTCTAATTGAATTGACTGAACATTTCACCAATGAAATTTTTGCATGGACATTTTCATTTTTCTGTAAAATTACATTTTCTTGCATGCACATATGTTTTGTTTTGTTTAAAATTTTTTTGCTCTCTACATCCCACCTGTATGCTTACACACTCATATTTTCATGTGTGCTATCACTTGCTCTCCACACCACTGCAAGATAACTTACCTCTATTAGACCTTCAGTGGGTTGCCTAATCAATAGAGTTGCATATCTCTTTCAATGCACCAGCATATTACATTTATGCTTCTGCCTAGGCATATACACATGGCTTAACATATATTGCACACACCAACGTTGAACATTGATTTTTTTTGTTTTTTTGCTTTACATTTTTTTCATTTCAAATGTTTTTGACATGTATTCATTTGTTTGTAAATGACACTGTATCCATTTTCTGCATTACACACCAAATCATACATTTCCAATATCACACGCATCTGTATCTTTCGATCCCTTTAGCTTTCTCACTAGAAGCAGGGTAGTGTAAAAACTAACACTTCCTTTTTCGAAAACTAATCTAAGGATTCTCGCCTGCCTGATCCACCACTGGCCAAACAGGCGTGAATGAAATTTCTTTGTCCTGTCAAAAAGGAATAGATGGATTTCCATCCGACCTCCGACCTGAGCTGTGTCATTGAAGGTTCAAGTGGACAGCAGGTTACCTACATAGGTAGAAATTATTCCTATGGTATGTCTGTTCTTCTAGTTAGGATGACGATTATAAATACAGTCAGACACACAACAGATAACCAGATAGCTAGCAAGAGGCAAACGTTGACAGACAGCAGTTAACTTGCACCAGTCAAGCAGCCAACACAGAACCACATATTTAGCATGAACGAAACAGCACAGTAGCAGTTGCAGAACATAGACAGACACGACCGAATGACTAACGTACACACAAGCACAAAACATGCCCGGTTCTACCTCATCACATCGACACAATATTTCTCCTGTTCATTTTTACTTCGCCAACTCGAAGCAAGTTGGTAACGTCATGTAGCGGCTTTCCTTTTGTATTCAACACGTAAATGTAAATGTTGATCAAATAAATTATTTAAACTACAATTCGATACTTTTGTAGTGATGCTACTGTGTAGGGTTCAGCGCGCATGCGCAGAATGGGACTACTTCCGGGTGGCCACCGGAAGTCTTCCCCATGCGCATGAGCGGGAAACTGATCCCTAAGGCCCACTAGACTCCTTCATTCTCTCTGGGCATTTCAGCCATTGTGAACAGACGTGCATTGGTAGTCTCTGATAACCACACCGACTTAGCCGCGGACGACATTGAACCACTTCAACCAACGAACAAGAAGCTGTACAACAGATTCGGCTGTCGTTTTCCCATCAGATATACGTACACCATCGCGATTAATAAACAAACTGCTGTCTTTCACCGATAACCTGACTTCGTCTGTTATATCTAACTAAATTGTATGTGACGGGATCGGATCGACACCCTTTCAGTGATACCGATACCAGATCCTGTTACAATTGGTGACCCCAAGTAGAAAAAAAAAGAACAGAAGACGCAGCGAACAGGTTTTGCCAGATAGAGCACTGAACACTCAGTTTCATTTTCATTTTTCTTTTCTTTTCAGGACAGCGAGGTGGGTACAAACAAAACCTTTATTCATCGGACTCAGTACACTGAAAAAAAAAAAAGAAAACACACACACATTATATTTTTTCTTTTCTGTACCTTGTTTTCCTTTGTACACACACACACTTATTTTTTACTACCCACGAGGTGCACTCACACACACACCAGTACACAAAAAAACCATTTTGATTTGTTTTGTCGGTTCCACGTGTTCTCTCTCCATTTCTCGTTCATACCTTCTGCCCCTCCTGACAGACGATCCTTCCGACAAACATGGCTGCATCAGGTTTGCCTCATTCACAAATATTAGAGTTTTCGCGACCATCTCCATTGCGGGGCCTGTACGCATGTACAGAGTCCCCTCCGACACCTTCTCCGACGAACAATTCATTAGCCAAGAAGATCGATGCGCTTACGCAGCGAATCGATGATCTGTGCCGTGCGATCGGGCGCCAACCTCGCAGTCGTAGTCGCAGTGGCTCTGTTTTCCGTAGTCGGAGTGACTCTGTTTCTCGTTCTGGCTGGTGCTGGTACCATTCAAAGTATGCCGAAAAGGCAGAACGGTGTACCCAGCCGTGCACTTTCCAGCCCTCGGGAAACTAAATCCGGAGGAGGTGAGCACGTCACCTTCTTCCTTCTCGTTTCCCAAAAATCGTGCGTTCTTCGTAAAAGATCTGGTGTCGAAGAAATTCTTCATGGTGGACACCGGCTCTTGTTGCAGCATCTGGCCCCTTCGTCTGGCTGCAGACAAGCCCAAGCGCTCTTCAATTGTCTTGCATGCCATTGACTCGTCTCCCATAACAACCTTCGGTCAGATTTCGCTGCGCCTCGACATCAACCTTCGTCGAGATTTTCAATGGGTTTTCGTCATCGCTGACATCCCGCATCCTATTCTCGGCGCTGATTTCTTGGATAGGTTTAATCTATTGGTGGATGTCAGGCGTTGGAGGCTTCTTGATAGCATGACGTCGCTCTCTACAACGACTGGGAGTTCCACCAATGCGGTCCTTAGCCCGACATTCTTTGTTGCCACCTCTGGAGACACTTTTCACTCTCTTTTGGCTTCATTTCCGGAGCTAGTGGACATTGCCTTTCAACCGGAAAAGCCTACCCACTCGACCCTCCATTTTATCACCACCAGTGGGCCACCTGTATTTTCGCGCCCACGGCGCCTTGCGCCTGACCGACTAAAAACGGCTAGGGCCGAGTTTGAGCACATGCTTCAACTTGGCCTTATATGCCCCTCCACCAGCCCATGGGCGTCTCCCCTTCATTTGGCGCGAAAGGGCGAGTCTGATTTTCGCCCAGTTGGAGACTATCGACGCCTCAATGCCGTAACAATAGCCAACAGATATCCAATCAGAAATCTACAGTACTTGACGGCAAATCTCCATGGTTGTACCTTTTTTTCGAAGGTCGACCTTATACGCGCGTACCATCAAATACCGGTCAACCTAGCCGACGTTCCGAAAATTGCGATCACTACCCCTTTTGGGTGTTTTGAGTTTTTGTATATGAGTTTCGGTTTGCGGAATGCTACTAGCACTTTCCAGCGTTTCATTGATGAGGTTGTCCGCGGTCTTGATTTTGTGTTTGCCTATGTCGATGATATACTCATTGCGAGCGACACATGTGAAAATCATCTCCAGCACCTTTCTCAGCTTTTTCAGCGTCTTCGCGCTTATAGTATACGTATAAATCCCGACAAGTGTGTTTTCGGACGCTCTTCCCTAGATTTTCTAGGCCATCATATTGATTCGAGTGGAATCAGCCCTCTCTCGTCGAAGGTCGATGCCATTCAACGCATCGCACCCCCCACTTCCTTGCGCCAGCTCAGGCATTATCTAGGGATGATCAATTTCTACAGACATTTTATTCCCGGTTGTGCAGATAAGCTACTACCTCTCACCAGGCTATTAAAGGACACTCCTAGAAAGGACGGTCAAGTCACCCTCTCTGTTGAGGCAGTGACAGCCTTTGCGTCCATTAAGAAGGAGCTGGCTTCTGTTTCTTTGCTTGCACATCCAGTTCCTGGTGCTTCTCTCTCTTTGACTGTAGACGCATCGGACACTGCGAATGGCGCTGTGTTACAACACACAGTGGATGATCATATTCGACCTCTGGCTTTCTTTTCCCGCCAACTGCAACCAGCTGAACGACGATACAGCACCTTTGATCATGAGCTCCTAGCGATCTATCTATCGGTTCGCCATTTCCAGCATCAACTTGAAGGGCGAGATTTTGTGATCTATACGGATCACAAGCCCCTTACGTTTGCCCTGTGTTCAAAAATGGACAAACTCTCACCTCGTGCTTTCCGGCACCTGGATTTTATCTCTCAATTCACTAGTAACATTCGACACATACCTGGAAAAGAGAACGTTCCTGCTGATGCTCTCTCTCGCCTTCCAGTCTGCGCCCTTTCGTCTCCTGCTGCTATCTTGCAGGAGCAGCCACCTTTGGCGTCGTTAGACTTAACTTCTCCCAAGTTCTCCTGTTGCCAGTTTTCCTACCTTCCGCTTCCGTCAGCCGAAGGCACCATTCTTTGTGATACTTCCACTGGTTCTCTCAGACCACTCGTGCCTGAGAATCATCAACGCTCAGTGTTTGAAGCACTGCACTCCTTATCACATCCTGGCATCGCTGCCACCCTTAAACTAATCACTGCTCGGTTTTTCTGGCCGAATATGCGTCGCACTATTACTTCATGGACACGCACCTGCTCCAAGTGTCAACGGTCCAAGATTCAATGGCACGTTCGTGCCCCGCTTGGACGTTTTCCCCCCACGGAGTCCCGTTTTTGCCATGTCCACATCGATCTGGTTGGACCATGGCCGGTGAGTCACGGGTTTTCTTATCTGTTAACTTGTGTCGATCACTTCTCCCGCTGGCCAGAAGCCATTCCGATAGCAGACATTTCTGCTGAGACTGTTGCGCGAGCTTTCGTTTCAAACTGGATTTCCTGCTTCGGAGTCCTGTCCCGATTGACTACTGATTGTGGACGTCAGTTTGAAGCCTCGCTATTTCGCGAATTGTCGCGCATTTTAGGTGTGCATCATATCCACACTACTAGCTACCATCCAGCGTCTAATGGATTAGTTGAACGGTTCCATAGACAGCTCAAGGCCGCTCTTCGTGCCTCTTCAGATCCACAGTCCTGGATTGAATTTCTGCCCATTGTGCTTCTCAGTTGTCGGACTGCTGTCAAGGCAGACCTGGGGTTTTCTTCTGCAGAGCTGCTGTATGGTACCACACTGGCATTGCCTGGTACGATGTTGGTGCCAGACACTTCCCAGCCCCATGATCCGGCGACCTATGTCACCAGACTGCATGCATATTTCTCGAACCTTCCACCCATGGTTCCCAGGAAGTAATCTCCACCATCCCATCTCCCACCGGATATGGACACTTGGTCGCATGTTTTTGTTCGGGACGACTGTCAAGGGGCCACTTGTTTCTCCCTATAAAGGACCTTTCCGTGTGCTTTCTCACATGCCAAAGGTTTTCACTATTGAGATAAATGGTCATTCGGAGACCGTTTCCGTGGACTGATTAAAGAAAGCACATTTTGAGACATCTTCATCTTTTGATGACAGCCTTGCCACACCCACCTATGCACCTTTAACAACACCTTCACCTGCACAAACACCTTCACCTGCACAGACGCCTTTGCCTTCACTGGCTCCTACAACACCACCCTCGCCGTCAACGGGTGCCCCGAGCACACTGTATGTTACAAGATCGGGCAGAACAGTGCATTGGCCCAAGAAACTTTCAAAGACAATCTATATTTAACTTTCTTTCAAATTTCTTGTTTTGTATGATATTATGTACCAAATCTTCTGGGGGATCGACAAGCCATCTGTTTTTCTGCAGCACCACTACAAATTTTCTTGTTGTCGTACTTCCGCACTCGAGGGGGAGCCATGTAGTGATGCTACTGTGTAGGGTTCAGCGCGCATGCGCAGAATGGGACTACTTCCGGGTGGCCACCAGAGGTCTTCCCCATGCGCATGAGCGGGAAACTGATCCCTAAGGCCCACTAGACTCCTTCATTCTCTCTGGACATTTCAGCCATCGTGAACAGACGTGCATTAGTAGTCTCTGATAACCACACCGACTTAGCCGCGGACGACATTGAACCACTTCAACCAACGAACAAGAAGCTGTACAACAGATTCGGCTGTCATTTTCCCATCAGATATACGTACACCATCGCGATTAATAAACAAACTGCTGTCTTTCACCGATAACCTGACTTCGTCTGTTATATCTAACTAAATTGTATGTGACGGGATCGGATCGACACCCTTTCAGTGATACCGATACCAGATCCTGTTACACTTTCCTCGTTGTTTTTCTTTGATGTCGTCACCACACTTATCTTTATCTGCTACATCAACAACTTCTGCAACGGAAGCTACACTTCCCGTTGCAGAAGCAAAAACATTTTACTGCAGAAGATTCTTTCTACCACAGGCACAACTCCTGAAATTGTGAGAGATGGGAGCTAGTCGATTATATTGATCTTAGTACTTGACTAGTATATATTTTATCGACCCTGAAAGAAATAAAGGCAAAGTAAAACTGGAAAAAATCCCGCTAAGCATTTTGTTCTGCCGGCTACAGGAAATGGTTAATATTAAGTTGTTTCACATGAAATGTCGCATCTTTAATTACTTGTTATTTCAGTCATTTAAAAACTCATTTATGTATACCTTGCATTTAATCTTGACTCCTTTTCTTTCCCAACAATATTGGTATACAAAATTCGTACACACAGACCTTATGAAAATGATAACAACCAAACTATGTTGAGTAATTTTCTTGTATGAATACAAACTGGGTCACTCTGTCGCAGAACTGTTCAGAGATGGTTCCAAAGCTCTCGCTCAGGAGATGATGGCCTTGAAAATAAACCAAAGGGTAGGCCAAAATTAGTTATTCGGCATGATGGATTAACTTTGGTTGAACAAAACCCGAGAACAGAGGTTCGAAAACTTTCATCAGAAGTCCAAACATCTCACACAACTATTTTTGGACACCTGTAAAAAAATTAGAAAAGTCAAGAAAACAGGTTTGTTCTACATCAACTGAACGTGATTTTAAAAAAAACGGATGCCTCGAAGTGTGCTCCTTATTGCTTTATCGACTAGAAAAAAACCCCACTTTTGCATCAAATCATTACTTGTGATGAGAAATGGATACTCTTTGACAACAACAGGAGAACAGGACAATGAGGCAATCTTTCGTCTCTAGTAGACCTTTCCGTCGATTTCCGTAAAAATCTTTTATTTTTTTACATATGAGCTTGCGGGAACTTTTGAAGTAATGAGAGCGAAAGAGACTAAGAGAAAGCGATTTTATGATGAGGGAAGTTCTTTTGAAGTTACCGTGCATGGGACGCATTGATGTACATGTGTGTATGTGTGTGTTTGATGGGGTGTGGGAGACAGACAGTATGTTGTGTAAGTGAAGTGCTTCTGTTAGTGTGTGTTAAGAGACAGAGAGAGTAATGTGTGAAAGAGAGAGATAACTGAAATTTTTTACTCGGTGTATGTGTATATGTATGTATGCATGTATGTGTGTGTGTGTGTATGTATCTATGTATGTGTGTGTGTGTATGTATGTGTGTGTGTGTATGTATGTGTGTGTGTGTGTATGTATGTATGTATGGCCGATTCAGTGTTTACATTATTTCGAGTTAAAACGAAAGATTACCTTTGCCTGTTTATGTAACGGTCTGCTATGTAGAAAATAATGAGGTTGACTCAATGGAATAATGACAGTGATCAAAGATATAGACAAAATTTTTTTTATTTAATCGTTATACATGCCTTGTCGACTGTTACTGTGCAGCCTTAATGTCTCTGTTGATGTGACGATGGTGAAATGGTAAGAAAAAGACGGGAGAGTTATAAAATGAGGAGGAGATATTCTCATGAGAAAAGAGTTGCATGCAAAGGAAAAAAAAAGTTAATAGTCTATAGATGTGTACAGAAACTGGGTGCAAGCATGCATATATATGCATGTGTAAACATTGTGTTGTGCAGCAAAAGGAACGAACAGTACAAAATGTGTAACGAAAAGTGACAAAATCCGATTGGTAATGTGAGAAAGGTTAGTTCTCTTGGTTGGGTAGCTGTCCTAAGTGTTGCATTTATGTATGGCAACTGTTTCCCTCGTGGATCTGTGCATCGGGTTGCAGTACATGTGGAATGTAATTGGTGTGTGTCCATTGAGTCAGTGACTTCATTCCTTTCGTGTTGTGTTGGGCATGTGACGATGGAACTGAAAACTATGTGTCGTGAAAGTTCGTGTCCTATAATTCTTGTTGATGCGACTGGCACGGACTGTAATTGTTTGCAAGAGTTCATGCGATGCTAAAGCAGTAAGTCTTTGAAGTCGAGCTCACCAAATGTAATGGATAAAGTAACGAAAACTGCAGTTCTGTGGCTCGGGGGTCAGCAATTGTGGCAGGGTTGTTGTGTTCGAATCACGTTGTGGGTAACCTGTTGTATCGTTGTGGTTGATGTATTCTAATAACGTCGGTCTGTCACCAATTGTCGATGCTCGATGCTGACAATAGAGAATGTGAATGTGGCATTGTCACTTCATTTCGGCCGACTGTAAAAAAAGAGGTATATCACTGTGACACCTATTGTTTACGTGTGGTGTCTGTGTAGATGCGGAAAAGTTTTAAGTCAAACGGAAAACACATCAATTGACTTAGCAAAACCATGTTGATTCTTAAGTTTGGATGAGTTCGTGTGCCATGGGGAGAAGAGGAATTTGGCATTTCGGAACTGTCCCTTTGTCTCAAAACAACACAAATCACTGTACCGACTAGACTGTCGGATGTTGCTACATATCGCTGGTCACAATGCGCTTCCTCGCATTGTTGTAGCTTCTGAGTGATGCCACCCTGAGGCTAGACGGGTGGGGTTGCCCATTTAAAACTGTGTCGATCGTAGTAATGTGAAACGAAGCCTTTTGCTCAAAGCCTTTTCCTTTGCATGCAACTTTTTTCTCATGAGAAGAATATCTCCTCCTCATTTTATAACTCTCCCGTCTTTTTCTTACCATTTCACCATCGTCACATCAACAGAGACATTAAGACTGCACAGTAGCAGTCGACAAGGCATGTATAACGATTAAATAAAAAAAATTTTGTCTATATCTTTGATCACTGTCATTATTCCATTGAGTCAACCTCATTATTTTCTACATAGCAGACCGTTACATAAACAGGCAAAGGTAATCTTTCGTTTTAACTCGAAATAATGTAAACGCTGAATCGGCCATACATACATACACACACATAAATACACACACACATACATACACACACACACATACATAGATACATACACACACACATACATAGATACATACACACACACACATACATGCATACATACATATACACATACACCGAGTAAAAAATTTCAGTTATCTCTCTCTTTCACACATTACTCTCTCTGTCTCTTCACACACACTAACAGAAGCACTTCACTTACACAACATACTTTCTGTCTCCCACACCCCATCAAACACACACACACACACACATGTACATCAATGCGTCCCATGCACGGTAACTTCAAAAGAACTTCCCTCGTCATAAAATCGCTTTCTCTTAGTCTCTTTCACTCTCATTACTTCAGAAGTTACCGCAAGCCCATGTGTAAAAAAATAAAAGTTTTTTACGGAAATCATCGACGGAAACGTGCTACTACAAACGAAAATACGCTTTTCTTTCATTATGTTATCGCAGTTTTGTGAGATTTGGCTGTTATTTCTAGCATGTAAATAGCCTACTTGAGTGGGGGGGGTTAATTAATTAATTAATTTATTTATTTTTTTTTTAAATTGAAATTTTACAAACAATATTTTTTTCCGAATCATAATCTCCGTATTTTTGTACACCAAATAAAATTTCTGGAAAAAGGGAAATATGAAGAAATGGGGAGGGAGATTGAAATTTGAAAATTGCGATTTTTGAAATTTTTCAGAATCGGAATCTCCATAGCCTAAAACATGGGAATCCGTAAAAAAAAAAAAAATGAAGGGAGGAAAGGTTCCGTTTACATATCCTCCAACTGGACCGAATTTTTTTTTAAAGATGGAAACCTTGGGTAAACGTCATAAATGAACATGGTTCACACTTTGATTAAATAACTCAGTTCTCTAACACTCCTGAAATATTTTATTGTTACCTTTCAAATACGACATTTCATGTGAAACAACCTAATATTTATCGATATTTATTACATTAGAGTTATGTCCCTTACATCAAATTTGACGCGCGTGTACACACACACACTCAAAGCCAACGGACGCAAACACCGACACACATACACATATCAAAAAAAAAAAAAGAAACGTACGCTCACGCGCACAGAAATCACACACGTACATACACATGCATAAAACATTCGCACACACACATGTACACGCATCTTCCTCCCCATCCACGCACGTGTGTTTGAATATCTGTATGTATAACTAACCGCAAAAGCAATCTGCAGGCCTCCTAAGTTCGGGGACTAATGATAATCGTATTAATATTTTGGCTGGGTTGACTATATATTCATTTTTTATCTCTGTGTTGTGGGCGACACGAATATTCTAGACAGCGGGAGATTATTCTTTTAGAGATGTCTCCACCATGATGATGATAATGAAGATACGTGTGAAGTGATCTTTGGCTACCTTCCCATTTAACATCGGTAAATATTGGCAAATTTTGAAAATATTCTTCTACAATTTGGATGAATTATTTTAAATATGTTTATTGTGTGGCAATATTGCTTCAAACAACATTCTCACCTGTTCTGAAATGTTTGAAACTTGTTTGATAAACATATATTGCCCAAATAGGATCTCAAAACTAGCGCAGAATATTGTAGTAGTTCCTAGATACACGATATAGGTGAAAATAAAGTTATTGTCACGTTTAATGATAAATTAACTCAAAAAATTCTTTTGGAAATAATTAATATTATTTCACTAGTAATTTTGATAATTCATTCAATTCTTGATTTCTCTTTAGTTCTGCTTATATAAACTTTAGCCGTTGACATTAAATATATTTTTTGTAGAATCATTTAAACTTATAAGTGGCATTTAAAGGCATTAAAGATTTTCGGCATCATTTAACGTCGGCTTTCCATGCTGGCATGGGTTCGACAGTTTGACTGGGGGTACTGCTAGTGAACAGTGGTCCCGGTGCGTGGACTCGCCGCATCCGCGCTAGCTAGACGTAAGTAGTCGATCCCACAACGACTTTTTGGCAATGTTTCGTTTGTAGTAGCACACGTTTCCGTCGATTTCCGTAAAAAACTTTTATTTTTTTACATATGGCTTTGCGGGAATATTTGAAGTAATGAGAGCGAAAGAGACTAAGAGGAAGCGATTTTATGACGAGGGAATTTCTTTTTGAAGTCCCCGTGTGTGTGTTTGATGGGGTGTGGGAGACAGACAGTATGTTGTGTAAGTGAAGTGCTTCTGTTAGTGTGTGCGAAGAGACAGAGAGAGTAATGTGTGAAAGAGAGAGATAATTGAAATTTTTTACTTGGTGTATGTGTATATGTATGTGTGTGTGTGTATGTATCTATGTATGTGTGTATGTATCTATGTATGTGTGTGTGTGTATGTATCTATGTATGGCCGATTCAGTGTAATTTTTTACTCGGTGTATGTCTGAATGTATGTGTGTATGTATCTATGTATCTGTGTATGTATGTATGGCCGATTCAGTGTAATTTTTTACTCGGTGTATGTGTATATGTATGTCTGCATGTATGTGTGTGTGTGTATGTATATATGTACATACATACACACACACACACATTCAGACATACATATACACATACACCGAGTAAAAAATTACACTGAATCGGCCATACATAGATACATACATACACACACACATACATAGATACATACACACACACACACACATACATATACACATACACCGAGTAAAAAATTTCAGTTATCTCTCTCTTTCACACATTACTCTCTCTGTCTCTTCGCACACACTAACAGAAGCACTTCACTTACACAACATACTGGCTGTCTCCCACACCCCATCAAACACACACACGGGGACTTCAAAAAGAAATTCCCTCGTCATAAAATCGCTTCCTCTTAGTCTCTTTCGCTCTCATTACTTCAAATATTCCCGCAAAGCCATATGTAAAAAAATAAAAGTTTTTTACGGAAATCGACGGAAACGTGTGCTACTACAAACGAAACATTGCCGTTTTTGGGCGATCTTTCGTCTCTAGTAGACCTTTCCGTCGATTACCGTAAAAAAAATTTTTTTTTTACATATGGGCTTGCGGGAACTTTTGAAGTAATGAGAGTGAAAGAGACTAAGAGAAAGCGATTGTATGACGAGGGAAGTTCTTTTGAAGTTACCGTGCATGGAAAGCATTGATGTACATGTGTGTTTGATGGGGTGTGGGAGACAGAAAGTATGTTGTGTAAGTGAAGTGCTTCTGTTAGTGTGTGTGAAAGAGAGAGATAACTGAAATTTTTTACTCGGTGTATGTGTATATGTATGTATGCATGTGTGTGTGTGTATGTATGTATGCATGTGTGTGTGTGTATGTATGTATGCATGTGTGTGTGTGTATGTATGTATGCATGTGTGTGTGTGTATGTATGTATGTATGGCCGATTCAGTGTTTACATTATTGCTCTCATTACTTCAAAAGTTCCCGCAAGCCCATATGTAAAAGAAAAAAATTTTTTTACGGAAATCGACGGAAAGGTCTACTAGAGACGAAAGATTGCCTTAGTCTGTTTATAAAAATAATTTATTTACTTAGTTTAAAAAAATTATTTACTTTGTTCGAAAAATATTATTTAATTTTCTTTGATGTATTCAGCCTTGAAATAGAAACATACGCACAAGTCGTTGTAGGATCGACTACTTACGTCTAGCTAGCGTGGATGCGCGAGTAGTACCTTGACGAGGAACTGGCAAGCCTGTAGACTGCGCCAGGCTCCAATCTGATCTGGCAGGTTTTCTACAGCTGGATACCCTTCCTAACACCAACCACTCCGAGAGTGTAGTGGGTGCTTTTTACATGCCACCAGCACGGGAGCCAGTTAGGCAGCACTAGCATCGACCACGTTCGGATGGTGCTTTTTACGTGCCACCGGCACAGGGAGCCAGTTAGGAGGCACTGGCGTCGACCTACATTTGAATGATGCATATTATGTGTCACCAGCATGGGTGCCAGTCAAGAGGAACTGGCATCGGCCATGACTACAATTTCCATTTTGATTTTGATCTTGATTTGCTTTTGATTTAGATTTTTGTTCACCACCTCATCCCATGTCTTCCTGGGTCTCCCTTTTCCACTGGTTCCTTCCAATGTTAGGGTGTAACAATTCTTCACACAGCTCTCCTCATTCATATGCAGCACATGACCATACCAGCACAGTCATCTCTCTTGTACACCACAGCTGATGCTTCTTATGTCCAACTTTTCTCTCAGGGCACTTATTCTATTGTGTGTGCACACTGACATTACACATCCAGATCATACTAGCTTCATTTCTTTCAAGCCTATGTATGTCCTCAACAGTCATGGTCCATGTTTCACTGCCATGTAGCATGGCTGTTCGCACACATATATCGTACAGTCTATAGTGATATTGATATCGTCACTCTTTGAGAGACACAGTAAGAATGATCTCGTTTGAGATTACAACCATCTTTGGCTAGTCTGACCCTGTTGTGTCCACTGATCTGATTGGTTAGCATCTGGTGCGGTCTGTTTCTCGACTTATTTCACGCCAGAGTGTAAAGCCAACCAATCACGGCCTTCAGATAAGGCCTGCTTCATTTGAGTCTACCACAGGCTTTATAATGTGCTAGTTTACACTATTCTTTGTCTTTTGGCTTTAGACCTTTTAAGGTCTAGTCACTGACTACAGAGCTACTCAGCCATGTTCCAGTTCCAGTGACAGACGACTAGGCAGCCAACCATGCTACTGCGCCAGCTATGAAGACGCTATTGTACACCCGCTATGCAGGACGATCTCCATCTCTGCCATTGTCTCCATCATCGTCGTACTTCAACTTTACATCGTCTCCACCATCGTCGTCTCCATCTCCATCGAATTCAGCATGTACACATGAACAACAACGACCAGGTTTAACTCATGCTTGTTTGTGTGAATCTTTCACCAAGGAAAACAGTCTACCTAAAGAACTATCTATATCAAGAAACTCAGCATGACATGATAGCCACAACTTCTATACGTGTAGTAACTGGCTCTGCCACATGACCCACAACATCTTGTTATAGAACTTACTATTGTGTACCTCATGAACTGGTAAACTAACTCTATCTTAACTCAATATGCTAAGAACCTATCTTATGCTCTGTATTCTGTATTTTCTGTTTTATGTGCTTACACCTTCTGTCGCACACACAAACACACGGGCACAAATACTTGTCACACGCATTCAGACACAACACTTTGCTAGCACTCACACACTCTCTTTGTTCACATTGTAAATAAAGACTTCTTCTCTCTCAAACAGTAGAACGGTTTGTTGTCCTCATTCATTCCTTTGGCACTGTATGTTATAATATGTATTTGGCTTTCTTATTATGTTAGGAGCGACCGTGCAGCGTTCAAAAGGAGACATTTGTCACCAACTCCTTACGTATGGTTGTTTAATCCTACAAGTCTATCTTTCACTCTGAGAGAGAGGCTTTTTGTTAGGTAGGAGCTTTCCAAACTTTTCCCTAGCTATTCTTATTCTAATGGCAACGCTTTCAGAGCATCCACCCCCACTATAGACTTGGTCACCTAAGTAGCATAACGACTACTTCGCTCGAGTTGCGGAATACCAGATCTGGGATTAATCTGCATCCCGATAATCTATAGACCGGTTCCCAGCCGGTCATCCATCCATACCGTTCGGCCTCTCTAGCCACCTGCCGGCATATTCGATTGTGCCTGGCCAGCCTCTGCGTTTTGAGGCGTGAGCACTGGCCACTGATGTGGGAGATCGTCTCTGACGCGCTATTGCACTTCCTGCAGATGTTGTCGCCTCGGCCTCCCCGAGTGAGGCATTCGCGGGTGGGAAACGTATTGGTCCGCATCTTGAGTATCCCCAAGTAGCATTCCTCAGATATCCCGCCCGGTCGCGTCATCCAGCTATTACCGATCTGGTCCGATTTGAAGGCATGTAATGGAATCTGTTTTCTGAACATCTTTGGTGTTTTTTGCCCTTGTCTATCTGCTGCGCCCCAAAACTATCATCCTGGTTAACCTTCCTTTGATATTGCAGCACCTCTTACGTATCCATAGCTTACACTGGGTACCTTCACCTTTTCTACAGATCAAGTAGAGCCATCTACCTGAAGGGGATTGTGATTTGTTCACCTTTGTACTTACTAGGACTTCGGTTTTTGCTACATTGACTCTAATGCCCTTCAATTCTAGACCTTGCTTCAACACCCGAAATTTCTCCTCTAGTTCTGAGAGTGATTCAGCTATGAGAGCAAGGTCATCAGCATAGAGGAGCTCCCAGAGGCATCTTGTCTTGAATTCCTTTATTATTGCCAGGAGGACTATGATGCATAAGAGAGGGCTGAGGACTGATCCTTTGTGAACTCCTACTTCTACCTGGAATTCTTCACTATACTCGTTGCTGACACTCATCTTACTGAAAGCATGCCTGTTCAGTTCTTACTAACCACTTGTCTATCCTTAGTTTCTGCATTTCCTACCAGATAAAGGGGACCCTGTCAAAGGCTTTCTCCAAGTCAACAAAAGCCAAGTGCAGAGATTTATCTTTGGCTAAATATTTCTCCTGCAGTTGCCTTACCAGAAATATAGCATCGGTGGTGTTTCTACCTGGCACAAAACCAAACTGCATCTCATCTTGACTAACTCTCTTCCTAATTAGTTGGGCTATGACCTTCATCACCTGAGCCAGCAGTTTGATACCCCTGTAGTCTATCTAAAGCATCACCTTTACCTTTGTAGCAGTTGACTATGGTGCTGCTACATCAATCATTGTGTACGACTTCTTTGTGAACTACCTGATTTACAATAAAGGTGACTAGACTATGACCCACACCAGATATTTTAAGCATCTCAGCAGTGATTCTTAATGGGCTGGGGGCTTTCCCTAACTTCATATCCTTAATTGCTTTATCTACCAGGGTACTATCGATTTGGGTAGCTGGTCCCCTCAACTGAGTCAACATTTGGCAGGCTCTCCTCCTCCCATTTATTCTCCAGGACAATGAACTTTCCACTACTAAAATTTTGGAAAGAAAACTATCAGAGCTGTTGATTCATTTCTTTGTGATCATCTGTGTCAAGCCAGAAAGCCTGAGTCTGATAAAGATATCATCAGTTAGCCACTGGAGGAAGTAGTGTTACAGGTCACATACTCTATGAGAGACCTTGCAAACAAGACGTTTGTTATACCGCTTGGTCTTTTTGCTGTCTCCTCAGCTTAATGTCATAATTTTTGATTTAAATATTCTTTGACTTGAAATTTATGACTCACACCAGGTCTCGTATGATTCAAAAGAAATTTTGATAATTATATTAAATATTGCTTTCAAATTTTCATACTATGCCAGTAATTATGGAGAGGGGAGAAGCTGATGACACCAACTGGTACTTATTTTATCAACTTAAAAAAGATGAAAGACAAAGTCAACCCCAGTGGAATTTGAACTCAGAATGAAAAGACAGATGAAATACTGCAAAGCATTTTGACTGGTGTGCTAACAGTTTTGCAGCTTGCCACTTAGGTTGCTTTATAAAAATATGTGTGTATATATATATATATTTATATATATATATTTATATATATATACACACTTTTAGAAATTCTGTAAATATATATTTTGCGAAGACTTGGCAAGTATCTCAACTAGCAGGACTGGCTACCCTAGACTGATGACGACCAATGTACTCAGAAACATGCATGTCTCTAGGTGCTAGCCCTAGCTGGTGGGGATGCTTGCCTCCCCTTCGCAAATATAAGGACACAGGAAATGTGTCAAAGCTGACTGGAAGCATCGATGCTTCCTAGGGCTAAATAGCAGTGGTGTAATTCCCTTTACGGGACTGTCACATTATGTTGATGGTATACAACCACTTAAGGTGGCGAACTGGCAGAAACGTTAGCACACTGGGCGAAATGTGTAGCCGTATTTCGTCTACTATTACGTTCTGAGTTCAAATTCTGCCGAGGTCGACTTTGCCTTTCATCCTTTCGGGGTCGATAAATTAAGTACCAGTTATGCACTGGGGTCGATGTAATCAACTAAATCCATTTGTTTGTCCTTGTTTGTCCCCTCTGTGTTTAGCCCCTTGTGGGTAGTAAAGAAATAGGTATACAACCACTCTATCACTCCACCACCGCTCATGTCTCTCTGAGACATTTAGAAATTCAATATTTCTAATTACGGTGACCAGTGAATAGATTTCACTGTAAATATATATTTTGCGAAGGCTTGTCAAGTATCTCAACTAGCAGGACTCGCTACTTGGAAGTGTTTGTGTCGGTTTTTCAATTTTGCAGTTTTGTTGGATTTGTTGGTTGTTGTTGTTGAGAGCTGTTGCGTCGTGTTGAATTGTTGGATTCTTTGTTGGGTATGCAAGCCCAAACTTATGCGGGAGCAGCAGGCAAAGGCCTGGCTGCGAACGAATTACAGTTGGAAGAAATAAGTGTCAAGAAGGAAAATTTGAGGAAATACTACGACAGCTTCAAGAAGGAAGGAACTGTCTGAGGGTTACACCACCTGAAGACGAAGTGAAAGAAGCGGAGAAAAAAATCATAACATACAGAACATGGAATGTGGTCTCAAAGAGAATAGAAGTAGCAGTGGTGGAAGAGATTGAGAAATGTCTACAGGAAATTAAAGGAAGAACTACCTTCTACAATAGAGGTAGAAAATACGCTACGGCAGACGTTCGTTTTGAAAATGAAGACAAAGTGAAGAGAAATGCAACGACAGTGTTGAAATTGGAAAAATGGGTTTTACTTCCTAGTTATTGTGGAAAAAGAGCAGTGAGGATACGAATAAGCAAAATCCCACCAGAACTTGATACCGAAAGAATAGTAGCTGCAATAATCTACAACTGCAAAGAGAGCGTGGACATACTTAAGGTGGAAAAGTCGAATGAAATAAACTGGTGAGGTTATGCAGTGCAAGCTTCAGTCCACATAGCCATGCCAGATTTGTATAACATCCCAGAGGAGTTGATGTTCCCCGACGAGACATGACTGAGAGTCGTGGTGGAGGAGAGACCTCCAGTGTGTTATAAATGTAAGAGCAGAGGGCACATGAAGGATGTGTGTCCTCAAAGAAAAATACAAGAGAAGACGATAACACTGGAGGAAGGAATGGAGGCTTTGACAGAGGAGTTAGAAAAGGAGAATGTGGAATTGCAAGCGGAAGAGGAAATCGTGACAACAGATAATGTGGACGAGTTAGTGAAGGAGAAAGAAAAGGAAAGAACTAAAAAAAAAGAGGATAGAAAGCGAACACAGGTGGAATCACCACCCAAAGACCAAAAAAAGAAAAAAACTAAAAAGAAGCATGCTGACGAGACAGAGGATCGAACACACGAAGGGAGAGATGCAGCAACTAAAGTGAGTGGAGGTTCAAGGTGGGAAGAATGGGAAAAATGGTCAACAAAAGTGGAAGAATGTCTGAAAGTATGCAAGGAAGGAGGAAGACCAAAAGGAAGAAATCTCAAAGCTGTAATATTGTACACAAAAGGTAAAGAAATTGAGAAAAAATTAACGATAATGAAAAATCTAACGCGAGTGAAATTGAATCGGAGGATATACGATAACCAAATAAAGGCTGCAATTGTGGATGAATAAATTTGTTTTAAAAAAAAGCTGTGTGCATAGCACACTACGTTCGATATGACAGTTTGCCCGGCGTTATAGAACAGGATGAATTACTCGTTTACATTACTGACGAACACCCCAGATAGTACAACTGTAATTGTAAATGAAACTTTGAGCTTTGGGGGGCTCGTAAGCCATTTCAGTTAATTCATTATTAATATTTCATTTCATATCTTCCTTTCTGTATTTTTGTTATATGTACCCCATTCCTGTATTGTATTGTTATGTCCCCTCTTCATTCGGGCCTATAATAAAGATTTTAACTAGCAGGACTGGCTACCCTAGACTGATGACAAGCAATGTACTCAGAAACATGCATGTCTGTAGGTGCTAGCCCTAGCTGGTGCGGATGCGTGCCTCCCCTTCGCAAATATGAGGACACAGGAAATGCATCAAAGCCAACGGGAAGCGTCGATGCTTCCTAGGGCTAAATAGCGATGGTGTAATTCCCTTTATGGGACTGCCACATTATGTTGACAGTATATAACCACTCTCTCTCTCTCTCTTTCTATATATATATATATATATATGTATACATGTGTATATGTATGTATATATGTGTATATCATCATCATCATCTTTTAACGTCCGTTTTCCGCGCTAGCACGGGTTGGACGGTTCGACCGCGGTCTGGGAAGCCAGGGCTGCACCAGGCTCCAGTCTGATCTGGCAGTGTTTCTACAGTTGGATGCCCTTCCTAATGCCAACCACTCCGCGAGTGTAGTGGGTGCTTTTTACGTGCCACCTGCACAGGTGCCAGGGGGAGTCTGGCATCGGCCATGATCGGTTGGTGCTTTTAACGTGCCACCGGCACGGAAGCCAGCCAGCTGGCATCAGCCACGTTCGGATGGTGTTTTTTATGTGCCACCGGCACAGGTATCACAACTACTATTTCCATTGATAATTGTTTCGATGTTCATGTACATGCACTTGACTCAACAGGTCTCCTCAAGCACAGCGAGATGTTCCGGGATCCAAGGTACTTTGAATGGGCAGGGGCTATGCGGAACTGGTGCCGGAAGCAGCCCGGGTCTTTGTAGTCACAGCACATCTCCAGAGATCTCGGTCCTTCGCCATTGCCTCAGTGAGGCCCAACGCTCTGACATCATGCTTGACTACCTCATCCCATGTCTTCCTGGGTCTACCTCTCCCCCTGATTCCTTCAACTGTTTGGGAGTGGCACTTCTTCACACATCTCTCCTCATCCATCCGCAGTACATGACCATACCATCGCAAGCGTCGCTCTTGCACACCGCATCTGATGCTCCTTATGTCTAGCATTTCTCTCAGGGTGCTTACACTCTGTCGTGCATTCACACTGACATTACACATCCAGCGGATCATGCTAGCTTCATTTCTTTCAAGTTTACGCATGTCCCCTGCAGTCACGACCCATGTTTCACTGCCGTGAAGCATGGCAGTTCGCACACATGCATCATATAATCTACCTTTCACTCTGAGTGAGAGACCCTTTGTCGCCAGTAGGGGTAGGAGCTTTCTAAACTTTGCCCAGGCTATTCGTATTCTAGTGGTGACACTCTCTGAGCATCCACCTCCACTACTAACTTGGTCACCCAGGTAGCGGAAACTATCAACTACTTCTAGTTTCTCCCCTTGGAGTGTGATGGAATCTGTTTTCTGAGTATTTGTGGTGTCTATTGTCCCTGTGCATCTGCCGCACATGAAAGCTATCTTATCAGTTAATTTCCCTTTGATGTTGCTGCACCTCTTATGCGTCCATAGCTTACACTGGGTGCATCTTATGGAATTTCTACCTACACCTTTCCTACAGATCGAGCAGGGCTACCTGCCCGATGGGGTGTGTGCTGAGTTCGCCTTTCTGCTTACTATAACTTTGGTCTTCGCTACATTTACTCTAAGGCCCTTTGATTCTAACCCTTGCTTCCACACCCGAAATTTCTTTTCTAGTTCCAGTAGTGATTCTGCTATGAGGACCAGGTCATCAGCATAGAGGAGCTCCCAGGGGCAACCTGTTTTGAATTCCTCTGTTATTGCCTGGAGGACTATGATGAATAAAAGGGGACTGAGGGCTGAGCCTTGGTGTACACCTACTTCTACCCGGAATTCTTCACTATATTCATTGCCAATCCTAACCTTGCTGACAGCCTCTCTGTATAGAGCCTGTACAGCCCTTATTAGCCATTCGTCAATCTCCAGTTTCTGCACCGACCACCAGATAAGGGATCGGGGAACCCTGTCAAAGGCTTTCTCCAAGTCCACAAAAGCTATGTAGAGGGATTTATCTTTAGCTAGGTACTTCTGCGGTTGTCGGACCAGGAATATAGCATCAGTGGTGCTTCTACCCGGCACAAAACTGAACTGCATCTCATCTAAGCAAATCCTCTCCCTAATAAGATGGGTTATGACCCTCTCTGTGACCTTCATCACCTGATCCAACAGTTTAATACCCCTGTAGTTATTTCTATCTAGAGCATCACCCTTACCCTTGTAGCAGTTGACTATGGTGCTGCTACGCCAGTCATTGGGTATGACTCCATTATGAACTACCTGGTTTACAATGCGGGTGACTAGGCCATAGCCCACATAACCAGCTGTTTTAAGCATCTCAGCAGTGATACCTGATGGGCCGGGGGCTTTACCTGGTTTCATACCCTTAATTGCCTTAACTACAAGGGAGCTGTCTATTTGGATAGCTGGTCCCTCTACTGGGTCAACATTTGGCAGGCTCTCCTCCTCCCATTCATTCTCCACATTCAGCAGTCTTTCATAATGGCTTCTCCAAGCCTCTTTCTTTTCACCAACATTAAAAGCAAGTGCCCCATCATCCATGCAGACACATTTCTCTCCTGTAACATCACTATTTTCTCTCACACACTGTCTAGCAATCTGAAATACCTCAGCTCTTTGGTCCTCAGCATTGGCAAACTTCTTCTTTTCTGCTACATCTTTGGCTATGTATACCTGCCGCCCAGCCTCCCTTTTGGCTACTTGGTACAGTTTCCTGCTACCCTCATCCCTCCAGGCTCTCCAGGCCTGTTTCTTTGCACTAATGGCTTTGTCTACTGCACTATTCCACCACCACATAACTTTGCACCATCCACAGACTTGGTCTGTGGCACTCAGCAAGCTGTCCCGTAGGAATTTCCAGCTACCTTCTATGTCCGACGTCTGTAGCTCCTCTTCCCTCTCATCAAATTTCTTGATGAGGATGTCCCTAAATCTCTGACCATGTGAAGGGTTCTTTAGCTTCCAAATCCTTCTTTTCTGGATTGGTCTGTTTCTTGGAGTCCTTCTGGCCTCAAGCCTAAAGTCACTAATGATTAGCCTATGCTGAGGGATACACTCTTCACCTGGGAGGGTCTTTGTATTTAAGAGCGACCCTGCATCCTGCTGTCTGGTGAGGATGAAGTCTATTTGGCTAGCGGAGTCTCCTGACTGATAGGTTATAAGGTGGCAGTCAGGTTTCCTGAAGTTATTGTTGCAGATTAAAAGGTTACATGCATCACAGAATTCCAGTAGTCTAGTTCCCTCATCATTTCTGGTGCCAATACCATGGCCACTGTGTACCCCAGTGAAGATACCCAATTCCCGCCCAACATGCCCATTAAAGTCTCCACCCACAAAGATGAGGTAGCCTGTAGAAGGGTATCATAAAAGTGGTCCTTCTGATCATTTGGTAGCCCCGCATGTGGGGCATAGGCGGAGATAATCGTAGCTGTGCCACTCTGTAGGACTAACCTGAGCTTAAGCACTCTATCGCAAACCCTGACAACCTCTATGACCTTATCCACCCATTTCTCTGCAAGGAGAATGCCTACACGCCCTACCCCATCCATG
>NC_043014.1:25668809-25683809 GCF_006345805.1 Octopus sinensis | reverse complement strand
ATGGCTGTTCGTACACATGCATCATACAGTCTGCCTTTTACTCTGAGCGAGAGGCCTTTAGTCACCAACAGAGGTAAGAGCTCCCTAAACTTTGCCCAGGCTATTCTTACTCTAGCCATTACACTTTCAGCACACCCACCCCCACTACTGACTTGGTCACCAAGATAACGGAAGCTATCAACTACTTCTAGTTTTTCCCCCTGGAAAGTGACGGAAGTTGTTTTCTGCAGATTTTCAGAGGTTAATGCTCCTGAGCATCTGCCACATACAAAAAACCATCTTCCTAGTTAGCCTTCCTATGACATTGCTGCACCTCTTATGTGTCCATAGCTTACACTTGGTGCATCTTATAGAGTTTCTACCTACACCTTTTCTACAGATCGAGCAGGGCCATCTACCTGAAGGCGTTTGTGATTTGTCTACCTTCCTACTTATTACGACTTTGGTTTTAGCTAGGTTGACTCTAAGGCCCTTCGATTCTAAACCATGCTTCCACACCTGAAACTTCTTCTCCAGTTCTGATTATCTTAATTATCAAATAATAAATATTATCGACACTTTCGTCTTGTTCCACTATGCCAGTCAAAACCCATCGCACAGCTTCCACACATGTGTTCCTTGACCATTTCTTCCCCCCCTCCTCCCCAAACTAACCCTGTCCCTCTCCCTATGTCTTCTATATGCCGCCGTCTTCGATAACCACCATCGCCATATATAAACCAGCGACCGCAAATCGCTAAGCCCACTCGCTTTCGACTCCACTACGAATGCACAGCTCATGAACGGCTAAAAGTTAAGATTTCTTCTTTCAACCTCGCTCCTACTACCCTATGCACGTATAATCACTATTCCTTCAGTTCCTTCAATTTCTCTCTCATATTTTCCTTCAAATTGACTTCTCTGATACTTTCAAACCTACTTTCTTGCTATCACGATTTTTCAGTACCCTCTATTCATATTTTCTTTCAGTTTTCAACATACCATTCATGTAATGTTTTTCGTTTAGCCTTGTCTCGTCTCCCTATTTGCTCCCGTTTCATAGCCACTCATCGTCTCCCCTAAAAATTGACTTCTCTGATACTTTCAAACCTACTTTCTTGCTATCACGATTTTTCAGTACCCTCTATTCATATTTTCTTTCAGTTTTCAACATACCATTCATGTAATGTTTTTCGTTTAGCCTTGTCTCGTCTCCCTATTTGCTCCCGTTTCATAGCCACTCATCGTCTCCCCTAAAAATTGACTTCTCTGATACTTTCAAACCTACTTTCTTGCTATCACGATTTTTCAGTACCCTCTATTCATATTTTCTTTCAGTTTTCAACATACCATTCATGTAATGTTTTTCGTTTAGCCTTGTCTCGTCTCCCTATTTGCTCCCGTTTCATAGCCACTCATCGTCTCCCCTAAAAATTGACTTCTCTGATACTTTCAAACCTACTTTCTTGCTATCACGATTTTTCAGTACCCTCTATTCATATTTTCTTTCAGTTTTCAACTTACCATTCATGTAATGTTTTTTGTTTAGCCTTGTCTCGTCTCCCTATTTGCTCCCGTTTCATAGCCACTCATCGTCTCCCCTAAAAATTGACTTCTCTGATACTTTCAAACATACTTTATTGCTATCACGATTTTTCAGTACCCTCTATTCATATTTTCTTTCAGTTTTCAACTTACCATTCATGTAATGTTTTTCGTTTAGCCTTGTCTCGTCTCCCTATTTGCTCCCGTTTCATAGCCACTCATCGTCTCCCCTAAAAATTGACGTCTCTGATACTTTCAAACCTACTTTCTTGCTATCACGATTTTTCAGTACCCTCTATTCATATTTTCTTTCAGTTTTCAACTTACCATTCATGTAATGTTTTTCGTTAGCCTTGTCTCGTCTCCCTATTTGCTCCGTTTCATAGCCACTCATCGTCTCCCCTAAAAATTGACTTCTCTGATACTTTCAAACCTACTTTCTTGCTATCACGATTTTTCAGTACCCTCTATTCATATTTTCTTTCAGTTTTCAACTTACCATTCATGTAATGTTTTTCGTTTAGCCTTGTCTCGTCTCCCTATTTGCTCCCGTTTCATAGCCACTCATCGTCTCCCCTAAAAATTGACTTCTCTGATACTTTCAAACCTACTTTCTTGCTATCACGATTTTTCAGTACCCTCTATTCATATTTTCTTTCAGTTTTCAACTTACCATTCATGTAATGTTTTTCATTTAGCCTTGTCTCGTCTCCCTATTTGCTCCCGTTTCATAGCCACTCATCGTCTCCCCTAAAAATTGACTTCTCTGATACTTTCAAACCTACTTTCTTGCTATCACGATTTTTCAGTACCCTCTATTCATATTTTCTTTCAGTTTTCAACATACCATTCATGTAATGTTTTTCGTTTAGCCTTGTCTCGTCTCCCTATTTGCTCCCGTTTCATAGCCACTCATCGTCTCCCCTAAAAATTGACTTCTCTGATACTTTCAAACATACTTTATTGCTATCACGATTTTTCAGTACCCTCTATTCATATTTTCTTTCAGTTTTCAACTTACCATTCATGTAATGTTTTTCGCTTAGCCTTGTCTCGTCTCCCTATTTGCTCCCGTTTCATAGCCACTCATCGTCTCCCCTAAAAATTGACTTCTCTGATACTTTCAAACCTACTTTCTTGCTATCACGATTTTTCAGTACCCTCTATTCATATTTTCTTTCAGTTTTCAACATACCATTCATGTAATGTTTTTCGTTTAGCCTTGTCTCGTCTCCCTATTTGCTCCCGTTCATAGCCACTCATCGTCTCCCCTAAAAATTGACTTCTCTGATACTTTCAAACCTACTTTCTTGCTATCACGATTTTTCAGTACCCTCTATTCATATTTTCTTTCAGTTTTCAACTTACCATTCATGTAATGTTTTTCGTTTAGCCTTGTCTCGTCTCCCTATTTGCTCCCGTTTCATAGCCACTCATCGTCTCCCCTAAAAATTGACTTCTCTCATACTTTCAAACATACTTTATTGCTATCACGATTTTTCAGTACCCTCTATTCATATTTTCTTTCAGTTTTCAACTTACCATTCATGTAATGTTTTTCGTTTAGCCTTGTCTCGTCTCCCTATTTGCTCCCGTTTCATAGCCACTCATCGTCTCCCCTAAAAATTGACTTCTCTGATACTTTCAAACCTACTTTCTTGCTATCACGATTTTTCAGTACCCTCTATTCATATTTTCTTTCAGTTTTCAACTTACCATTCATGTAATGTTTTTCGTTTAGCCTGTCTCGTCTCCCTATTTGCTCCCGTTTCATAGCCACTCATCGTCTCCCCTAAAAATTGACTTCTCTGATACTTTCAAACCTACTTTCTTGCTATCACGATTTTTCAGTACCCTCTATTCATATTTTCTTTCAGTTTTCAACATACCATTCATGTAATGTTTTTCGTTTAGCCTTGTCTCGTCTCCCTATTTGCTCCCGTTTCATAGCCACTCATCGTCTCCCCTAAAAATTGACTTCTCTGATACTTTCAAACCTACTTTCTTGCTATCACGATTTTTCAGTACCCTCTATTCATATTTTCTTTCAGTTTTCAACTTACCATTCATGTAATGTTTTTCGTTTAGCCTTGTCTCGTCTCGCTATTTGCTCCCGTTTCATAGCCACTCATCGTCTCCCCTAAAAATTGACTTCTCTGATACTTTCAAACCTACTTTCTTGCTATCACGATTTTTCAGTACCCTCTATTCATATTTTCTTTCAGTTTTCAACATACCATACATGTAATGTTTTTCATTTAGCCTTGTCTCGTCTCCCTATTTGCTCCCGTTTCATAGCCACTCATCGTCTCCCCTAAAAATTGACTTCTCTGATACTTTCAAACCTACTTTCTTGCTATCACGATTTTTCAGTACCCTCTATTCATATTTTCTTTCAGTTTTCAACTTACCATTCATGTAATGTTTTTCGTTTAGCCTTGTCTCGTCTCCCTATTTGCTCCCGTTTCATAGCCACTCATCGTCTCCCCTAAAAATTGACTTCTCTGATACTTTCAAACCTACTTTCTTGCTATCACGATTTTTCAGTACCCTCTATTCATATTTTCTTTCAGTTTTCAACATACCATTCATGTAATGTTTTTCGTTTAGCCTTGTCTCGTCTCCCTATTTGCTCCCGTTTCATAGCCACTCATCGTCTCCCCTAAAAATGACTTCTCTGATACTTTCAAACCTACTTTCTTGCTATCACGATTTTTCAGTACCCTCTATTCATATTTTCTTTTAGTTTTCAACTTACCATTCATGTAATGTTTTTCGTTTAGCCTTGTCTCGTCTCCCTATTTGCTCCCGTTTCATAGCCACTCATCGTCTCCCCTAAAAATTGACTTCTCTGATACTTTCAAACCTACTTTCTTGCTATCACGATTTTTCAGTACCCTCTATTCATATTTTCTTTCAGTTTTCAACTTACCATTCATGTAATGTTTTTTGTTTAGCCTTGTCTCGTCTCCCTATTTGCTCCCGTTTCATAGCCACTCATCGTCTCCCCTAAAAATTGACTTCTCTGATACTTTCAAACCTACTTTCTTGCTATCACGATTAACAGAATCCTCTTGCTAGTTTGGGGTTGACCCGCACACCCACCCCCTCCACACATGCCGGAAGTTCCTATTCTTTTCATCTCTGGGTTGCTTCCCTTGAAGACTGCAAATGCTCTTTCACCATCCCTACCCCTAGTTTCGACCTAGGTAAGGTAATGATCATACAGTGCAAAATATGAATGGGTAGTGTTATGCAGGTTGAATTGAAGGCTATTGTATTACTTGCTCATGAATTCTGCCAAATGCGAGCTTTCTTTTCAGGTACATGAAGCTACTGTCCACCGACGCAGGGTCTCTAGGGCCCATACCTCCCACACCCTCAGGGTTGGCACTCTCAATGTTGGCACACTGAAAGGTAGGTCTGGCGAGATAGTTGAGATGCTTGAACGGAGACGTGTGGATATATGTTGTATGCAAGAAGTAAGGTGGAGAGGAGGTTCTGCTAGGTTCCTCACAGGCAAGGAACACAGGTACAAGATTTTCTGGGCAGGGAACACTGACGGGGTTGGAGGCGTGGGTATACTTATCGCTGAGAAATGGGTAGATAAAGTAATTGAGGTAATCAGAGTATGCGACAGAATACTTAAGATTAGATTAGCGCTTCATCATAGTTTAGCAACCATTATATCAGCCTATGCTCCTCAGTCGGGGCTACCTGATGGACAGAAAGACCGATTCTATGACACTCTACTGCAGACTACCTCGTTGACAAACGACAGAGACCTTCTCTTTGTGGCTGGTGACTTCAATGGTCACGTTGGACGACATGCTGGGGGCTTCCACGGCGTACATGGAGGTTATGGCTCTGGTTCCCGCAACGAGGAGGGAACCAGGCTGCTGGAGTTCTGCGATGCAAATAATCTTATGATTTGCAACACTAACTTCAGGAAACCTACCAGCCACCTAGTCACCTACCGATCGGGCCAACATACCAGCCAAATTGACTACATCCTTGCCAGGCAAAGAGAGAGATGGCTACTTATAAATGCCAAAACCTTCCTAGGCGAAGAATGCACCCCACAACATAGACTGGTAGTTAGTGACTTTAGGATCAGGAGTAGGAGGACAACCAGAAGACGACCAACATGGAGAAGAAGGATCTGGAAGCTTAAGGATCCTGTGAATGGACAGAGATTTAGAGACATGTTACTTGAAGCCTTTGACGAAGTAGAAGGGGATAGTGTATCACATGGGGTAGAGGACAACTGGACGTTTCTAAGGGACAACCTGCTGAGAGCCACTGACCAGATCTGTGGCTGGTGCAAAGTCCCCTCTCGTCCCAAGGTAACGTGGTGGTGGAACAGTGTCGTAGACAGGGCTATTAGAGAAAAGAGACAGACTTGGAAGCACTGGAAGAATGGTGGTAGCAGGGAATTGTATCAGACTGCTAAAAGGGAAGCTAGGAGACAGGTCTATCTAGCCAGAGGGGAAGCAGATAAGAAAAAATTTGCCAATGTTCTGCGCCGTGAGGACCAAAGACTGGAGGTGTTTCGCGTTGCAAGACAGTGTGTGAGAGAGAATTGTGATGTGGTGGGAGAGAAGTGTGTTCGCATGGAAGATGGTTCACTTGCGCTAAACGAGGATGCAAAGAGAGAGGCTTGGAGATGCCACTATGAAAGGTTGCTGAATAAAGAAAATGAATGGGATAAAGAGAGTCTGCCGAACGTTGACCCAACAGAGGGACCAGCTATCAGGGTTGATAGTCCTTAGTAGCTAAGGCAATTAGAAGCATGAAGACAGGGAAAGCCCCAGGCCCATCAGGTATCACTGCAGAGATGCTCAAAATATCTGGTAGTGTTGGCTATAGCCTAGTCACCTGTATAGTTAATCAGGTGATACATGAAGGAGTCATACCCAATGACTGGTGTAGCAGCATAATAGTCAACTGCTACAAAGGTAAAGTGATGCCCTAGATACAAATAATTACAGAGGTATCAAGCTGTTGGATCAGGCGATGAAGGTTACAGAGAGGGTCATAAGCCAACTAATTAGAGAGAGAGTTAGTTTAGATGAGATGCAGTTTGGTTTCGTGCCAGGGAAAAGTACCACTGATGCTATATTCCTGGTAAGGCAGCTGCAGGAGAAATACCTAGCCAAAGATAAGGCCCTGTACCTGGCTTTTGTTGACATGGAGAAAGCCTTCGACAGGGTCCCCCGATCCCTCATATGGTGGTCAATGAGGAAACTAGGAATAGAAGAATGGTTAGTGAGAGCTGTGCAAGCCATGTACAGGGACGCTGCTAGTAAGGTGAGGGTTGGAAATGAGTACAGTGAAGAATTCCGGGTAGAGGTAGGGGTCCACCAAGGCTCAGTCCTCAGCCCCCTCCTATTTATCATAGTCCTCCAGGCAATAACGGAGGAATTCAAGACAGGATGCCCCTGGGAGCTCCTCTATGCTGATGACCTTGCTCTAATTGCTGAGTCATTATCAGAACTGGAGAAGAAGTTTCAGGTGTGGAAGCATGGTTTAGAATCGAAGGGCCATATAATTTATATATACAGTGTATATATCTGTAAATATATATATATATAATTTGTATACATTTATATATATAATGCATACACACACGCACACACACACACACACATATATAATGTGTGCATGATGTGGTCGGTTGAGCTGAAAATATGCACACCTATGTTAAAAATGCTGGCGAGTTTGCATGGCAACTATTTTTTTCCTCAAATGAAAGGTGTGACCTCTAGGACAAAATTCCTCATCTTATAAAATGTGGCCCGAGTAGACCTGAATGAAATTGGGTTATATTAACCAAAATGTGAAAAGGGGTCTAAATGGGGCTGGAAGGGCGATTAAAATTTACAGGAGCGGGTGTTTAGGAATTCTCTGTTATATCAAGCTAAAAAATTTGCGCCAGCCTTTTAATCGTCAATGTGTTGCCATCCATGATGAAGAAGTTTTGAATGCTTGCCATGGTGAGTTTACTGTCATGAGAAAGAATCACTTAAAAACTTGGTGTTTAGGAATTTTCTTTTACATCAAGTTCAAAATTTTACGACAGCCGTTAAACTGCCACTACGTTGCTGTCTGTCGTTAAGAAATGCCAACCATGGTGACTCTACTATCCCCAGATTCTATCCCTTCAAACTTTGGTTTCCTATATTTTTTAATTTTTATTCAGCTCGCAAGTTCGTCTGTCACTTTTAAATGTTAGTGTTTTGCTGTCTGCCTTGAAGCAGACCTTTCCGTTGTCACTGCCTGATATTTATGATTGATCTTTCAAAACATTTTATTTCTCAACTTACTCAAGATCTTTTGTTGTTAATAAATGGGAGAGAGATAGATAGAGAGTAAGAAAAAGCGAGGGAGAGTCGGAGAGAAATGAAGAGCAAGAGAGTGGGAAAGTGAGAGAGAAAGGAGAGAGAAACAAAGAAGGAGAATGTGGTGATAAAAAACAGAAAGGAAGCAACAGAAAGTAACAACCACACTCTTACCCGCATGTAGAGCAGGTCACCTTAGGCTAGTATATATATATATATATTTATATATATGAATGTATATATATGGATGTATATATATGAATGTGTATATATATGAATGTATATATATATGTATATATATACATATGTATATATATATATGTGTGTGTGTGTATATATATATATGTGTATATATATATATATATGTGTATAATTTAAATAATGAGGGAGATAAATTGAATATTAATTTAATTAATATCAATGTAAAACTAGTAGCCTACCATACAAAAAACTGAAAAATCAGAGAAAATTCTAATACATGTGTATATTTGAAGGGCAAACCACTATGTGGTCTGCCGTATACTAGAAGTAGATCACCTACAATCAAACTTTAATTTTTATGTCTTGCCCGCATTTTCGTTCTGGTGTCCGCTGAATTTTCCTCTAGAGAACATTCCTTTCTTTGTAGATTGATTGTAAGTGATCTACTTCTAGCATACGGCAGACCACATAGTGGTTTGCTCTTCAAATATACACATGTATTAGAATTTTCTCTGATTTTTCAGTTTTTTGTATGCTATGCTACTAGTTTTACATTGATATTAATTAAATTAATATTCAATTTATCTCCCTCATTATTTAAATTATACACGGATTTTGTTTCCGGAATTTTAGCGCGCCAGAACTAAGACATTTGAAATTAACACCAATGTAATCGGTGAAGCTAAGCACATGGCTGAGGGCATTTCTGAGAGGGCCATTATGAACAGTAGTGGTCCCAAAACAGTGCCTTGCGGAACACCGCTCGCTATTTGCATGTTAATGGAGGTGGCTCCATTGGCTACTACCACCTGACTTCTATCCTTCAGAAAGTCATGAAGCCATTCTCCCAATTTTCCAACTATACCCAGATCATGCAGTTTGTGACATAGCATTCCATGATCGACTTTATCAAAGGCCTTTGCAAAGTCGAGATATATGACTTCCACATTTGAATGGTTGAGCAGTCGTTTCAGCACCCAGTCATAGTGTTGGAGGAGCTGAGTTAAGCAGCTTCTTCCTGGTTGGAAACCATGTTGGGTGTCCGGCAGCAAGTCATTTTCTTCAAGGAAGGTGATTAGTTTCCTTCTGACTATTCGTTCCATGACCTTGCTGATGTGTGAGGTCAGAGAGATAGGTCTGTAGTTCTTGGCCTCCGCTCTGCTACCTCCTTTATGAATAGGGTATATTTTACCTTCCTTCAGTTTTCTTGGAAGTTTGCCAGTTGCAAGGGAGCTCTGAAAGAGGAACTGCAGTGGTCTTGCTAGGACTCTCTTACATGCTTTTTGAAGGATTTCTGGGAATCCATCGGGGCCAGTAGCTGAGTTTGTTTTCATTTCATCTATAGCCTTTATTACATTGTCCTCCTTTATATTGATGTAATCAATCAGCGTTGCCTCTGATTTTATATCTGCAGTGGTAAAGAAGTCAGTTGGATTGCTGACTTGAAAATGCCCTGTACATATATATATATATATATATATATATATATATATATATATATATATATATATACATATACATATATATATACACATATGTATATATATACATATACATATATATACACATATGTATATATATACATATGTATATATATATATACATCATCAATTAACGTCCGCTTTCCATGCTAGCATGGGTTGGACGGTTCAACTGGGGTCTGGGGAGCCCGAAAGCTGCACCAGTCCAGTCAGATCTGGCAGTGTTTCTACAGCTGGATGCCCTTCCTAACGCCAACCACTCCGAGAGTGTAGTGGGTGATTTTATGTGCCACCGACACAGGTGCCAGACGAGGCTGGCAAACGGCCACGCTCGGATGGTGTTTTTTATGTGCCACCGACACAGGTGCCAGACGAGGCTGGTAGACGGCCACGCTCGGATGGTGTTTTTTATGTGCCACCGACACAGGTGCCAGACGAGGCTGGCAGACGGCCACGCTCGGATGGTGTTTTTTATGTGCCACCGACACAGGTGCCAGACGAGGCTGGCAGACGGCCACGCTCGGATGGTGTTTTTATGAGGCTGGCAAACGGCCACGATCGGATGGTGCTTGTTACGTGCCCACAGCACGGAGGCCAGTCGATGCGGTACTGGCTACGGCCACGTTCGGATGGTTTTCTTATGTGCCACGTGCCACAAAGATACAAATTCCATTGATGTTCATCTATTTTGATTTGTTTTGATTTGATTTTCACTTGCCTCAACAGGTCTTCACAAGTGTCACAAGAAGGAAGGTATGCACAGGTGGACTGACTACGTCCCAGGTAGGGGCCATGGGTTATGGCCTGACTAGTCTTGCCGGGTCTTCGGATGGTGTTTTTTATGTGCCACCGACACAGGTGCTAGATGAGGCTGGCGAACGGCCACGATCGGATGGTGTTTGTCATGTGCCCACCGCACTGACTACGGCACTGATGGATTTCTTGTGTGCCACAGGCACTGGTACCACAAGATACAAATTCCATTGATGTTCATCTATTTTGTCTATTTTGATTTGATTTTGATTTTGATTTTGATTTTCACTTGCCTCAACCGGTCTTCACAAGTGTCACAAGAAGGAAGGTATGCACAGGTGGACTGACTAGTCTTGCCGGGTCTTCGGAAGGTGTTTTTATGTGCCACCGACACAGGTGCCAGATGAGGCTGGCGAACGGCCATGATCGGATGGTGTTTGTTACGTGCCCACAGCACGGAGGCCGGTCGATGCGGAACTGGCTACGGCCACGTTCGGATGGTTCTCTGGCTACGGCCACGTTCGGATGGTTCTCATGTGTGCCACCGGCACTGGTACCACAAAGTGTGTGCCACCGGCACTGGTACCACAAAGATACAGATTCCATTGATGTTCATCTATTTTGATTTGTTTTGATTTGATTTTCACTTGCCTCAACAGGTCTTCACAAGTGTCACAAGAAGGAAGATTCCATTGATGTTCATCTATTTCGATTTGTTTTGATTTGATTTTGATTTTCACTTGCCTCAACAGGCCTTCACAAGTATCACAAGGAGGAAGGTATGCACAGGTGGACTGACTACGTCCCAGGTAGGGGCCATGGTTTATGGCCTGACTAGTCTTGCCGGGTCTTCGGATACATATGTATATATATATATACATATGTATATATATATATATATATATATATATAATATATATATATATATACACACATGTATATATAACTTAGAATAACTTAGAAACGTTTTGGCCAGTATTGGCCCAGGCCATGTCTAGTCTAACTTAATAGCACCACCTGGCGAAGTCTTTCGATTCAGGATTTGGGCACCAAGGCCCATTCGAGCAGAGAGTTATTGTTTGCGGAGACATATCCGGGTGTGGGTGGTTTGTCCGAGACTGTTTGAAGGAATTTGTCCAAAGACTTCTTGAATTTTGTGTGGTCAGTTTCTTTTTTGACGTGTCCTGGTGTAATGTTGAAGAGAGCGGGTCCAATTGAGGTGAAATAGTTGTGCCGTATTGTCGTTATGTGATGCGATTTAGATTTTTGTTGTGGACGGATGGCACGTGGTCCAAGCCTTGGATGTATTTTGAAGGTGATGCCAACATCATTCGGACAGTGCTGATGGAATATTTTCCACATCATACAGATAATGTAGCGTTCACGGCGTCGTTGGAGTGAATACAGTTTCAGCTTCTCTAGTCTACCCCAGTAGTCAAGGTCTGACATGCCATCTATCTTTTTTGTGATTGACCTTTGGGGAGCTTCAATTCTCATAATATTTTGGTTTGTGTAGGGAGACCACAGTGGACAGCAGTATTCAAGGTGGGGTCGGGCAAAAGTGGAGAAGAGAAGGATAATAGTGTGGGAATCTCTTGACTGGAAGTTTCTGAGAATCCAGGAACACATTCTGCGGGCCATGTCAACTTTGCTGCTTATATGTGTAGCCCAGCTTATGTTGTTGTCCACTGTTACTCCCAAGTCTCTGATGTTGTTGGATGCCATGAGAATTTCTCCAGAAGGAAGAGAGTATGGGAGTTTCAGAGCGTCCTCCCTTCCAAAGTGGATCAGTTCGAATTTGTCTTCATTTAGCAACATGTTATTCTTTTCCGCCCATTGGACAACAGCCAGTAGGTCTGACTGAAGGCTTATTCGGTCATCCACGCCATTGATGACCTTCTGTAGCTTGGAATCATCAGCGAAGGTTCTGATGTTACTGTGTTTGATGGTGTCAGTAATACCATTTATGTAGATGATGAAGAGAAGTGGGCCCAACACAGTACCTTGTGGGACACCACTGCTGACTTTGGCTGGGCTGGATTTGACTCCTTCGACTACAACATGTTGGGTTCTGTTAGACAGGAAGCACTTGATCCACTGCAGCAGCTTTCCAGTGACACCAATATTGGACAGTTTTCTCAGAAGGATCTTATGATCAACTCTGTCAAAGGCCTTGCTGAAATCAAGGTAGATGACATCAGTGTTGGAACCCTCTCCCAAGGCTCTCAAAATGTCATCAAAATGATGCAGTAGCTGCGTCAGGCAATCTCTCCCATTACGGAATCCATGCTGGTTGGGGTTCAGCATATTATGACTCTCAAGGAAGTGAGTCATACGCGATCTCAGCACTCTCTCAAATACCTTAATGATATGAGAGGTGAGTGAGATTGGACGGTAATTCACGGCAAGCGATTTGTTTCCTTTTTTGAAAACTGGGACAACAGACTGGGATAGAAGGTCTTCTGGTATATATCCAGCATCCAGTGAGTTCCGCCACAGATTGGCTAGAGGGGGTGCAAGTTGGTTTTGACACATCTTCAAGACACAAGCAGGGAACCTATCGGGACCTACTGCTGAATTATGCTTCATTTCCTTTATTGCTGCTAAGACATCAGGAGCGCCAAAGGTTATGTCCGATAAAGTGTATTGGGCAGTAACTTCACTGATACAGCCCAGATCAGTCATATCAGGATTGCTGAAAACAGAGCAATATTGTTTCTGCAATATCTCTCCCATGGTTTTGGCATTATCTTGAAGAGTACCATTTTCATCAATCAGAGGGCCAACAGTAGAACCAGTGACTCTGTTTTTTTGCAAATGAAAAGAACACTTTGGGATTGAGTTTGATCTTCTCAATGGCCCAGGCCTCTTCAGCTCTTCGCTGACTATTGATGATAGACATCATGTTGTTTTGGAGTTTTATGTTTTTTAATCTCTAGCGACGAGATGGCAGTCAGGTTGGTGTGTTGCTGTTGACAGTATTTCAGCTTGTTGATTTTTTTGTTAATTCTTTTAATTTTCCTGATGAGAGATTTTCTATTTCTAGGGATTCGACACTTAGATTTGTTTGCAGATCTTAATGGGGTGTGTTTTGCACATATGTTCATAATGGTGTCTACAAATTACTGCCAGGACGTTTTGATGTTAGTGAGTGTGTATCTGTGCGTGAAGGACCAATCGACTTGTGCAAGATCATTATTGATCGCTTCCCAGTTTGCATTGTGGAAATCCATAGTGTCAAATGGATGAACAGGAGGGATGACATTTGTTTTGCATTTTGGCCAGTGAAATCTCAGATCACAGAGAACCATGTCATGATCGGAGAGTAGGGTTTTCTCCACTGCAATATTGTGGATAGTATCAGTGTGATTGCTGAAAATTAAGTCTAAGACGTTTTTATGACATCTTGTTGGTTCGAGTACTAGTTGGGACAGGAAGAAATCATCCATGAAGTCAAGAAGCGATTCCACTGCCTCCCTGTCAGGGGTTGAGAGAGAAGAACCTGGCGGCAGACTGTTCATAGACCAGTTAACCCCGGGAAGGTTGAAGTCTCCCATCATTAAAATGTTGTCAGGTTGACACTGCTGAATGAAACACTTTATGCTGTTGAGGCATTCCTTGAAGCATGGTAGGGGCGTTTGAGGTGGTCTGTAGAGCCCAACTACTGTTAAGTTGTTGGTTTGACTGAATACAGCGACTGCTTCGCAGTATCCATTGGAAAAATGTTCATGGCATCTGTTGAGAATGAATCATGAACATAAATGGCAGTCCCACCCTTTCTTCTGCCAGCACGATCAGCACGAATGGTTTTGAAATTTTAACTTTCACCTCGGCTTCCAAGTGAAGGTTACTAAGATGGGTTTCAGTGAGGACGAAGAAAGGGGATTGGTTTGGATGGGCCTCGACCCAGTCCTCCAGGAATCTTATCTTCCATTTTTGTGTTATCTATATATATATATTATATATATATATATATATATATACATATATATATATATATATATATATATAATACATATGTATATATATATATATATATATATACATATTATGTATATATATATATATTATATATATATTACATATGTATATGTATGTATATATATATATATATATATACTATGTAAATATATATATATATATATATATATACATATGTATATATATATATATATAATATATATATATATATACATATGTATATATATATATATATATCATCATCATCATCATCATCGTTTAACGTCCGTGTTCCGCGCTAGCACGGTTGGACGGTTTGACCGGGGTCTGGGGAGCAGGGACTGCCCCAGGCTCCAGTCTGATCTGGCAGTGTTTCTACAGCGGATGCCCTTCCTAATGCCAACCACTCCCCGAGTGTATGGGTCTTTTTACGTGCCACCTGCACAGGTGCCAGAGGGGTCTGGCATCAGCCACGATCGGTTATTGCCTTTTTTCGTTGCATTGCGGCAGGGGGAGGGTTCTGGCAGAGAGGAGAGAGGGAGAGAGAGTGGGGGGGGTGCATGTAATATAGAGGAGCACAGTGGGGAAGGTTTGGGGTAAAGAGAAACGATGACAGGTAGGGTTGGTGGCAGGTTCTAGACAGAATGAAAAGTAGGAAGTAAAACGTAGGATATCACGAGTGGGGGAGGGGGCTGGAAGGAGATAGCCGGTTGAGGCAGTGAAACATTTCACAACAGGAG
>NC_043014.1:25623042-25668709 GCF_006345805.1 Octopus sinensis | reverse complement strand
AGCTTCTTTTTCAGAGCTTTCTTGCAATGGTAAGCTCCCAGTCAATTTGAAAGAGGGGGTAATATGCCCTATCCATAAGCGAGAAAGCAGAGCAGATGCTAAAAATTATAGGCCTATCTCTCTGACCTCACATCAGCAAAGTCATGGAACGAATAGTCTGCAAGAAACTAATCATGTTCCTTGAAGAAAATGACTTGCTGACTGACACCCAGCATGGATTTCGACCAGGTAGAAGCTGCCTAACATAGCTCCTGCAACACTATGACTGGGTGTTAAAACAGCTACTAAATGGCTCAAATGTAGATGTGATATATCTCAACTTCGCAAAAGCCTTTGATAAAGTCAACCATGGTATGATCCGTCACAAACTGTGTGGTTTCTGCATAGGCAGAAAACTCGGAGAGTGGCTGCACAACTTCCTAAAAGATAGAAGGCAAGCAGTTATGGCCAATGGAGTCACCTCCAAGGAAACACAAATAACAAGTGTCTTGGGGCCACTGCTGTTCATAGTGGCCCTTTCAGACATGCCCTCAGTTGCTAAGATGGCCACTCTTGCTAGCTATGCAGATGACACAAAAGTCTCCCACACAATACAAAACCCTGGAAATATTGCACATCTGCAGCAGGAGTTGGATACAATATACAGGTGGGTGAGGACAACAAAACATGCAGTTTAATGCAGGGGAAGTTCCAGGCCCTGCGCTTCTGGCACACAAGGTAAATGACGTGAAGACTGGATACACTGGGCCAAGGAAGAATTGCAATCCCGGAGTCAAATCAGTGCGTGACCTGCGCATTGACATGAGCAATGATGCATCTTTCCAAATGCATATTGCTAATCTGGTGATAAAATGCAGACGGCTAGCTGGATGGATTCTCCGAAGTTTCAGAACAAGAGAGAAGGAGACACTGATGGTCCTATGGAAAACATTCATCCTCAGCCGCTTGGACTACTGCTCCCAACTGTGGTCACCACACAATATAAAGCTAACAGCAGAACTCGAAGCAATTCAAAGAAGCTACACTAAGAAGATCGTCTCAATGCAACATATCAGCTACTGGAAAAGACTGAAAGTATTAAAACTCTTCTCCCTAGAGCGAAGGCGGGAGAGATATGCAGTGATGTACATCTGGAAAATTCTGGAGGGTCTTGTCCCAAACTTTGGCATTCAAAGTTACCCCAACCGCAGAACGGGGTGCCACTGCATGGGTGCCAAAGATTCCAACATCACCATCAAAATATAGGACCAGATACTGCAACAGCTTGGGTATCAGAGGACCACAGCTCTTCAACATCCTCCCTAAATGCCTCTCAGAGACTTGCATGGTGTGGATGTGGGTTTCTTTAAAACTAAACTGGATCTCTTCTTGTCGGGGGTACCAGATGAACCTATCTCATGACAGGAGACACAGATGCGGGCAGCGGCATCGAACTCCCTTGTTGACCAAGTGCCACGCATCAGAGGTGGATTCACATACTAGTGTAGCTCATTCAACGGTGGTGCCCCAGCATGGCAGCAGCCTTCGGGCTGAAACATTTTTAATGATTTAAGGATATATATATATATAATATATATACATATAGGTACATATAGATACATACATATACATATATACACACCACAATATATATATATATATATATATATAATATATAACACATATATAATATACATATATACACACATATATATATACAATATATACACACATATATATATAATATATACACACATATTATATTACATTATATACAACATATATATATACATATATACACACACAATATATTATATATATAAGTACTGCAAATTTAGGGTGAATACTTGATAAGTGTAAGCACCTGTATACACCAACTAGTGGCAGAGGGGAGTAGGTATATATCAAATAAAATCAAAAACAGAACACAAAGGATGTCACGGTACACGTGTTTCAAGCTTTATAAACGACCTGTTCTTACATCAGTGTATAATAGATATAAAAGATGGTTTAAAGCTCTCTTCAGCCACATGCATTGTTATTCCAAAGAGTTAAATCACACTATAAAAAATATGAAAAGTACTTGTATCCATAATAATAGGTATATCATATCTCCCTGAGAAAGTGTATTTGTAAAATTTCATAACCAAATAGGCGTGTAGGGTATCATTGGATTTCGAAAATCTGTCCATACTGTATCACCAGTCAACATAGAGTGAATGTTAAATAGATTTGAATGGGTTCATTCGTCTTGTAAGGAAATAGAAATAAAGAGAAGGAAAAAGGAAGAAAAATAGGGAGAACATGGAGAGGAAAGAAAATAGAAAGACTAGAGAGAAAGAAGAGAGAAAAGATAGAGGGGAAATAGAGAGAAAGAAAAGGAAGAGGAGAAAATAGAGAGAGAAAAACTTCAAAGAGAGAAACAAGGTAAGGGAATAATGTAAGTAAAAGATAAGGGTAATAAAGGTAGAAAGGAATAGTAAAAAATTCAAATATAAATATAAGGATAATAATGTTGGAGCCACATATAAATATAAAAAGTAGAGTTACAAAAAATATAAAGAAATATAAAAAGATATTTATGCTGCATCCAGGAAGTAAGGTGGAGAGGAGGCTCCGCTAGGCTCCTCACAGGCAAGGAACACAGGTACAAGATTTTCTGGGCAGGGAACAGTGACGGGGTCGGGGGCGTGGGTATACTTCTTGCGGAGAAATGGGTAGATAAGGTAATCGAGGTACTTAAGATTAGATTAGTGCTTCACCATAGGTCAGCTACCATTATCTCGGCATGTGCCCCTCAACCAGGGCTACCGGAAGGACAGAAAGACCAATTCTACGACACCCTCTTGCGGACTACCTCGTTGACAAATGACAGTGACCTTCTCCTTGTGGCAGGTGATTTCAATGGACATGTTCGTCGGCATGTCGGGGGCTTCCATGGCGTTCATGGAGGCTACGGTTTTGGCTCTCGCAATGAGGAGGGAACCAGGCTACTGGAGTTCTGCGATGCAAATGACCTTATGGTTTGCAATACCAACTTCAGGAAACCCACCTCTCACCTAGTCACCTACCATTCTGGCAGACACACTAGCCAGATTGACTACATCCTCGCCAGAAAGAGGGAGAGAGGGCTGCTTATAAATGCCAAAACCTTTCCAGGCGAAGAATGTACTCCTCAACATAGATTAGTAGTTAGCAACTTCAGGATCAGAGCTAAATGGTTGCCCAGAAGAAGACCAGCTTGGAGGAGAAGGGTCTGGAAGCTTAAAGATCCTGCAAATGGACAGAGATTTAGAGACAAACTACTCGAAGCCTTTGACGAAATAGAAGGGAATATAGCTTCACTTAATGTGGAAGACAACTGGAGATTTCTACGGGACAATATGCTGACAGCCACTGACCAGATCTGTGGATGGAGCAAAGTCCCATCTCGACCCAGAGTAACGTGGTGGTGGAACAATGTGGTGACAGGGCTATTAGACAAAAGAAACAGGCTTGGAAGGACTGGAAGAACGGTGGTAGCAGGAATTGTATCAGACAGCAGAAGGGAAGCTAGGAGACAGGTTTATTTAGCCAGAGGGGAAGCGGATAAGAAAAAATTTGCCAATGTTCTGCGCCATGAGGATGAAAGACTTGAGGTATTTCGTGTTGCAAGACAGTGTGTGAGAGAGAATCGTGATGTGGTAGAAGAGAAATGTGTCCGCATGGATGATGGTTCGCTTGCACTAAATGAGGATGCAAAGAGAGAGGTTTGGAGATGCCACTATGAAAGGTTGCTGAATAAAGAAAATGAATGGGATAAAGAGTCTGCCGAATGTCAACCCAACAGAGGGACCAGCCATCCGAGTTGAAAATTCTTTGGTAGTTAAAGCAATTAGAAGCATGAAGACAGGGAAAACCCCAGGCCCATCAGGAATTACTGCAGAGATGCTCAAAATATCTGGCAGTGTCGGCTATAACCTAGTCACCCGTATAGTCAACCAGGTGATACACGAAGGAGTCATACCCAATGACTGGTGTAGCAACATACTAGTCAACTGCTACAAAGGTAAAGGTGATGCCCTAGATACAAATAATTACAGAGGTATCAAGCTGTTGGATCAGGTAATGAAAGTTACGGAGAGGGTCATAGCCCAACTAAATAGAGAGAGAGTTAGTTTAGATGAGATGCAGTTTGGGTTCGTGCCAGGGAAAAGTACCACTGATGCTATATTCCTGGTAAGGCAGCTGCAGGAGAAATACCTAGCCAAAGATAAGCCCCTGTACCTGGCTTTCGTTGACATGGAGAAAGCCTTTGATACGGTCCCCCGATCCCTTATCTGGTGGTCAATGAGGAAACTAAGGATAGATGAATGGCTGGTGAGGGCTGTGCAAGCCATGTACAGAGATGCCGTAAGGGTTGGCAATATGTACACAGAAGAATTCAAAGTAGAGGTTGGGGTCCACCAGGGTTCAGTACTCAGCCCCCTCCTATTTATCATAGTCCTCCAGGCAATTACGGAGGAATTCAAGACAGGTTGCCCCTGGGAGCTCCTCTATGCTGACGACCTTGCTCTAATTGCTGAGTCACTATCAGAACTGGAGGAGAAGTTCCAGGTGTGGAAGGAGGATTTAGAATCGGGGGGCCTTAGAGTCAACTTAGCTAAAACTAAAGTACTAATAAGTAGGAAGGTAGACAATCCACAAATGTCTTCTGGAAGATGGACCTGCTCAATCTGTAGAAAAGGTGTAGGTAGAAACTCTATAAGGTGTACCCAGTGTAAGCTATGGACACATAAGAGGTGCAGCAATGTCAAAGGTAGGCTAACTGGGAAGATAGTTTTTGTATATGGCAGATGCTCGGGAGCATTAACCTCCGAAAATCTGCAGAAAACAACTTCCGTCACTTTCCAGGGGGAAAAACTAGAAGTAGTTGATAGCTTCCGTTATCTAGGTGACCAAGTCAGTAGTGGGGGTGGGTGTGCTGAAAGTGTAACTGCTAGAATAAGAATAGCCTGGGCAAAGTTTAGGGAGCTCTTACCTCTGCTGGTGACTAAAGGCCTCTCGCTCAGAGTAAAAGGCAGACTGTATGATGCATGTGTACAAACAGCCATGCTACATGGCAGGGAAAAATCGGCCGTGACTGCTGAGGACATGCGTAAGCTCGTGAGGAATGAAGCCAGTATGCTCCATTGGATGTGTAATGTCAGTGTACATACTCGACAGAGTGTAAGTACCTTGAGAGAAATGTTGTACCTAAGAAGCATCAGTTGTGGTGTGCAAGAGAGACAATTGCGCTGGTATGGTCATGTGGCGAGAATGGATGAAGATAGGTGTGTGAGAAAGTGCCAATCCCTAGCAGTTGAGGGAACCCGTGGAAGAGGTAGACCCAGGAAAACCTGGGACAAGGTGGTGAAGCACGACCTTCAAACTTTAGGCCTCACTGAGGAAATGACCAGCGATCGAGACCTTTGGAAATATTCTGTACGTGAGAAGACCAGGCAGGACAAGTGAGCCCAGCCCACTTATGCATGCCTTTCCTCCCTTGGACACAAAGACCTGTTGAGGCAAGCGAAGTCGATATAGAACCTCATCCGACGACAGGCACCCATGCCAACCCCCTTTGCTTGCGAAGACATGTTGGGGCAAGCGAAATCGAATTGAACCAGCCAGGACCCCTGGTCTGGTGGTACGTAAAAAGCACTATCCGACTCGTGGCTGATGCCAGCGCCGCCTCGACTGGCTTCCGTGCCGGTGGCACGTAAAATACACCAATCCGACCATGGCCGTTGCCAGCCTCGCCTGGCACCTGTGCAGGTGGCACGTAAAAATCTCCCACTACACTCACGGAGTGGTTGGCATTAGGAAGGGCATCCAGCTGTAGAAATATTGCCAGATAAGACTGGAGCCTGGTGCAGCCTTCTGGCTTCCCAGATCCCCGGTCGAACCGTCCAACCCATGCTAGCATGGAGAACGGACGTTAAACGATGATGATGATGATAAAATAATCGTAAAAACAAAAGAATTAAGATAAAGAGATAAGATGCTAAAAGAGTTAAGAATAAGATTTAGGTTTTGATGTGGTGGGAAGGGTCATAAATCACTTCTTATTTCGGGGGGTGGGGGGTGGGGTGAAATTTGATATTGTTGTAGTGAGTGGTCAGTTTACAGCAATCTGCCACTACAGGTTACTAGCTTTCAGTTTATAATGTATGTGTGTGTGTCTCTACACCTGCCCGTGTGCATATATATAAGCATGTCTCATATCGCACAGCATGAGATACACAGTCTTAAGCATATGGAATTACCCACATGTCCTCATACATATCTACAGTTAAACCCTAGTAAATATATACATACACTACTAAGGATATGTACAGATATAGATATCTATACACAGCCACACACATCATCATCATCATCATCGTTTAACGTCCGTTTTCCGCGCTAGCATGGGTTGGACGGTTTGACCGGGGTCTGGGAAGCCAGGGGCTGCTCCAGGCTCCAGTCTGATCTGGCAGAGTTTCTACGGCTGGATGCCCTTCCTAACGCCAAGGAAGGGCATGTGTAGTGGGTGCTTTTTACCTTGTCAGAAGACTTTGTACCTAAGTGCCTTGCCTGTGAGGACCCTAGCTGAAGCACCTCTCCATCTTACCTCTTGTATGCAGCATACATCAACCTGTCTTCTCTCAAGCATCTCTACAATCTCACTAGACCTACCTTTCAATGTACCAACATTGACAGTGCCAACTCTGAAAACTGGGAAGGAGATGTGGGGAGGAGGGGAGCAATTCAGCGCCTGAAAAGAAGAGGGTTGTTGTGGTGGTGATCGTTTTCGTGGCATTTTTCATCTGATCTCTCTTCTGATCTCTCTTCCGACCTGACAACATTCAAGCATTTAGGCATGTTAAGATTGTGGCCCCTGCCGTGGGCAGGAGCTGGTTTTAGCAGCGTTGTAAGCATAAGCATTAAGGTCATTGATGATGTAGATGTGGAAGAAATGCTGAAATTCTAGGTGTTAGTAGCATTCTAAGCAAGCATTATCGTCACTGAGTAATGTAGTTAAGCAGCCTAGCAGAAACCTGGATATTCTAGAGTTGGGTGGGGGGGGGGTTCCAGCTGAGAAAGGTTCCATCAGAGAGAAAGTGTGGGGGGGTTGTGGTGCAGGTAATATAGGGAAGCAGCAGTGGGGAGGGTTGGGGTAAAGAGAAACGATGACAGGTAGGGTTGGTGCAGGTTCTAGATAGAATGAAACGTAGGATATCACGAGTGGGGGAGGGGACTGGAAGGAGATAGCCGGTTGAGGCAGTGACAGATTTCAAAACAGGAGGAAATGTAAGATAAGTGGGACAGTTGATGAGCTGCGGCGCTAGCTGCTTCTGTCTTGGGGGGGAGAGGCAGGGGTAATACATAGTGAAAAAGTACGTGAGGAGGAGGGGTAGGAGGAATAGACACACGTAATGGTGGTGGGGGAGGGGATATCCGGTGTAGATGGTGTGAACAGTGTTCTCCGGTATTGGTGGTGGGGGTGGGTAAGGGCGGGCGCATCGCGAATGGTGAAATGGCGAAGATCTTCGGGGTTGGAAAGGGTAGCATAGAGAAACGAACGAATTAACTTTATACCGGGGGGGGGGGGTTTAAAAGAATTAAAGGATTAAATTTCGTGGAGAAAGAAAAGAACAAGCAGGTTAGTGGATAGGTTCAAACATTTAAGCGGTAGCGGCAAATGTATGTATGTAGTACGAGGATCGGAAGAAAAGAGATGAAAATTCTTAGCTTGCTTTGGACATCGCTGTGATTGAAGAAGAATGAGTAGAAGAGGGAGCACAAGGTGTAATTTAAATAGATTGACCGGAAGTCTGAGTTGGAGAAGACGGAAGTTTTGATTGAGAATAGTAATGGCGAAGATCTTCGGGGTTGGAAAGGGTAGCATAGAGAAACAAACGAATTAACTTTATACCGGGAGGGGTTTAAAAGAATTAAAGGATTAAATTTCGTGGAGAAAGAAAGAACAAGCAGGTTAGTGGATAGGTTCAAACATTTAAGCGGTAGCAGCAAATGTATGTATGTAGTACGAGGATCGGAAGAAAAGAGATGAAAATTCTTAGCTTGCTTTGGACATTGCTGTGATCAAAGAAGAATCAGATATATATCTTAATACACACATATGCACACACGCACATATATACACACACATACATACACTCATACACATATATGTATATATATATATATACATGCACACACATATATACACACACACATGCATACATGTAAATCCCACAATGTATAAATCTTCATACATTCACGCCCGTAGATTCATGCATACACACACACAAACACATCACATCTAAGTGTCTATCTTCTTTTTGGGGATATAACAGTTTTAATTAATTAATAATTTAAATGTAAAGATAAAACATAAACGATAAAAAATTAGAAAAATAAAATAAGATAAGAAAACATACAAAGCAAAAATTATAATAATCGCAATAATACTAGTGATCATAATATTGTTATATTACAATATAATATTGATTGGAAAATAATATATTGGTTGTAGAGATTTCAAGATTATCTACTATGTAAATTATACTCTAATTTTGATTGTTAGGGAATGTATGAAGCTAAAAAGGTTCTAGGTATTTAGTTACCCTATATTACTAGTTTAATATTATTAAAGATATTAATGAAGTTATATACTAAATTATAGAGACAATGGTTAGATTATTTATCTATGTTCTATATAGTTAAGTATAAGTAAGTATAAATTTTCCAAATTGAATGGTATGTGCATACTATCTGGGGTTAGAGTTTATTAAGGTGAAGGTAAACTTATTAAATCGTTGGGGTAAGTCTAGGAGTAGTTAATCCAATGCCTGAGTAGTGGTAGGGTGGAGTAGATTATGGAAATTCCAATGTGAGATGATCATGAAAGGATTAAAATGGAGATTTAAGGATTATAATATTTAAAGGTTTAGTTAATTTATGCATGCAAGATGGTTTGAATTCAGATCTTTTATTAACTAGTTTGTCTTTATCCTTGAATCTAATGATTTTTAATAGTTCTAAGCACCACAGTTGGCAACTTGTTCTATTATTTTTATAAGTCACTGCCGATCCAACCGTGGACCATCTAAGGTTAAATTTGATAGTTTTGTCCATAAGTTCCAAAATCCTATGTGATAAAGATGTACTATTAGCCTTATGTTTGAGTCTAAAGGACGACCGGTGGTTATAGAACCTAGACAGATGAGCAGCCAATGTACGTAAGAGTGTTTAATTCAGTAATTACTTCACAGGAGTAAACTATGTTTTTTGCCAGGCAATTTCCACGTAAGGGACAAGCTGCTGCATCCACACAATTGCATCCGAAATAACAATTTTCAGGCTGTCCGTTATTTACCCATAGATGGATAATTTCGGTATGGTTGCTATCAAGGCTTCTACTATGGTAGATAGAGACTCTGCCTACATTTTCACTACTATTATTGTTATTATCTCTATTAGTGCTATTCAAGTTTTTTCTTCTACCGCTAGTACTGATGTTAGATCTATCATCTACATCCTCATTATTGCTAGTTATATTGGTGTTATGATTAGTATAATTAATTTTGCAATTATTGTTTGATGTGGACCGAGTTATTCCATTATTAGTAGTAGTATTATCTTCATTTGATGTGTTAGTATTATATGTTGGGTCTTAGTTCATCAGTTCATCTGTGATTCGATATATAAGTATTGTTATTGGGTCTAATATTATCTCTATTATTATAATGATAATATAATTATAAACTGTATTAAACACACACACACAGTTCTACACCTGTTTTGGTTTTTGAAAATACAACATTGAACAAAGGATATTCTGATATTTGAATGAAACCATTTTACTTTAATTTGTGGAACCAGTCGCTCCTGTATGATAAAACTTAATATTTATTTAGCTGTCAATCAGTGAGATATTAGACTAAATCAATTGAAGATCAGACAACAGACTCAGTGGTTGTCAGTTTGTATTCTGTCATCTGTAACTTCAACACCAGAAAGTCTCTTTTTCAAGTATGGACCTTATGAAATTTTGCTCATCATACATTGAAGGACAAATCTTTAATTTATAATTTAACATATTGTAGCATTTAGTGTATATATATATAATGGTATAAATATCAACACAATTATTTCTTCTTCCTCTTTTTCTACTTTCTTCCCTTCCCAATGACACCCCTTCCAGACTCACAAGCACCCACATACACACTCACACCTTCACAAAACAATAATAAAAAGAATTCCAGACAATTCTTCTTTGAAATGGCCAATTTCTAAAAACCAATAACCATTTACAGTTGCAAAAACATAAAAACAAAAGTGGCACTGATTACTCTTAACAACTTGACCATTCCTCCTTAAGCACACACACATACACACTCTCACAAGACAATGATAAAAAGGAAGTATAATTTATGGTCTACTTTCCCTCCCCTTTCTTCCTTTCCTTCTTTTCTAACACTCCCTTAAGATACAAAACACATGCCTGTGCACACACACACACACACACACACACACACATGCTCTCTCTTACTTTCTCCCCATTCATCACCCTCTTGTACTATCTTATATCCCTCCCCGCCACTACACACTCAACACTATAAAATGGTCAAAACTTAAATTCTTTTCCCCAAGATCTTAGACCCCCTTGGAGTAAACATCCTAACCAACTACAAAAGAAACCAGCAAAACAATTTTTTCTTCTTCCCTCTCTCCCCTTTCTCCCTTCCCCTCTTTTTCTTTAGCACTTCTTCCAAATACAAAAACAGGCACACACACACACACACACATGCACAGACACATGATCTCTCTCTCTCTCTCTCTCTCACTTTCTCCCCATTCATCACCCTCTTGTACTATCTTATATCCCTCCCCACCACTACACACTCAATAACACTATAAAATGGTCAAAACATTTTCACAGGAACTTAGTTCGATTTGAAAACCCCACTAGAATGGGAGGAAGCGCTAATATATGATATATGATATAAGTTATATGATGTATAAAAACATGTAATATACAAATAAATATCTGTAAATATAAAACCATCTGAATTTCTGAGTACCTCATTTCTTCTAATATAAAATACCTGTACATCATCTCCAAACCTTCTAATATATATATATACAGACACACACATATATATATATTTGTCTGTGTTTGTCTCCCCACACCATCCCTTGACAACCGATGGTGGAGTGTTTATGTCGCCATAACTTAGTGATTCTACAAAAGGGACTGATGGAATAAATCCTGGAGTTGATTTCTTCAACTAAAACCCTTTACGGTGGTGCTCCAGTATGGCCGCAGTCAAATGACTGGAACATGTAAAAGAATAAAAGAATATTTACAGAGTGAGAGAGACTGATTACTAAACAAATCATTTCTGTTTTAAACAACTACAATCTTTACTTCACTGTATCTGACATCGGTATTATCTTGAGTATATAGTTTTAACCTTAAAATTTAGGGTAAAGATAAACAATTAGGCGCAGGAGTGGCTGTGTGGTAAGTAGCTTGCTTACCAACCACATGGTTCCGGGTTCAGTCCCACTGCGTGGCATCTTGGGCAAGTGTCTTCTGCTATAGCCCTGGGCCGACCAATGCCTTATGAGTGGATTTGGTAGACGGAAACTGAAGGAAGCCTGTCGTATATGTATGTATATATATATATATATATATATGCGTGTGTGTGTTTGTGTGTCTGTGTTTGTCCCCTAGCATTGCTTGACAACCGATGCTGGTGTGTTTATGTCCCCGTTACTTAGCGGTATGGCAAAAGAGACCGATAGAAGAAGTCCCGGGGTCGAGTTGCTCGATTAAAGGTGGTGCTCCAGCATGGCCGCAGTCAAATGACTGAAACAAGTAAAAAAGTAAGAGTTAAGAGAGAGAGAGGCGGTAAATTAGCCACAATAGAAGCAAAGTTCGAGTCAACGGAGTGTGCAAGGGAGTACTCGACTCAAACCTTGCAAAGTGGAAATATTTTATTTTTACCTTTATATCTGGGACACAGGACGTCCTCAGAAGTAGAGGTAGGCTGGATTGTAGCCACACTTCTATACAATAGGGAGGACAAGATACAATTGATCGAAATTGCAAGAGATGGGCCTACAATTCCAGTCTGTTATATATTTTGAGTATTGTTATCACTAGCGATATCAAGATATAACTTTGTATTTTATGTGTAGATGTATATATATATAGATGTACACATCTTTATACACATATATATGTCTTCTACCCTATAGCTACGCATGGGGTAGAAGACAACTGGACGCTTCTGAGGGACAACCTGCTGAAAGCCACTGACCAGATCTGTGGCTGGTGCAAAGTCCCCTTAAGACCCAAAATAACGTGGTGGTGGAACAATATTGTTGACAGGGCTATTAGACAAAAGAAACAGGCTTGGAAGGCCTGGAAGAATGGTGGTAGCAGGGAAGTGTATCAGACTGCCAGAAGGGAAGCTAGGAGACAGGTCTATCTAGCCAGAGGGGGAGCAGATAGGAAAAAAATTGCCAATGTCCTGCGCCGTGAGGATGAAAGTCTTGAGGTATTTCGTGTTGCAAGACAGTGTGTGAGAGAGAATCGTGACGTGGTAGGAGAGAAATGTGTTCGCAAGGATGATGGTTCACTTGCGCTAAATGAGGATGCAAAGAGAGAGGCTTGGAGACGCCACTATGAAAGGTTGCTGAATGAGGAAAATGAATGGGATAAAGAGAGTCTGCCGAATGTCGACCCAACAGAGGGACCAGCAATCCGAGTTAACAGTTCCTTAGTAGTTAAGGCAATTAGAAGCATGAAAACAGGGAAAGCCCCAGGCCCATCAGGAATTACTGCAGAGATGCTCAAAATATCTGGTAGTGTCGGCTATAGCATAGTCACCCATATAGTTAACCAGGTGATACACGAAGGAGTCATACCCAATGACTGGTGAAGCAGCATAATAGTCAACTGCTACAAAGGTAAAGGTGACGCCCTAGATACAAATAACTACAGGGATACAAATAGCTGCTGGATCGGGTAATGAAGGTTACAGAGAGGGTTATAGCCCAATTAATTAGAGAGAGAGAGTTAGCTTAGATGAGATGCAGTTTGGGTTCGTGCCAGGGAAAAGTACTACTGATGCTATATTCCTGGTAAGACAGCTGCAGGAGAAATACCTAGCCAAAGATAAGCCCTTGTACCTGGCTTTTGTTGACATGGAGAAATCCTTTGATAGGGTCCCCCGATCCCTTATCTGGTGGTCAATGAGGAAACTAGGGATAGATGAATGGTTAGTGAGAGCTGTGCGAGCCATGTACAGAGACGCTGCTAGTAAGGTGAGGGTTGGCAACGAGTACAGTGAAGAATTCCGGGTAGAGGTAGGGGTCCACCAAGGTTCAGTCCTCAGTCCCCTCCTATTTATCATAGTCCTCCAGGCAATAACGGAGGAATTCAAGACAGGATGCCCCTGGGAGCTCCTCTATGCTGATCACCTTGCTCTAATTGCTGAGGAGAAGTTTCAGGTGTGGAAACAAGGATTAGAATCGAAGGGCCTTAGAATCAACCTAGCCAAAACCAAAGTCCTAATAAGTAGGAAGGTGGACCAATCACAAACGCCTTCAGGTAGATGGCCCTGCTCGATCTGTAAAAAAGGTGTAGGTAGAAACTCTATAAGGTGCACCAAGTGTAAGCTATGGACACATAATAGGTGCAGCAATGTCAAATGTAGGCTAACTAGGAAAATAGTTTTTGTCTGTGGCAGATGCTCAGGAGCAATAAACACTGGAAATGTGTAGAGACCAACTTCTACCACGTTCCAAGGAAACAAACTAGAAGTAGTTGATAGCTTCTGCTACCTAGGAGACCAAGTCAGTAGTGGGGGTGGGTGTGCTGAAAGTGTAACTGCTAGAGTAAGAATAGCCTGGGCAAAGTTTAGGGAGCTCTTACCCCTGCTGGTGACAAAAGGCCTCTCGCTCAGAGTAAAAGGCAGACTGTATGATGCATGTGTACGTACAGCCATGCTACATGGTAGTGAAACATGGGTCGTGACTGCTGAGGATATGCGTAAGCTCGCAAGAAATGAAGCCAGTATGCTCCGATGGATGTGTAATGTCAGTGTTCATAATCGACAGAGTGTAAGTACCTTGAGAGAAAAGTTGAACCTAAGAAGCATCAGTTGTGGTGTGCATGAGAGACGGCTGCGCTGGTATGGTCATGTGACGAGAATGGCTGAAGATAGTTGTGTGCAAAAGTGCTACACCCTAGCAGTTAAGGGAACCTGAGATGAGGTGGTGAAGCACGACCTTCGAACTTTAGGTCTCACCAAGGAAATGACTAGAGACCGAGACCTATGGAAGTATGCTGTGCATGAGAAGACCCGGCAAGACTAGTCAGGCCATAACCCGTGGCCCCTACCTGGGACGTAGTCAGTCCACCTGTGCATACCTTCCTTCTTGTGACACTTGTGAAGACCTGTTGAGGCAAGTGAAAATCAAACCAAATCAAAATAGATGAACATCAATGGAATTTGTATCTTTGTGGTACCAGTGCCGGTGGCACATAAGAAAACCATCCGAACGTGGCCGTAGCCAGTACTGCATCGACTGGCCTCCGTGCTGTGGGCACGTAACAAACACCATCCGATCGTGGCCATTCGCCAGCCTCGTCTGGCACCTGTGTCGGTGGCACATAAAAAACACCATCCGAGCATGGTCGGTCGCACATAAAATCACCCATTACACTCTCAGAGTGGTTGGCGTTAGGAAGGGCATCCAGCTGTAGAAACACTGCCAGATCCGACTGGCCTGGTGCAGCCTTCGGGCTCCCCAGACCCCAGTTGAACCGTCCAACCCATGCTAGCATGGAAAGCGGACGTTAAATGATGATGATGATGATATATACATGCACTAGCACTATGACCCGGCAACGATGGGTCATAATGCTAGTATTTTATACAAATAAGTTTGCAGGAGTGGGAGATAGAGGAGAGGGGAATGAGTAGTGAGCTTAGATTGAAATAGGAAATGTTGGGAAGATGAGTTGGTGAGAGAGATTTGTCAGGGACATTGTGTTGCAGGGATGAAGGCATAAATGACATTACTTTTAGGGCCTCAATTTTACTTAGATGGATGGGTCTCCTCTAGCATAGTAAATTGCCAATCATCTCAGTCCTTTGTCATCTCAGTAACACTCAACATTTGAAGGTCATTTTTCACTACTTCCTCCCATGTCTTCCTGGGTCTCCCTCATCCACAGGTTCTGTCCCCATTTAACAATCCTTATGCAGCTGTCCTTATCCATATATGTTCCATGACCATACCTTCACAGTCTTTCTTGCTCACTACATCTGATACCGCTTATGCCCAGTTTTTCTCTCAACACATTTACAGATTGTCATGTGTGTATTATATATGGAATTTCTACCTACACATTTTCTAGATATCAAGCAGAGCTATTTTCCAGTGGAAATAAGTAATTTGTCTGCTTCCCTGCTCACTAGGATTTTGGTCTTTGCTAAGTTAACTCTATGGCCCTTTGATTCTAGGCTTTTTTTCCACATCAGAAATTTCACTAATTCTACTATAGATTCAGCTATAAGAATAAGGTCATCAACATGGAGGATCTCGCATGGACAACCAGTCTTAAACTCCTTTAGGGTTAAGAACCAAGCCCTGCTGAACTCTTGCTTGCTCACTAAATTTGTTGCTATACAGGGTGATTCAAAAGTTGCCATACATAGGAACAATTTATTCTTTTATAAGAATCAGTTTATAAGAACAATTTTTTTTTTCATATTTAATAGGCTCTATATGGTTACTATTGTTTTGAATACACATTGCAATACATTTACCCCACTCATTGTGAACTCGTAATAGCTCATCTGGTGATACCTGTTGTTGTTGATACATGGATACTTTTGAATCACCCTGTACTCACTATTGACTTTCACTGTATTGACAGTACTTCTGTATATGGCTTGGATGGTGCTCTCCAGCCATTTATCTATTCCCTAGCTAGCTTCTATAACAATCACCAGATGAGAGAGAGCAAGAGACCCTGTCAAAGACTTTCTCCATATTGACGAATGCCAAGTATAATGGTTTATTTTGGCTAAATGCTTCTACAATTGCCTTACTAAGAATATAGCATTAGTAATGCTTCTCCATGGCAACAAAACCAAACTGCATCTCATCTCAGCTAACTCTTTTCCTAATTAGTTGGGCTATAACCCTTTCTGTAACTTTCATGCTCTAGTCCAGAAATTTTCTACCTCTATAATTACTTCTAAGATATATTTCCCATACCTTTGTAAGTAGTTGACAATAATGCTGCTATGCCAGTCATTAGGTATGTACTTTTCTGGGCAACCTGATTAACTATACTAGTGACTAGGCTGTATCCCACTCTACCAAATATTTTAATCAGGAAAGTATGTCATCATCCATCTGTACATACTTCTCTCTCATGACATCATGATTTTCGGTAATGCAATACAGAACACCTCATTCCTCTGATCCTTTTGGTAAACCTTTTCTTTCTGTTCCTCCCCTTACTAAATAGACCTGTCACTTCTCTTTTTCCCCCATTCTTCAGATCCTTTCAAGCATGCCTCTTTGCTTTTATGCCTCCATGTATACCTTGGAATCCATTGGGTTCCTGCCCAACATGTCCACTGAAGTCACCAGCCACAAAGATATGGTCAGTTATTCATCATTGAGTTAATGTACAAATGGGCTGGTAAAATCAATCCTTTTGTTCCTCTGCTAATTCTGATTGAAGAGTATTTGCAGAGATAAATGTTTCTGTTGTATTTTTGAGAACTAGTCTCAGTTTCATGATTCTCTCACACACTCTGACTACTTTGATTACCTTATCTAACCATTACTCTACCAGAAGTATTACCTACATCTCTCATGCAATCACTATCACCCACCCAGAATTTATATCTTTGTTCCTTAGTCATGAGAATTCAAACAAAGCCTCCTTTCCATCTTATCTCTTGCACACAGCACACATCTACATACATTCATTGTAGCAGTTCAACAATCTCACCAGACCTACCTTCATTGATTGTGGCTGTTCTTGAGTTGTGGATTCATTGGAAAGAGCAAGAGTGTAGTGTCTGAAAAGAAGGTGGCTTGTGCAAAGTTTACATAGAAGGAGAGAGCTCTTGCACATGTCCAAATAATAATGATTAATATTATTATATATGTGTATGTATCTATATGTGTGTGCACACATATGAGAAAAATAAAATCTTGGGTGACATTTGATCTTTGCATGAAGTTTCGTGTATTATTGCACACAGAACCTATAACCCTAGATTAGATATCTCCAGTCTACAATTTGTTAGAAATATACCAGACTTGGTTTATTCCCTACCCTTTACTACATATTTTACAAACTTTACCTTATTGCTCCTATGTGATTTACAGACCATATTAGCACTTTTATGCAGTTAACCTATTAAAAATAGCAATCAAATCTCCCCCAAATCACATGCCTATCATCATAAAAAAGAAAGAACACATTGGGTAGTGTAGCTTCAAATTTACTGTCTCAAAAAAGGAGTTTGGTCAACTTGGAGGTAAACAGCAGGCGCTTTGTTTTGTTTTCAGTGTATTTTCTTCTTTTAATACTTTCTTGAATGGACAACAGATAAACTTTGTTTTAAATAATAATATCTTTAATATTATCATTGACAGAAATATGGCAATGCTAGCATCCAACTGCACCAGAGACCTCGGATTGTAACAGTATTTCTGAACCCAGCTGTCAGTCGAGGGTAAGTTTCTGTAAGCCTGGTACTTATTCTATCAATCTCCTTTGCCAAATCACTAAGGTATGGGGATGTAAACACACCAACACCGGTTGTCAAATGGTGGTGGTGCTAAATGTAATTTCACAAACTCTTATATCGTATATTAGAAACGTCACAATTTCTCACTTTTTCTATGTTCTTACTAAAATTTTAGAAATACCTGTATAGTTTCATGTTTGTCCTCCTAATACAGATGTATATTAGCATAGATACTTTTGTGTCCATTTTTTAATAGCTAATAACACAAGCCAATGGAGGAGTTTCTATGCTCATTCAGCCTGTTAAGAAACCAAAACATACTCTGTTATCTTAAAAAAAGAAAGCACAAAACTGTTGGTCTGTTTAGTTAAAGCTAACCTTCAGCTAAACAAAACGTGTAGTCACATTCTCGATTCAGTTGTTCCTTATCTTTCTGATGAATTAACATTTCACATCCTGCTGACTATACTAAACTTATTCCTTTCATTGATTCAGGTTTTCTATAGTAACTGCTTTCATTTCACTGTTGTTCAGTCTTGCATTTTTTGCACATGGTATATAGTTGTGTGGTAAGAAGTTTGCTCCCCAACCATGTTTCCAGGCTCAGCCCCACTGTGGGGCAATTTGGGCTAGTGACTTCTACTAAAACCCCAGGTGGCCAGAAGCTTTGTGAGTAAATTTGGTAGATTGAAACTGAAAAACAACCTCTCTCTCTCTCTCTCTCTCTCTCTCTCTCTCTCTCTCTCTCTCTCACACACACACATGCGTTTGTTCCCAACCACTGCTTGATAACTCATGCTGGTAATTTAGTGATTCAGAAAAAGGAGACTGACAGAATAAGTACTAGGCTTAAAACAAAATACATTCTTCAAGGCAGTGACCCAGTATGGTTGCAGTCTAATGACTGAATCAATAGATAAAAGATAAAAAGGTATGTGTGTGTATATATATCTCTTATGATAAAAGGCAGATTTCTCTGCCTGTTCCCATGTTTCTTTTTAATACAATTCTACAATATAGAATTTCTTCAATTGGAATTTACCTATGATTTTTCCAAGTAGATTCGATTGGGTCATGGCATGTAAAGTTTTTTCAATTTGACCCCCAATTAAGCAAAAATTCGAGAAAACTCAATATTTTACGAATTGCCTCTCTCATTTCAAGTGGTTTACTCCTGCTATTACCACCACACTTTCTCCTACTTTCTCTTTGCAAGTGTGAAACTATTAAAGTGAAAGTATTATATAACAGGGATGAGCCATTAATACTGGTCATCCTTTTTGCTAGAGGAAGATCCACTATGGTCTTATATGCTACACCACTGGTTTTCAATTCATATTAATCAAATTAATATTCAATTTTTCACCCTTATTATGTGTGTGTGTGTGTGTATTAGCAATTCGTATAAAATTGCATCAATGACTTGAACTTGAATAAGTGGTTTCACATAAATGGGGCTAAATTAAAAAGGTTTGTTGTTCTTATTATTACTGTTTGACTATTGTAATCACGTTTGTTGGTTCCTCGTCAGGGAAACGTTGTGTTGCATTTGTTAAATAATTGTAAACCGTAACCCTCCCCCTTTCGGAGGGGTTATTGTTTATTGGTTATTGTTTAAAAATTGAATTGTGTCCCTCTTTGGGGAAATTGACAATATTTTCACCGTCTTTACGGAAGCATTTTTGTTAAAATCCCTTCGATAGAAGAAAGTCCAAAAATGAATTTCGCTGCAGCCGTACACTTCTGTACAAGAGGGAGGACAAGATCCAATTGATCGAAATTGCAAGAGACGGGCCTACAATTCCAGTCTGTTATATATTTTGAGTATTGTTATCACTAGCGATATCAAGATATAACTTTGTATTTTATGTGTAGATGTATATATATAGATGTACATGTAATATGTACACATATATATATACATATATACATGCATAATATATCTACCCATACGCACACACACACACATACATACATAGGGGCAGGTGTGGCTGTGTGGTAACAAACTACGTTCCAAACACATGGTCCTGGGTTCAGTCCCACTGTGTGGTGACTTGGCATGTGTCTTCTGCCGTAGCTTCAGACCAACAAAAGCCTTCTCAGTGGATTATATACATATATACAGGCATACATACATATATACACATGCATATGTACATATTTGGCATAAACACTCTACCACTACAACTAATAACTGTTGGGAACACTTTCAAACCTGCCTTACATTCGAACCGGAATCTCAAAAACATTGTCCCCTTCAGCGCCAAGCTCAACTGCTCTATCCTGACATGGAGGGTATCAGCAATGAAATCTATAACAAAACATTCATTGACGTTGAAGACAGAATTGCTAAACTGGGTGGAAATGAATTGTCGACGTATGGGCTGCCACAAGCATTCAGGTCAGAGTCAAATAGCCTTCCCACTTGCTGTCATTCGTGAAACAACCTACGACACTCAAGCGCTTTCAAAGTACATTGTTGAAAATGAGCCTAAATTACTTCCGGACCAGCTGCAGGCCTATAGAACTATTCTTAACAGTGTACGCCAACGCGAGGGACGAATCTTCTTCCTCGATGCTCCTGGAGGGACAGGAAAAACATTTATTACAAAGCTTCTCCTTGCAGAAGTTAGGTAGCATCAGGACATTGCAGTAGCTGTAGCCTCCTCTGGCATTGCAGCTACTTTGTTACCTGGTGGCAGGACAGCACACTCAACTTTTAAACTCCCTCTCAATTTAGCAGCATCCGAAATGCCTTCATGCAACATCAACAAAATCTCAGATCAGAGACAAGTACTTAAAATGTGTTATGTAATTGTCTGGGATGAGTGCACTATGGCTCACAAGGGAGCTTTGGAAGCATTAGATAGAGCCCTGAAAGACATCCGAGACTGTCAGGCTCCAATGGGAGGTGTAACACTTCTGTTGTCAGGTGATTTCAGGTAAACACTTCCTGTCATTCCGAAAGGCACTAGAGCTGATGAAGTTCAAGCATGCCTAAAGTCCTCTACCCTGTGGCATCATGTTACAATCTTTAGTCTCACCACTAACATGAGAGCTCAGCTACACGGCAACAAAATGTCCACAAAGTTTGCACAGGACATTTTGACACTTGGTGAAGGCAAGATGCCTCTTGATGCTGCAGGACAAATGGAAGTGTGGTCATTTTCCTCTGTTGTTAATTCTGTAGATGACCTCAAAAACAAAGTCTTTCCCAACTTCACACAAAACTACCAAAATCACAATTGGCTGTGTGAAAGAGCAATATTAGCTCCAAAAAACGTTGCTGTTAACAAAATTAATCAACAGCTAATGCATTCTCTTCCTGGCACTATACACACTTACAAGTTTGTTGATACAATTCCAGATATAAATGAAGTTGTGAACTATCCTCCTGAATTTCTCAATTCATTGGAGCCCTCCTCGACTACCTCCACACATATTAGCACTTAAAGTTGGAACTCCTGTAATGCTACTCCGCAATCTGGAACCACCAAGACTTTGCAATGGAACACAACTGGTGATAAAGAAAATGATGTCACACGTTATCGAGGCAATCATTCTTTCTGGATGTGGAAAAGGTGATGACGTCTTTATTCCAAGATTTCCTCTTACTCCATCAGGAGCAGAAATTCCATTTACATTCAGAAGACTGCAATTCCCCCTTCATGTCAGCTTTGCCATGTCTATTAACAAATCTTAGGGTCAAACCCTCTCTGTAGCTGGTCTTCTCTTGGAAGAGCCCTGCTTCTCGCATAGGCAACTGTATGTTTGCTGCTCAAGAGTAGGAACCAAAAGAAACCTTTTTGTATATGCTCCACAAGGAAAAACAAGGAACATTGTTTACAACGAGGTGTTATAATCTCAACAGCCAGGAGGTATATAAATGATCCCCTTTCTTTTAACAAACTTCATGTACTTTCATGTATTTATATTAATATACATGTATTTGTGTGTGTGTGTATCCATATATATATATATAACAGAAAAGTCTAATTCTTCTATTGAATGTAACCGGGCAACGCCGGGTATCTCTGCTAGTATATATAATATATATATATATATATATATAATATATATATATATATACACATACATATATACATACATATGTGTGTGTGTATATAATGTGATAAACGAGAGAAATATAATATGAAAAATTTGTTTTGAAATTTTTATACCACAACAATTGTTTCACAACATGCATAGATAATTTATTTTACTATATGTCATCGTCATCATTATCGTTTAACATCTGCTTTCCATGCTTGTATGGGTGGGATGGTTTGATAGGAACCAGCCAGGCAGAAGCCTGCACCCGAGTTCTGTGACTGTTTTGGCAGGATTTTTACAGCTGGATGCCTTTCCTAACACCAACCACTCAGCAGAGTGAACTTCGTGATTTTTTATGTGGCACAAGCACAGTGAGGGCTGGATACTTTTCAAGTGGCACCTGCACTGACAGGGTCACCAAGTACCTTGCAAGACAAAAAATAATCTTTCGAGAGGGGACGGGGCATTGGAGGAGGTGATCTTGTGTCAGATGATGAAAGGTTATAGTGAAACAGAGACAGAAGTAGGTATCTTGCTGTAAAGGAGGTATAAACTTTACCTGGCTGGAGAGAGAGAGAGAGATCAGGAATGAAGACAGAAACAGTGTGATGAGAGAGTGTGGAGGGAGGTGAGTGGTGAAAACCTGGGTATATATAGAATGGGGTGGAGCTACTGGATAACAGTGATACAGAGAAACAGGGTCATGAGGACAAAATTGGGGAGTGATTGGTAGGCATAGTGTATGAAGGAGGATATGTGAGGAAGAGAAGAGATGTAGATTGGTTTGTTGGGGTAGGGTGTGTGAAAAGTCTTCTTCTTACATGTAGGTGGAACACACAGGTTGGGGGCTAGCAGATGGCAATGATACAATGAGACAGAGTGTGTAGGTGGAACACATGGGTTGGGGGCTAACGGAGAGCAGTGATACAGTGAGACGGGGCCAAGAGGACAGGATTGGGAAGTGGGAGGTAAGCATAGTGCAATGTGGAAATGTGAGGAAGAGAAGAGATGTAAAGATGTAGTTTGGCTTGTTCCTGTTGGGTGTGTGAAAAGTTTTCTTAAGTGTGGGTGGGACACACAGCGCTTCTAGAACTCAGTTTCGCTGACATGGGTGGGTCTTCTCAAGAACCTCATATCACCAGACATCTTGGTCCGTTGTCATTTCTTTCATGAGGACCAACATCCCAAGATTGGTCCTTACCACTTCATTCCACGTCTTCCTAGGTCTCCCTCTTCCGCAGATACCATCCACTTTCAGTGATCAGCACTTCTTTATGCAGTTGTCTGTATTAATATAAACAATCTTTAAATTAATGCTGACATTAAGCTAGCTCATTGAGTGAGAAGGAATCCATGTTAAACAATAATCCATTGACATAACATTTTACAAATGCAACATCAATATTTAAGAAGAACCTTAAGAAATATGGGAGATAATAATAATAAAATTAATAGAAATTAATTAAACAGTTTTCTAGAGGAGCGAATGGAAATTTAGTAAGATAATTAAATAGTTACTGGTAGACAATATTGGTATAAGTAAAGTAATATACGATGTGGTATAAAGAAGTTCCCAGACTAGTTCTGTTGTGTGCCAACAAATGGCAGCACACGGAATTTTTGGAATAAACGCATTTTCTCCTTTTTCTTGTCCAGTAAGGATTGTTGCTTCCAAAAGATGTGGATGCTTTTTCTTGACAATCAGTCTTGTTCCATTGCACAGTTTTGGAGGATCCAGATTTCTGAAAAGCATGATTGGAATTCCTTTCTTCAATGTCAGTTTGTGAGGAGGCATTCCAGGATGATTCAAAGAGTTAAGAAACTCAGTAGGATAATTCACATCCTCATTGGGGTCCACAACAATATCAGTTGAGAAATACTTTTTTTCCTCAGTATTGATTGATTGTATAAGTTTCCAATTGACAACCTGGACAGTTTCATTCTTGGTACAAGTATGGCTCTTTCACAAAGCTAATCATGATCTTGAAAATTATGTCCAATGTTTGGGTAAACCTTGGTAATCGGCTCTTCTACAGTTTTGACCAAAATGTTGCAGCCATTTGGAAAAGTGTTGTCTTTATTGCTGTCTTGCTGAATGCTTCCATTTCCCAGATCTAGTAGCTGAGCTGCAAATCTTCCAGCATCCAAATCTTTGAATAAACTGACTCCACCAAAAGTTTGATTCAGCTGGAAGTTCGGTCAGGCAAAAAGTACAATCTGGCCGAATGTCTAATTTGGGCAGAAGTCTGATTTGTGCTGAAAGTTTGAGTTCTTCAATATTTCCTTCTGAGTGCTTCCATTCACAAATCCACAGAACTCCAAAACCTCATGAACATGAAAACACTCACTCTAACTTGGATCTAGTTTTAAATGAACCAAATTGAAAATATTTTTTTTAATTCACAAAGTTTTGGTATTACTTTAAATTTAGTTTAAATGAAAAACTTGTAAGTTCACAAATTTTTGGAATTCTTTTAAAATTTGAATTTTCAACAAATCCTCACCTAGACCTGATCTCAATGCTGGATGTTCAAGAACCAAATGAAGGGCAGGATTTCAATCCCAGGATTAAGCTGATTCCAAAAAGTTATAATATGGCTATGTAAAGCAAATGTAGACCAAGATACAGGGGCCCCGGATGGATGGACAGACAGAATTTCACATTTATTATAATAGATTAACTAGAAAATAAAGATTGTAAAGATAGAGAAAAAAATAACAAAATGAAATAAAATTAAAGTTCATAGAGACAATGTTTATGAAATATAGGGATTGATATCAAGAAGAGAAATCATCATCATCATTGTTTAACGTCTGGTTGGATGGTTCGACCGGGGTCTGGGAAGCCTGGAGGCTGCACCAGACTTCAGTCTGATCTGACAGTGTTTCTACAGCTGAATGTCCTTCTTAATGCTAACCACTCCATGAGTGGAGTGGATGCTTTTTATATGCCCCCAGCACAGGGGCCAGAGGAGGCTGGCAACGGCCACGATCGGTTGGTGTTTTTTACGTGCCACCAGCAATGTACTGTTCCGTGACAGAAAATTCAACAAAAAAATGTACCCCATCTGCTGAGATGTTAAGAGGGCTGTGAGGACAGGATTGGAGAGTGAGAAATAAGCATATAGTGCATGAAAGAGGAAATGTAAGGAAGAGAAGAGATGTAGTTTGGTTTGTTAGGGTAGGGTGTATGAAAAGATACAAGCCAACAACTGTTTTACATATTTTCTTTATCACTTTATCCCTTTCTTGCCTCCTCCTATTAAGCTCTTTATACATCATTAATTAGCATTGTTTTAAATTTTTTTTCAACAGCAAAGGTGTGAAAATGTTTGAGAAAAATGCAGCACCATTGCTTCACCTTGCTGGTATTGTGGTCAACATTGTGAAGGTCAGTAGCATATCTCATGTTGTAGTTTTAAAGACAATTCCTATTTAATCTGTTACATTTAGTTGTCATATGCATGGCCGATGAATTCCACTACAGAAAATTTCACTGCAGTATATTCCACTAAGGTAAATTCCACTCGGAAAATAACAGTCTATAGAAACTAATTACACATGCCCTTGTTACACACTTCTTAAATAATTAGTCGTTATTTAAATTCCACTCAGAAAATTTCACTGTAGGTAAAATTTACTCTGGTATATTCCACTAAGATAAATTCAACTTCAGTAAACAGTCTATAGAAAACTAATTACACATGCCCCTGTTATACACTTCTCAAATAATTCTAATTAAAGTTTATGCAACTGAATTTCACTGTACTGCTAATTTTTTTCTATTCAATTTAACTTTGAAACCCTCAACCATAGCAACATTTATAACATCAGAGAAGAACAAACATAAGCTTTGCAACGAAGAGAATCATATATACAAAAAGAATGGAGTTAATAGTAGCAAAATAAAAATATATTGGCGTTGTGAATGTTATTTATTCAACAGGCTCCCATAATCACTCAGTAAGCAGTGCACACGTTAATGTCCGAAAGGCAGTTAATTCAATGAAAAATGAAGTAATGAGAACAGGCACAGTATCTTCACGGGAAGCAATAGCTACTGCTGTACAAAATCTTGATGAGGAAGCACATTCATTGTTGCAAACTATTCTGGGACTTCCACGTAACATACATAATTGGAGGTAGCATGCTTTAGGAATCCTGGCATTTCCAACTTGTCGTTCAGGGTTTGAAATTTGTGATGCTGTTAAAACTTAGAAAATGGGTTCTTGTTTTTGGTCTTTGACATTGGCATTGATGACACAGACAGAATTTTATTTTTTCCTAAAAAAAGCCTTTGATGATCCAGAAAGCTCTGAAAATTGCCCCTGTGATGGGGGCTTTTAAGGTGTCTCCTAGTTTGTGGTGTCAGCTTTTCATGCTACATACCATTATTGGAGGGTCATGTGTGCCCGGGCTATTTGCCTTACTGCCTGACAATAAGAAGCCTCATATCATTGTGTTCTGTCTGCTGTGCAGGATTTAAGGGTAAATTGTCAACCTGTGACCTGTCCCATGGACTTTGAAAAAGCTCTCCATAATTCATTTGTTTCTGTATTTTCACATTTAGTAGTTGGGTGTGTTTTTCATCTCAGACAGTCTATTTGGTGGAAGATATGTGCATTTGGTGAGAGTAAGAGATACAACACAGATGAAAGTTTTTAGCTTAAAATTGTTTTTGTGTTTTAGCATTTTTACCAATTGAAGATGTCAATGGATTTCAAGATCTGTCTGATGATGAAAGCATCCCTTCTGAGTTTATCACTTACTTTGAGAATTCATACATTGGGACTGTAAGGGGATGTGGTCTTCATCAGTGTAGAGAAATCCCAGTTTTGTAACCAACTCTGGAATATATGCAACCACATTTTAAATAACTTGCCAAGAGCAAATAATTTGGTAGAAGGGTTCCACAATGCTTTGCAGTCATCAGTAACATCCACACATCCAAATTTGTGGAAACTTTGCAATGCCCTTAAGACTGAAGAAGTCTTAAGCTAGACGAAGATTGCACACAGATGATTGATACGTGACTAAAGAAGCTAGTTGAGAATTATCAATCTGAAAATGCTCTGCAATTTTTAAGAAATATTGCAATCAGTTTGTGATAAAAGAATTTGACTATGGTGCTGCTACATCATGTATCACCTGATTAACTATACGGGTGACTAGGCTATAACTGACACTGCCAAATATTTTAAGCATCTCAGCAGTGATTCCTGATGGGCTGGGGGCTTTCCCTGTCTCCATACCCTTAATTGCTATATCTACCAAGGTACTGTCAATTTGAATAGCTAGTCCCTCTGTTGGGTCAACATTTGGCAAACTCTCTTTCTCCCATTCATTCTCTTCATTTAGCAACCTTTCACAGCGGCATCTTCAAGTCTCTCCTCTTTGCAGCAGCATTAAATGCAAGCGAGCCATCATCCATGCAGACACATTTCTCTCCTATGACATCACAATTCTCTCTCACACACCGTCTTGCAATATGAAACACTTCAAGTCTCTGAGCCTCACGAAGTAGAACATTGGCAAATTTTTTCTCACCTGATTCCCCCTCTGACTAAGTAAACTGGTCTCCTAGCTTTCCTTCTGGCGATCTGATACAGTTCCCTACTACCACCACACTTCCAGTCCTTCCATACATGTTTCTTTTTCTCTAATGGCCCTATCAGTTACGTTGTTCCACCACCATATTACCTCAAGTCGAGAGGGAACTATGCACCAGCCACAGATTTGGTCAGTAGTCCTCAATAGGTTGTCCCGTATGAACTTCCAGTTGTCCTCCACATTATGTGATGTTATATCCTCTTTTGTCAAAAGCTTCAAATAATTACATCTCTAAATCTCTATCCATTCAGAGGACCCTTAAGCTTCCAGACCTTTCTTTTCCATGCTGATTGTCTTCTGGACAGCCATTTAGTCCTGATCTTGAAGTCACTAACTACTAACCTATGTTGTGGCATGCATTCTTCACCTGGGAAAGTTTTGGCATTTATAAGTAGCTATCTTTCCTGTTTCCTGGCAAGAATGTTGTCAATTTGACTAGTGTGCCCAACAAACTGGTAGGTGAACAGGTGACTGGCAGGATTCTTGAAGTTAGTATTACAGATCATAAGATCATTTGCATCACAGAACTCCAGCAGCCTTGTTCCCTCCCCATTGTGGGAACCAAATCCGTTGCCACCATGTACACCATGGAAGCACCCTGGACATTGTCCAACATACCTGTTGAAGTCGCCAGCCACAAAGAGAAGGTCCCTGTCATTTATCAACAAGGTAGTCTACAAGAAGGTGTCATAAAATCGGTCTTTCTGTTCATCAGGTAGCCCTGGTTGAGGGGCATAGGCCAAGATAATGGTTACTAATTCATGTTGCAGCACTAGTCTAATCATAAGTTTTCTATCAAAGACTCTGACTACCTCAATTATCTTATCAGCCTATTTCTCTGCAAGGAGTATACTCAAACCCCCACCCCATCAGTGTTCCCTACCCAGAAAATCTTATACCTATGTTCTTTGCCTGTGAGGGACCTGGCAGAACTTCCACTCCACCTTAGTTCTTGGATGCAGCACAAATCTACACATCTCCGTTCAAGCATTTCAACAATCTCACCAGACTTACCTTTCAGTGTGCCAACATTGTGTGTGTGTGTATGTGTGTATGTATGTATGTATGTATGTATGTATATATATATATATATATATATATATATTAGATATGTATGTGTGTATATATATATATATATATATATGTGTGTGTGTGTGTGTGTTTACACACACATATATAGGTATGTATATATATATATATTTTTATATACCCAGGCCTATTCCCTATTTTTTTAGGAGCGGTTAGCAACAATGAGACACACATCAGGCATTCCATTCATTTTCCAGCTCCAAGAGGCAAGCCCCATACTATGCTTGAGTCAAGGCATAAAACGCAACCCCCAGTATCAGCAGTGCGGCCTGACAGCATATGTTGGTTTACCCCCACCGCATCATGCTGGTTCTGTACCCCTTTGAACAACGTCAAATTCAGTCATCTGTCCATAAACACTCTCCAAGCTTTCCTATCTAACACCTCTAACCACCAAAGCTTTCCTCATTCCATCAATCCACACAAAAAAAGATCTGCCTCTGGTTCTGCTGCCTACAACTTCTGCCTTTATCACTTCCTTACCATCCGCTCCTCATCCATCCTCTCCATGTGACTAAACCACCTCGACATTCATCTATCTGTTTTGATTGTTAGTGTTTCTCTCATTCCTGTTCATCTTTGCACCACCTCATTCGTCATCCTGTCCGTCTGTGTCACACCAACCATAGCCCTCAAACATCTCATCTCAAACACATCTAGTTGCCTCCTTTCCGCCTCTCTCAGCTCCCATGTCTCTGTACCATATAACATTGTTGGCATAATCACACCCCCATAATCCACCTTTTATCTCTCAGCATACCTTTCACTGCTCCAAATATCTCACTCCCCTCCCTCTCTCTTATATCCTACTTCCTCAGTCAACCCCCTCCACTTAAAAACGCTCACCTCTTCTAACATCTCACCATTTATATACTCACATTTATCCTACCAGCCATTCCATCTCTTGAACATCTCATCACCTCACTCTTAACTATATTCACTTTCAGTTTTCACCTTTCATACACTCTTTCAAACTCTGCTACCAGTCTCCTCAGTTGCTCTTCTGATTCTGCCACCAGTGCTGTATCATCAGCAAACAACAACTGACTCATCTGCCATTTCTCTCCATTTTCTCTCACTATTTGGGCTCCCCTAGCAAAGGTTCAAGCATTTACCCCTCTCACCACACCATCCATATATAAATTAAATAGTCATGGAGACATTACACAACCCTGTCTTAAACCCAACCTTCACAACAAACCACTCATATTTATATATATATATATATATATACATACACACATATTCACCCCCCTCTCTCTCTCTCTCTCTATATATATATATATATATATATATATATATACGAAAGAAGGTTTGAAAATGCAATTTAAAAGATGTTTATTTACTTAACCGGTTTCACTCTTTGGAAAAAGATTGTCAAAAGTAGTTACTTTTGACAATCTTTTTCCAAAGAGTGAAACCGGTTAAGTAAATAAACATCTTTTAAATTGCATTTTCAAACCTTCTTTCGTATATAATTCCACTCGTGCAATACCCCACAACTCAACTTTGTTATATATATATATATATATATATATATATATATATATATAGGGCAAATAAACATACCATTAAACTTTCCACTCAACATACTACCCTCACTATTTCCCCCAGTATAATGGAAACACGATGTAAACCACAACTTGCAGAAATTTCTCCTGAGACTTATTTATTTATTTACCATAAGATAGAATACCATGGATTATAATGAAGTTCTTACCATTCCTCACTATTTCTATTGCATTATTTTAATTTTATTTTATTTTACCTTACTCTATTATTTTAACTTACTTTCCCACATGTTAGTTTCCTAACATTTGGATTCTCTGAAGAAACCTTGGGGCTCAACCATTGTCCAATCTCTGTCCAATGTTTGTTCATACCTCTATATCACTGATGTGATGAGGATAACTTGGAAGATTTGGCTGCCTCATGGTAGAAACAGCTGTAAGAGTTCAGTATTTGTACACTCAGCTATTATTCATTTATTTCCATAGACATATCTGTTTACGTATTTATTGTTTTTTTTTCATTTGTTTACTTGAATCACTTACACATTTGTTTGTAATCAATAAATAAATAGATATAACTGAATGTTTACTGGCTGATGTTTATTGATTGTTTATCCTCTTCATTTTCTTATTTGTCTTATAAATCCTGTGTAAATTTCTAAATTACCTCCATCCATACCTAGTATTCAATTGTGATATTGCCATGCAATAGTAAGCACTTGGTTATAAATACGTAGGTACACATCCAGTAGTATATTGGATACTTAATATCCCTTAGATGGCTTCTTAACCTCTAACCCATACAGACACACACACACACATATATATATATATATATATATATATATATATATATATATATATATATATCGAATTGAACCAGCCAGGATCCCTGGTCTGGTGGTACGTAAAAAGCACTATCCGACTCGTGGCCGATGCCAGCGCCGCCTCCACTGGCTTCCGTGCCGGTGGCACGTAAAATACACCAATCTGACCGTACGACAGGCACCCATGCCAACCCCCTTGCTTGCGAAGACATGTTGGGGCAAGCGAAATCGAAATCGAATTGAACCAGCCAGGATCCCTGGTCTGGTGGTACGTAAAAAACACCATCCGACTCGTGGCCGATGCCAGCACCGCCTCGTCTGGCTTCCGTGCCGGTGGCACATAAAATACACCAATCCGACCATGGCCGTTGCCAGCCTCGCCTGGCACCTGTGCAGGTGGCACATAAAAAGCACCCACTACACTCACGGAGTGGTTGGCGTTAGGAAGGGCATCCAGCTGTAGAAACACTGCCAGATAAGACTGGAGCCTGGTGCAGCCTTCTGGCTTCCCAGATCCCCGGTCGAACCGTCCAACCCATGCTAGCATGGAGAATGGACGTTAAACGATGATGATGATGATGATGATACACACACACACACACACACATACACTAACAGATATACCCGGTGTTGCCAGGGAATTAAATTTTTCCTTACATATTGGAAGAAAAATGCAAAATATGTTGTATAGAAATTTGTTATTCTAAATTCAATGTATTCTTCAATTGGGATACAATTTATTCTTTAATTGAGAAATCAATTCTGAATTCATAATAATAATAATAATAATAATAATAATAATAATAATAAATAAAAATACAAAATTAACACTTTTTTTCATAAAAGTGGTAAATTTTGTAAATAAATTCTACCACATATATTGAGGGAAATTATGTAAGAGCTTCTGGGTAAACAGCATTCTTTATTTTCTGGTTTGGAGCATAGACAAATAAGTCTTGCAAACTACCTACCCTGGAGAAACTAACATAAAGTTGACCATGAGAAAAGCAAGCCAATAGATTTCAAAGACTGACCTTGAGCTTTATTAACCCTTTTGTTACTGTATTTATTTTGAGATGCGCTGTGTTTTTCTCAATTATTTTAGATATAACAAAGAATTTAGTAAAATAACTTAGTTATCATTAAGCTAGTGTCAGAGACCATTAATTTTGACTAAGATTTGGTGGAAGATTTAAATTCAAAACTTATGAAAACAAGACATTTGTACTACAGAGCCAGAGCCGGTTTCAGCCGGGTTGGTAACAAAAGGGTTAATAGACATTACAAAGCAAAGTCACACTGGGAATTATGTAAACGTTTCATCTTCCTCGCTGTTGTGTTAAAACAAACTTAAGTTCCTTCACGCGCATTTACTATTCGTCACCTATTATTCAAGTTTGTCACATCGTCACTTATTTCTCTAATTTTGTCCTAGATTGGCTGACTGAAAATTCTAAGATTTTTCAATTCTATTTCACTATTATCAGCATTTGCTATTTCAGTAAATTATGTTACCCAAAATCCCCAAAGAATATTTTTCTCCCTCGTGTTCTATCCTTGACCAGCCTAATTCTGCCCCCCCCCATCTCTCTCTCTGTGTCTCATTCTCTGTCTCTCTCTCTCTCTTTCGATAACCACTTGCTTTGCCCACACTTCCCCCTCCTCCACCACCCCACTCTGTATAAACTAGGGCACGCACTCGGATTCTGCTACTTGATTTTAATAACTTTGCCAAAAGAATACGAATCCAGAAGATGCTCTTCTCTAATTTTGCTATTTCACGGTACATCCGCCCTCCCTCCCCCACCACCTGTTCTGGAAGTCGCTATGCTCTGTCATTCTATGGTTGTCTTCCATGAATACTTCTAAAGGCTTAACGCCATCCCCACCCCTAATTGGGGTTTATCTCCAATGTAAGGTAATGATCATATAGTGCATAAAAATGATGGTGTAGTGTATGCAGGTTGAAAGTTATTGTTTGTTTATGAATTCTGCCAAATGCAAGCTTTCTTTTCAGGTACATGATGCTTCTGTCCCCCATCCCAGGGTCTCATGGTCCCATACCTCCCACACCCTCAGTGTTGACACTCTCAACGTTGGCACACTGAAAGGTAGGTTTGGTGAGATTGTTGAGATGCTTGAACGGAGACGTGTAGATTTGTGCTGCATCCAAGAACTAAGGTGGAGATGAGATTCTGCTAGGTTCCTCACAGGCAAAGAACAGAGGTACAAGATTTTCTGGGTAGGTAACACTCACAGGGTCAGGGGCGTGGATATACTTCTTGCGGAGAAATGGGTTGATTAGGTAATTAAGGTAGTCAGAGTATGTGGTAGAATGCTCAAGATTAGATTAGTGCTACATCATGGGTTAACAACCATTATCTTGGACTATGCCCCTCAGTCGGGGCTGCCTGATGAACAGAAAGACCAATTCTATGACACCCTCTTGCAGACTACCTCCATGACGAATGACAGGGACCTTCTCTTTGTGGCTGGCGACTTCAATGGACATGTTGGACAACATGCAGGGGTCTTCCATGGCGTACATGGAGGCTATGGTTTTGGTTCCTGCAATGAGGAGGGACCAGGCTGCTGAAGTTCTGTGATGCAAATGATTTTATGGTTTGCAATACTAACTTCAGGAAACCTGCCAGTCACCTATTCACCTACCAATCTGGTAGAAACACTAGCCAAATTGACTACATCCTCACCAGAAAAAGGGAAAGATGGCTGCTTATAAATGCCAAAACCTCCCCAGGTGAAGAATGTACCCCACAATATAGACTAGTAGTTAGCGACTTCAAGATCAGGGCTAAATGGCTGCCCAGAAGTCGACCAACATGGAGGAGAAAGGTCTGGAAGCTTAAAAATCCTGTGAATGGATAGAGACTTAGAGACATATTACTCAAAGCTTTTGATGAAATAGAGGGGGGTATAGCATCACATGATGTGGAAAACAACTGGAGGTTTCTACAGGACAACCTGCTGAGGGCCACTGACCAGATCTGTGGATGGTACAAAGTCCGCTCTCGACTCAAAGTAATGTGGTGGTAGAACAATGTTGTTGACAGGGCCATTAGGGAAAAGTAACAGGCTTAGAAGGACTGGAAGAACAGGGAGAGAAGGGAATTGTATCAGACTGCCTGATTTTATTTTGCCAGATAGGAAATAGATGAGGAAAAAAATTTGCCAATGTTCTGTGCCATGAGGATCAAAGACTTGAGGTATTTCGTGTTGCAAGACAGTGTGTGAAAGAGAATCGTGATGTCGTAGGAGAGAAATGTGCCCGCATAGATGATGGTTCACTTGCATTAAACGAAGTTGCAAAGAGAGAGGTTTGGAGATGACACTATGAATGGTTGCTGAATAAAGGGAATGAATGGGAGAAAGAGAGTCTGCCGAATGCCAACCCAACAGAGGGACCAGTTATCTGAATTGGCAGTACCTTGGTAGATAACGCAATTAAGGGTAATCCCTTAAAAATCAGGGAAATCCCTCAGCCCATCAGGAATCACTGCTGAGATGCTTCAAATATTTGGTAGTGTTGGTTATAGCCTAGTCACCCATATAGCTAACCAGGTGATACATGAAGAAGTCATACCCAATGACTGGTGTAGCAGCACCATTGTCAACTGTTACAAGGTAAATGTGATGCTTTAGACACAAATTAATTACAGAGGTATCGAGTTGTTGGATCAGGTAATGAAGGTCACGGAGAACCCAATTAGCCCAACTAATTAGGGAGAAAGTCAGTCTTGATCAGATGCACTTTGGGTTCATGCCAGGGAAAAGCACCACTGATGCTATATTTCTGGTAAGACAACTGCAGGAGAAATACCTAGCCAAAGATAAACCTCTGTACCTGGCTTTTGTTGACATGGAGAAAGCCTTTGACAGTGTCCTCCGATCCCATATGTGGTGGTCATTGAGGAAACTAGGGATAGATGAATGGTTAGTGAGAGCTGTGCAACCCATGTACAGGGATGCTGTCAGTAAGGTGAGTGTTGGCAACGAGTACAGTGAAGAATTCTGGGCGGAGGTAGGGGTCCACCAAGGTTCAGTCCTCAGCCCCCTCCTATTTATCATAGTCCTCCAGGCAATAACAGAGGAATTCAAGACAGGATGCCCCTGGGAGCTCCTCTATGCTGATGACCTTGCTCTAATTGCTGAGTCACTATCAGAACTAGAGGAGAAGTTTCATGTGTGGAAGCAAGAATTAGAATCTAAGGACCTTAGAGTCAACCTAGCTAAAACCAAAGTCTTAATAAGTGGGAAGGCAGACAAAACAGAAATCCCTTCAGGTAGATGGCCTTGCTCGATCTGTAGAAAAGGCGTAGGTAGAAACTCCTTAAGATGTACCATGTGTAAGCTATGGACACATTATAGATGCAGCAATATGAAATGAAGGCTAACTGGGAAGATAGTTTTTGTGTGTGACAAATGCTGAGGTGCTATAAACACTGAAAATGTGCAGGGAACAGCTTCTGTCACATTCCAGGGAGAAAAACTACAAGTAGTTGATAGCAAGTCAGTAGTGGGGGTGGATGCTCTGAAAGTGTAGCTGCTAGAATAAGAATAGCCTGGGTCAAGTTCAGAGAGCTCCTACCTCTGCTGGTGACAAAGGGCCTCTCACTCAGAGTAAAAGGTAGACTGTATGACGCATGTGTATGAACAGCTATGCTACATGGCAGTGAAACATGGGCCGTGACTGCTGAGGACATGCTTAAGCTTGCAAGGAATGAAGCCAGTATGCTCCTCTGGATATGTAATGTCAGTGTGCATATACAACAGAATGTAAGCACCAGACTGTCGACTTTTAGGCATTATCGAAAAATTTAATATTTCATGCACTAGAAGATGGTCAGTGCAGCTCTCTGTGCCTCTCATGGCCCGAACGCTAGAAACATCTTTCATATCATGCTTTCTGATCAAAAGATAATCTATCAGATACCTGTCCTTAGACCTTGGGTGCATCCAGGTGATTTTATGTTAACTTTTCTGCTTAAGCAGAGTGATTGTAACAAGTAGATTATTCTCAATACAAAACATTTAAAGAGCTACTCCATTTTTATTATATTTTCCAATCCCATGCTGGCCTAAAACAGACCATGAAACAGTCATTTCCAACTCTTGTGTTGAAATCACCCAATATGACCATCTTGTCAGAAATTAGTAGTTTCCTCAATAATTGTACTCGATCATCATAAAACTGTCCTACAGCTTCATCAGAATGAGACACTGATGGTGCATAAATACTGGCAACAGTAAGAAACCGTTTGTCAATTTTATATGGCATGACATGATTCATTCAGATATACCACTTGGACATTCAAGCATTGTCCAATCCCTTAAGAGCAAACCCAACACCAGATTCTCTATGCTGACTTTCAGTTAGGCCTCTCCAGAAGATAGTATATCCAAAGTAAGTTCATTTATTTGACCTTCATCAGAGAGATGTGTTTCAGAAAGTGCAACTATATCAGGGGAATAATTTTTAAGCTCATATGCAATAAGTGCAGTACGCCTCTTGTTGAAATTATCATCAAGATGTGTGCACACATTCCAACAGCCAAAACTTCAGATGTTTATTTTTACTTTTTCTTGAAGATTGTTTGACCACAGTGGCAGGATGAAGACTGGGCCCAGCTTGTGACATACTGGGACACCTACCGAGCCAGACCTGTTCCCCTGACGTTCCCAATCCATTTTTGCCATTTTTACTTTTCTTCCAACCAATTCAATGATTTTACTAAGATTTGGTAGAGAAGAAGTACTTGTGCAAATGAAAAATTTTCAGTGGGTGTAGCTTGCACTGCACCTCCCACCTACTAGCCCAGGAAGACTTTCGCCAGTGTGACATGAAAATTGACGTAACCAGGAACTTCTAAGACTTCAGGTTTTATTTTGGAGATTTCCTTCTAGGTAGATTACCAGCCAAGTTAAAGAGCTTCTACCTGCCCATGAGGTAAGTTATCCCATTCCAGACACCAAACTGTTACCCAAAGGCTCTATAAAGTGATCAAATATCATTCCGGTGTCTGACACAGAGTAGCTCATTCGTACATAAAAAAAAAATATTAAAAATGTAAGACACAATGTAAAAATATAAATAATATTTACATATATATAAAACGGAGGATGTCTGTCTGTGTGGGGGCTTGCACATCATATCAACACTGTTTGTCTGAACTTCACCAAATTTCACACACATGTATTTTGGTCCAAGGAGTGTTCCTGGTATATCAAGTTTTCCAATTTTGTTTACTTTGACCACAGGATGGGAAAAACTGACTTATCTTTAGAACCATACACCCAATTTTAGTCAAATTTGAAATGAACATGCATTAGGCTCTCGGCCACAGTTTGCAAAATAATGCATACTTTTAGAGCACTCCCTTTGAGAGATAGAACAAATAAAAAAAAAAACATTTCTTGCCAGTGCCTACAGTTTTAACCTTATTTCTTTCAAATTTTACATAAAAATTGCTGATTGTCCCAACACCATTGTTGACTCTCTCTTTTACTCTTTTACTTGTTTCAGTCATTTGACTGCGGCCATGCTGGAGCACCACCTTTAATCGAGCAACTCGACCCGGGACTTATTCTTTGTAAACCCAGTACTTATTCTATCGGTCTCTTTTGGCGAACTGCTAAGTGACGGGGACGTAAACACACCAGCATCGGTTGTCAAGCAATGCTAGGGGGACAAACACACACACACACATATATATACATATATACGACAGGCTTCTTTCAGTTCCGTCTACCAAATCCACTCACAAGGCTTTGGTTGGCCCGGGGCTATAGCAGAAGACACTTGCCCAAGATGCCATGCAGTGGGACTGATCCCGGAACAATGTGGTTGGTTAGCAAGCTACTTACCACACAGCCACTCCTGCGCCTATTAAGATTTTGTTGACAAAATGAATAGTCGGCTTATGCTGTCCCTTTTGTCACTGCCTCTGTGAGGCCCAATGTTTGAAGGTCATGCTTGACCACCTCATCCCATGTCTTTCTGGGTCTACCTCTACCCCAGATTTCTTCAACTGTTTGGGAGTGGCACTTCTTCACGCATCTCTCCTCATCCATCCGTAGTACATGACCATACCAGTGCAAACGTCTCTCTTGCAGGCCACATCCGATGAGACCTCTCAAGATATGCTGTGACTGTGAAGACCTGACAAATAAAGTGAGTCCACAGCGTATCCTACACCAGCTTCACATAACCAGCCCCAGCCCATTCAAAGTACCTTGGATCGTAGGACAACCTGCTGTGCTTACCTTGGATAGTAGGGTGACCTGCTGTGCTTGAGGAGACCCATTGAATCAAGTACATCAACATCAAAATAAAAGTCAAATAGAAATTGTAGTTGTGATACCTGTGCTGGTGGCATGTAAAAAGCACCATCTGAACATGCAGTGATATACATCTAGAAGATTCTGGAGGGACTTGTGCCAAACTTTGGCAACAAACAGCAGAACTGTATGCAGCTGCACGATGCCAAGGATTCCAACATCACCATCAGAATACAGGACCAGATACTGCAACAGCTAGGGTTTCATAGCTCTTCAATATCCTTTGAAAGTGGCCAAGAGGAATGTAGGTGTCTTCTAAACAAAACTGGATCTCCTCCTATCAAGGGTTCGAGATGAGCCTACCTCGCGGCAGGAAACACAGGTGACAGCAGCAACATCAAACTCCCTCATTCATCAGATGTCACATCTTGGAGGTGGGTTCAAATAATGACTATGTAGCACAGCCAACAGGTGTGCTCCATCATGATGACAGCTTTCAAGCTAAAACTGGTCAACTCATACACTAGTCAACTGCTCCATAGGTGAAAGTGGTACCTTACACAGAAATAATTACAGAGGCATTAAATTGCTGGGCCATGTGATGAAAGACACAGAAAGGTTCATAGCTCAATAATTAGGAAAAGAGTTAAGGTAAATGAGATGCAGTTTGGATTTGTGCCAGGTAGAAGCACAACTGATGCTGTATTCCTGGTAAGGCAACTGCAGAAGTATTAGCCAAAAATATACCTCTGTACTTGGCTTTTGCTGACATGGAGAAAGCCTTTGACAGGGACTCCTGCTCTCTTATCTGGTGGTTAATGCAGAAGCTAGAGATAGATGAGTGGTTAGTGAGAGCTGTACAAGCCATGTACAGGGATGCTGCTAGAATGGTAAAAGCTGGTAATGAGTATAGCAATGAATTCAGTGTACAAGTAGGAGTTCATCAAGGATTAGTTCTCAGCCCCCTCTTGTGTATCATGGTCCTCCAGGCCTTAACTGAAGAATTCAAGACAGGCTGCCTCTAGGAGCTCTTCTATGTTGATGACTTTGTTCTTATAGCTGAATCACTCCCTGATCTAGAAAAGAAATTTTAGATGTGAAAGCAAAGCTTATAATCTAAGGCTTTAGTGTTAATTTAGAAAAAAACCCAAAGTCCTAGTAAGTAGGAAAACAGATAAATCACAAGTCCCTTCAGGGAGATGGCCCTGCTCAATATGTAAGAAGAGTGTTGGTAGAAACTCCATATGTTGTGCCCAGTGCAAGCTTTGAACACATAAGAGATGTAGTGGTATCACAGGAATTTTAACAGAGAAAATAGTCTTCATGTGTGGGTTCAATAAGCACTAAAAATGTGCTGACAATAGGCTTCCTCAAATGCTTAGGTGGATCATTAGAAGTAGTACATAGCTTATGTTACCTTGGTGACCAAGTTAGCAGTGGAAGAGGAAGTTCTGAAAGTATAGTGGCTAGAATAAGAATGGACTGGGCAAAGTTTAGAGAACTTCAAATTTTGTTGGTAACTAAGGGATCCTCCCTCAGAATGAAAGGCAGATTGTATGATGCCTGTGTACATGCAGCTATGTCACCTGGCAGTGAAACATGGGTTTTGACTAAAGAGAACTTGCAAAGGCTTGAAAGCTAGATCAGTAATGTCAATGTACATACATAACAGAGTGTAAATGATTTAAGAGGAAAACTGGGTATAAGAGGCATCACATGTGTGCAAGAGAGAAGACTGTGCTGGTTTGGACAGCTGCAAAAAAAAGTATTTAACTAATTGTGGTGGGAACCTGTGGAAGGGGTAGACCTAGGAACACATGGGATGAAGTGGTGAGAAAGGATTTTCAGACACTGGGCTTCATTGAGGAAGTGACAAGGGACGGGAGTTGTAGCAATTTGCTGTACTTGAGAAGTCACAGCAAGCCAAGTAAAATTGCTGTCATCCATACATATAAGTTTGTCTTATACTGGTGCTGTTACCACATAAAATGCACCTGTGCTGGTGGCATGTTAAAAGCACCCAGCATACTCTACAAAGTGGTTGGCATTAGGAAGGGCATCTAGCCCTAGACACCATGCCACAACAGTCAATTGGAGTCTGGACAGCTTCCCAGATGGCCAGCTCCTGTTAAGCCATCCAACCCATGATAGCATGGAAAATGGATGTTAAACAATGATGATGACGATATATATAAATATGTAATGTTTACATACAAGTTCTAGGAATGTGTCTGATATGTAAATTGATATATCCAATAACTTAACACTGTTGTATGTGGTGGCTATATAAGCAATGTGTTTGAAAACAGAAGTGGGTTAGATGGATGCTGAAGAAGGGGCAACAACCCCTGAAATATGACATATACACTCATTACCCACTTTTGTCTCCAATTTCATTGCTTGTTTACATCTGACATCACAATACAAAATGTTGTAGCAAAAATCAGTGCTGGGTATAGTTTCTATAGAATATCTGTAGAAATAACCTTAAGAATAATGTAAGAAGCACTGCTGACACAGTAGGATGTGGTACTGACTTACAAAAACATATAGTATACTTCATAGTATATTGTGTTTGCATAACGAAGTACCACATACCTACAAACCTTTAATGTTTGCATACCAGTTCCAGGAATGTGTCTAATATGTAAATTGGTATATCCAATAACTTAAGGCTGCTATATGCAGTGGCTATATAAGTTATGTGTTTAGAGACAGAAGTGGGTTAGATGGGTAATGAGTGTATATAGCATATACACTCATTACCCACTTTTGTTTCTGATTTCATTGCTTGTTTACATTTGATGTCTCGATACAAAACGTAACAGCAAAAATCAGTGCTGGCTATAGTTTCTATAGAATATCTGTAGAAACAACCTTAAAAATTATATATATATATTAATAGTAATGTTATGACAACAAAAGCATGAATGAGACCTTGATATTATGTAAATAGAGGAATCTATCTGTAATATAATTTGTGACAGTTATTTGGTTGCCATAATAAAACTCAGAGTTTTATTATGGCAACCAAATAATTGTCACATATTATATTACAGATATATGTATATATATGTATCAAAAATAAGCAACAAGAATAACACTGGTAATTTGGTACAATTGTTTCGCACTACAACATTGTATTCAAAGTTGTAAGTATTACAGCAGATTTAAGATGTTGAGTGCTCTTCAGCCAATTATATAGGTTTTCCAATAATACAAAAGCTTTCAAATCAAGTAGTGACATTTTAGAGAAGGTAGATATACAGATAAAGATGTAGAATTAAATTTTAAGAACATTAGGTTGTGAAGTTCAGCCACTAACTGACCAAACTATGGTTGTGACTAATTGCTATAAGAATTAGACGTAATAAATTTCCCAGCCTCCCATAAATATAAAATAATTTCTAGGAGATCAGTAAGAATTTCATATTCAACCCTCCCAAACATGGCTACCATAATAGCTAGACTTAATAGTAAAAACATTAAGTTAGCCAGGAGTAGAATGAATAGTAACATCATCATCATCGTTTAGCGTCCGTTTTCCATGCTAGCATGGGTTGGACAGTTCTACTGGGGTCTGTGAAGCCAGAAGGCTTCATCAGGCCCAGTCAGATCTGGCAGTGTTTCTACGGCTGGATGCCCTTCCTAACGCCAACCACTCCGTGAGTGTAGTGGGTGCTTTTTACGTGCCACCCGCACTTTTACAACAAAGATAATAATAATAATTGTAATAATAGCATCAACAATAGAAATAACAATGATAATAATAATAATAATGGTAAAAATAATATTAATAATGATGATAACAATAATAATAATAACATTGATATAAATAATGATAATAACAATACCAATAATACAGATAGTATAGGTAAAAGTATGGTAGGTGAGAATGATGGTGAAGATGGATTAATAAATAGTAACGCTAATTTGGATATCAACATGATCACTAATAATGAAAATAATACTAATACTAATAATAATTTAAATGTTAGGGAACTATCCTTAAATAATTCCAAAACTGAATACTATCCCCCCAGTTGTAATTGTAGGATTAGATCAAAATGTCTGGTATCTGGTCGTTGTTCGGTCCAAAACGTAATTTATAAATGCATGATAATAACTTCTAACAATAGCTTTCTTTATTTCGGATGTTCGGTGGATTTAAAAAAACGTCTTAACAATCATTTTTCCTCTTTTAGACTAAAACATAAGGCAGGTTGCACAACACTATCTAGCAAAATTTGGGAACTAATAACAAATAATATAGGATTCAACCTAAAATGGGATATAGTTAGAAGGGTGAAACCTTATAGAAATAGTAGGGAAGGTTGCCAACTTTGTTCTATGGAAACTTATGAAATTTTAAAACATCAGAGTAATATAAATCTGTTGAATAATCGTCTGGAGTTGGGATTATCTTGCGTACATACCACAACTCAAACGTTTAAATACTTTAAATAAAAATTATGAGTATTCCTATATTTTTCAAATTTTAACTTTTATTATAATAATAAGAAGAAATATACTAGACTAGCCTTCAACTTAACTTTCATAGAGGACTAAAAAACTTCACTGTAAACTTGAAATTGAATTTTTTTCTAAATCTAATATAGTTTCAAAATTAATAAAACTATCCCTCAATTATAAAATACTATGCCTTCTCATAATAATAAGTGATAGTTTTTTCCCTACTCTTTGTAAAGGAGATTAACGACCTTTTGACACTGACCTAGTTTCTTCTCACCAAATAGCAGTAATTGGCATTTTGTTAGTGGCAACTTGAATTCCATTTATGGTATTCTGAAACCTCCCTTACCCTCATTCCTACAACTAACTTGAATTCCTTTTATGGTATTCTGATACCTCCCTTACCCTCATTCCTACAACTAAAAAAATCCTTTATTACTTCTAATTCTTATAGCAGTTAGTCACAACCATAGTTTGGTCAGTTAGTGGCTGGACTTCACAACCTAATGTTCTTAAAATTTAATTCTACATCTTTATCTGTATATCTACCTTCTCTAAAATGTCACTAATTGATTTGAAAGCTTTTGTATTATTGGAAAACCTATATAATTGGCTGAAGAGCACTCAACATCTTAAATCTGCTGTAATATTTACAACTTTGAATACAATGTTGTAGTGCGAAACAATTGTACCAAATTACCGGAGTCATTCTTGTTGCTTATTTTTTATTATAATCACCCCGCAAATTTTTATGGATAACACCATACAAAATTCTGGTGCATCTAAATTAAGTACCATATTCATTTGAATCTAAATTGTTACTATATATATATATATGTGTGTGTATATATATATGTGTATATATATATATATATATGTGTATGTATATATATGTATATGTATATATATGTATATGTATATATATGTATATGTATATATATATGTATATGTATATATATGTATATGTCATCATCATCATCATCGTTTAACGTCCGTTCTCCATGCTAGCATGGGTTGGACGGTTTGACCGGGGATCTGGGGAGCCAGAAGGCTGCACCAGGCTCCAGTCTTATCTGGCAATGTTTCTACAGCTGGATGCCCTTCCTAACGCCAACCACTCCGTGAGTGTAGTGGGTGCTTTTTACGTGCCACCTGCACAGGTGCCAGGCGAGGCTGGCAACGGCCACGGTCGGATTGGTGTATTTTACGTGCCACCGGCACGGAAGCCAGTCGGAACGGCGCTGGCATCGGCCACGAGTCGGATAGTGCTTTTACGTACCACCAGACCAGGGATCCTGTCTGGTTCAATTCGATTTCGATTTCGCTTGCCCCAACATGTCTTCGCAACGGCGCTGGCATCGGCCACGAGTCGGATAGTGCTTTTTACGTACCACCAGACCAGGGATTCTGGCTGGTTCAATTCGATTTCGATTTCGCTTGCCCCAACATGTCTTCGCAAGCAAAGGGGGGTTGGCATGGGTGCCTGTCGTCGGATGAGGTTCTATATTGACTTCGCTTGCCTCAACAGGTCTTTGTGTCCAAGGGAGAAAAGGCATGCATAAGTGGGCTGGGCTCACTTGTCCTGCCTGGTCTTCTCACGTACAGCATATTTCCAAAGGTCTCGGTCGCTGGTCATTTCCTCAGTGAGGCCTAAAGTTCGAAGGTCGTGCTTCACCACCTCGTCCCAGGTTTTCCTGGGTCTACCTCTTCCACGGGTTCCCTCAACTGCTAGGGATTGGCACTTTCTCACACACCTATCTTCAGCCATTCTTGCCACATGTCCATACCAGCGCAATCGTCTCTCTTGCACACCACAACTGATGCTTCTTAGGTACAACATTTCTCTCAAGGTACTAACGCTCTGTCGAGTATGTACACTGACGTTACACATCCATCGAAGCATACTGGCTTCATTCCTCACAAGCTTACGCATGTCTTCAGCAGTCACGGCCCATGTTTCACTGCCATGTAGCATGGCTGTTCATACACATGCATCATACAGTCTGCCTTTTACTCTGAGCGAGAGGCCTTTAGTCACCAGCAGAGGTAAGAGCTCCCTAAACTTTGCCCAGGCTATTCTTATTCTAGCAGTTACACTTTCAGCGCACCCACCCCCACTACTGACTTGGTCACCTAGATAACGGAAGCTATCAACTACTTCTAGTTTTCCCCCTGGAAAGTGACGGAAGTTGTTTTCTGCAGAGGTTAATGCTCCCGAGCATCTGCCACATACAAAAACTATCTTCCCAGTTAGCCTACCTTTGACATTGCTGCACCTCTTATGTGTCCACAGCTTACACTGGGTACATCATATATATATATATGTACATACATACACACTCATACACATACACACACACACACACACGGACATACATCTATACACACACATATACACACACATACTTACATACATTCATCGGATACACTGACACCCAGACTTACACACAGACACACTCACACATCCACACACATACATACTTACACACATACTCGCAGGCGCGAGCACATACACGCTTGTGCACGTTCGCGCACGCATAGACGCATGCATGCACCACGCTCGTGGGTACCGACTAGATCTCCTGTACGTATCTGGGGCCGGCGCGTGTCTTTGGGTTCTCCCACGCCTGTCGCCGCGGGACCACTCTTCCATCTCTCCCCCCCCTCCGCTGCAGTTTTTTTTTCCTTAAACCCCCCTCTTTGTACACACACACACACACATACACACACCCACTCACACACGCACATTTGCATATATATATATACATTACACTTACACACACTTCAAATTTACACAACTACGCACACTGGACACTTGCTATGTCATCCGTTCGCCCTGCACGCACATACACACACGCACACACTCACACATACATACACACGCACACACACATACCTCCCTGTTTCTGATCTGCCTCTCTGACTTGCTAGGGTACCCCCACATCACTCCTTTAATTCTACTACTGCCTGCTACTAGCCACTGTCCACCATACACACACATACACACACACACACACAC
>NC_043014.1:25525542-25618042 GCF_006345805.1 Octopus sinensis | reverse complement strand
ATGGAGGCTACGGTTATGGTTCCCGCAACGAGGAGGGAACCAGGCTGCTGGAGTTCTGCGATGCGAATAGTCTTATGTTTGCAACACTAACTTCAGGAAACCGACAAGCCACCTGGTCACCTACCGATCGGGCCGGCATACTAGCCAAATCGACTACATCCTTGCCAAAAAAGGGAAAGATGGCTGCTTATAAATGCCAAAACCTTCCCAGGTGAAGAATGCACCCCACAACATAGACTGGTAGTTAGTGACTTTAGGATCAGGACAAAGAGGGCGACTAGAAGACGACCAACATGGAGAAGAAGGGTCTGGAAGCTTAAAGACCCTGCGAATGGACAGAGATTTAGAGATATGTATTTGAAGCCTTAGACGAAATGGAAGGGAGTATAGCTACGCATGGGGTAGAAGACAACTGGACGCTTCTGAGGGACACCTGCTGAAAGCCGCTGACCAGATCTGTGGCTGGTGCAAAGTCCCCTTAAGACCCAAAATAACGTGGTGGTGGAACAATATTGTTGACAGGGCTATTAGACAAAAGAAACAGGCTTGGAAGGCCTGGAAGAACGGTGGTAGCAGGGAAGTGTATCAGTCTGCCAGAAGGGAAGCCAGGAGACAGGTCTATCTAGCCAGAGGGGAGGCAGATAAGGAAAAATTTGCCAATGTCCTGCGTCGTGAGGATGAAAGACTTGAGGTATTTCGTGTTGCAAGACAGTGTGTGAGAGAGAATCGTGACGTGGTAGGAGAGAAATGTGTTCGCATGGAGGATGGTTCACTTGCGTTAAATGAGGATGCAAAGAGAGAAGCTTGGAGACGCCACTATGAAAGGTTGCTGAATGAGGAAAATGAATGGGATAAAGAGAGTCTGCCGAATGTCGACCCAACAGAGGACCACGAGCCACCTAGCAAAAGTTCCTAGATAAGGCAATTAGAAGCATGAAAACAGGGAAAGCCCCAGCCCATCAGGAATTACTGCAGAGATGCTCAAAATATCTGGTGGTGTCGGCTATAGCTTAGTCACCCGTATAGTTACCAGGTGATACACGAGGGGGTCATACCCAATGACTGGTGTAGCAGCATAATAGTCAACTGCTACAAAGGTAAAGGCGACGCCCTAGAGACAAATAACTACAGGGGCATCAAGCTGCTGGATCAGGTAATGAAGGTTACGGAGAGGGTTGTAGCCCAACTAATTAGAGAGAGAGTTACCTTGGATGATATGCAGTTTTGGTTCGTGCCAGGGAAAAGTACTACTGATGCTATATTCCTGGTAAGACAGCTGCAGGAGAAATACCTAGCCAAAGATAAGCCCTTGTACCTGGCTTTTGTTGACTTGGAGAAAGCCTTTGACAGGGTCCCCCGGTCCCTTATCTGGTGGTCAATGAGGAAACTAGGGATAGAAGAATGGTTGGTGAGAGCTGTTCAAGCCATGTACAGAGACGCTGCTAGTAAGGTGAGGGTTGGCAACGAGTACAGTGAAGAATTCCGGGTAGAGGTTGGGGTCCACCAAGGTTCAGTCCTCAGTCCCCTCCTATTATCATAGTCCTCGGCAATAACGGAGGAATTCAAGACAGGTTGCCCCTGGGAGCTCCTCTATGCTGATGACCTTGCTCTAATTGCTGAGTCACTATCAGAACTGGAGGAGAAGTTTCAGGTGTGGAACAAGGATTAGAATCGAAGGGCCTTAGAATCAACCTAGCCAAAACCAAAGTTCTAATAAGTAGGAAGGTAGATCAATCACAAACGCCTTCAGGTAGATGGCCCTGCTCGATCTGTAAAAAAGGTGTAGGTAGAAACTCTATAAGATGCACCAAGTGTAAGCTATGGACACATAAGAGGTGCAGCAATGTCAAAGGAAGGCTAACTAGGAAAATAGTTTTTGTCTGTGGCAAATGCTCAGGAGCAATAAACACTGGAAATATGCAGAGACCAACTTCTGCCACGTTCCAGGGAGACAAACTAGAAGTAGTTGATAGCTTCCGCTACCTAGGAGACCAAGTCAGTAGCGGGGGTGGGTGTGCTGAAAGTGTAACTGCTAGAGTAAGAATAGCCTGGGCAAAGTTTAGAGAGCTCTTACCCCTGCTGGTGACAAAAGGCCTCTCGCTCAGAGTAAAAGGCAGACTGTATGATGCATGTGTACGTACAGCCATGCTACATGGTAGTGAAACATGGGCCGTGACTGCTGAGGATATGCGTAAGCTCGCAAGAAATGAAGCCAGTATGCTCCGATGGATGTGTAATGTCAGTGTTCATAATCGTCAGAGTGTAAGTTCCTTGAGAGAAAAGTTGAACCTAAGAAGCGTCAGTTGTGGCGTGCAAGAGAGACGGCTGCGCTGGTATGGTCATGTGACAAGAAAGGCTGAAGATAGTTGTGTGCAAAAGTGCTACACCCTAGCAGTGGAGGGAACCTGTGGAAGAGGTAGACCCAGGAAAACCTGGGACGAGGTGGTGAAGCACGACCTTCGAACTTTAGGTCTCACTAAAATGTCTAGAGACCGAGACCTATGGAAGTATGCTGTGCATGAGAAGACCCGGCAAGACTAGTCAGGCCATAACCCGTGGCCCCGACCGGGGACGTAGTCAGTCCTGTGCATACCTTCCTTCTTGTGACACTTATGAACCTGTTGAGGCAAGTGAAAATCAAATCAAATCAAAACAAATCAAAATAGATGAACATCAGTGGAATTGTATTCTTCGTGGTACCAGTGCCGGTGGCACACAAGAAAACCACCCAAACGTGGCCGTAACCAGTACCGCATCGACTGGCCTCCGTGCTGTGGGCACAACACACACCATCCGATCGTGGCCGTTCGCCAGCCTCATCTGGCACCTGTGCCGGTGGCACATAAAGACACCATCCGAAGACCCGGCGACGTAGTCAGTCCACCTGTGCATACCTTCCCTCTTATGACACTGTGAAGACCTGTTGAGGCAAGTGTGTGACACTTGTGAAGACCTGTTGAGGCAGAGGCAAGTGTGTGACACTTGTGGAGACCTTTGAGGCAAGTGTGTGACCCTTGTGAAGACCTGTTGAGGCAAGTGAAAATCAAACCAAATCAAAATAGATGAATATCAATGGAATTTGTATCTTTGTGGTTCCAGTACCGGTGGCACACAAGAAAACCATCCGTACGTGGCCGTCGACTGGCCTCCGTGCTGTGGGCACACAAACCCATCTGATCGTGGCCGTTCGCCAGCCTCACCTGGCACCTGTGTCGGTGGCACATAAAAACACCACCACCATCCAAAGACCCGGCGACGTAGTCAGTCCACCTGTGCTTACCTTCCCTCTTATGACACTTGTGAAGACCTGTTGAGGCAGAGGCAAGTGTGTGACACTTTGTGAAGACCTGTTGAGGCAGAGGCAAGTGTGTGACACTTGTGGAGACCTGTTGAGGCAAGTGTGTGACACGCGTGACACTTGTGAAGACCTGTTGAGGCAAGTGAAATCAAACCAAATCAAAATAGATGAACATCAATGGAATTTGTATCTTTGTGGTTCCAGTACCGGTGGCACACAAGAAAACCATCCGATCGTGGCCGTTCGCCAGCCACATCTGGCACCTGTGTCGGTGGCACATAAAGACACCATCCGAAGACCCGGCGACGTAGACAGTCCACCTATGCATACCTTCCTTCTTGTGACACTTGTGAAGACCTGTTGAGGCAAGTGAAAATCAATCAAATCAAATAATAAATCAAATCAAAACAAATCAAAATATGAACATAAATGGAATTTGTATCCTTGTGGTACCAGTGCCGGGCACACAAGAAAATCATCCGAACGTGGCCGTAGCCAGTACCGCATAGACTGGCCTCCGTGCTTTGGGGACGTAACAAACACCATCCGATCGTGGCCGTCCGCCAGCCTCATCTGGCACCTGTGTCGGTGGCACATAAAAACACCATCCGAGCGTGGCCGTCTGCCAGCCTCGTCTGGCACCTGTGTCGGTGGCACATAAAAACACCATCCGAGCGTGGCCGTTCGCCAGCCCCGTCTGGCACCTGTGTCGGTGGCACATAAAATCACCCACTACACTCTCGGAGTGGTTGGCGTTAGGAAGGAAGGGCATCCAGCTGTAGAAACACTGCCAGATCTGACTGGCCTGGTGCAGCCTTCGGGCTCCCCAGACCCCAGTTGAACCGTCCAACCCATGCTAGCATGGAAAACGGACGCTAAATGATGATGATGATGATGATGATGTATATATATACATATATATATATGTATATATATACATATATATATATGTATATGTATATATATACATATATATATATGTATATGTATATATATACATATATATATATATATATATATAGAGAGAGAGAGAGAGATAATAATAAAGGTTAAAATTAATTAATAATTATTAATTCCACCAAGTAGTGATTCGGTATGTAAAAGACCATTATCGGTAAACTTAAACAATATTTATTATAATAAGGGTTAGGCAAAAGAATTTGCTTCACCACACCAAACTTCAGAAATAACAGCCAAAGAATCTAGCTATTTCTTCTACTGTAAGAAAGAACTCCCAGACAATATATACTAAAAAACATATCACATAGGCAGAGAAAGAAAATAACGAAATTCACCTGGCATTTGATTAACTGTGGACGCGTTTCGAAATTAGATAGATATGAAAAGTGCAAGAATCACCTTTCCATTCTAATCACTTTTCTCTTCAGCACAGTATTTCAATATTCTAAATTTGGTAGCACTGAAAGAACTGAACATACCTATCTGACTCCAGTAACATCAGACAAATTATATCCATGACCAGTACCGCCGTATTCAAAACATGCTAATGAGGCCCTGCATTCTCCCCCGTCCACCTATGTCTGTTGTCGGGCAAAAATTCTACAGAAAAAGCTGTAGTTTATTATCAGAGAGAGAATTGTATTGTCAATAATAATAATAAAAGGTAAAATTAATTAATAATTAATAATTCTACCAAGGGGAAGAATGCGGGACCTCATTAGCATGTTTTGAATTCGGCGGTATTGATCATGGATATAATTTGTCTGATGTTACTGGAGTCAGATAGGTATGTTCAGTTCTTTCAGTGCTACCAAATTTAGAATATTGAAATACTGTGCTGAAGAGAAAAGTGATTAGAATGGAAAGGTGATTCTTGCATTTTTCATATCTATCTAATTTCGAAACGCGTCCACAGTTAATCAAATGCCAGGTGAATTTCGTTATTTTCTTTCTCTGCCTACGTGATATATTTTTGAGTGTGAAAAGAAAGATCTTGGAGAAAGCCATTATGAAAGACTGCTGAATGTGGAGAATGAATGGGAGGAGGAGAGCCTGCCAAATGTTGACCCAGTAGAGGGACCAGCTATCCGAATAGACAGCTCCCTTGTAGTTAAGGCAATTAAGGGTATGAAACCAGGTAAAGCCCCCGGCCCATCAGGAATCACTGCTGAGATGCTTAAAACAGCTGGCTATGTGGGCTATGGCCTAGTCACCCGCATTGTAAACCAGGTAGTTCATAATGGAGTCATACCCAATGACTGGCGTAGCAGCACCATAGTCAACTGCTACAAGGGTAAGGGTGATGCTCTAGATAGAAATAGCTACAGGGGTATTAAACTGTTGGATCAGGTGATGAAGGTCACAGAGAGGGTCATAATCCATCTCATTAGGGAGAGAATTTGCTTATATGAGATGCAGTTCAGTTTTGTGCCGGGTAGAAGCACCACTGATGCTATATTCCTGGTCCGACAACTGCAGGGGAAGTACCTAGCTAAAGATAAACCCCTCCACATAGCTTTTGTGGACTTGGAGAAAGCCTTTGACAGGGTCCCCTGATCCCTTATCTGGTGGTCGATGCGGAAACTGGAGATTGACGAATGGCTAATAAGGGCTGTACAGGCCTTATACAGAAAGGCTGTCAGCAAGGTTAGGATTCGCAACGAATATAGTGAAGAATTCCGGGTAGAAGTAGGTGCACACCAAGGCTCAGCCCTCAGTCCCCTTTTATTTCAGGCAATAACAGAGGAATTTAAAGCAGGTTGCCCCTGGGAGCTCCTCTATGCTGATGACCTGGCTCTCATAGCAGAATCACTACCAGAACTAGAAAAGAAATTTCAGGTGTGGAAGCAAGGGTTAGAATAAAAGAGTAAATGTAGCAAAGACCAAAGTTATAGTAAGCAGGAAGGCGAACTCAGCACACACACCCTCGGGCAGGTGGCCCTGCTCGATCTGTAGGAAAGGTGTAGGTAGAAACTCCATAAGATGCACCCAGTGTAAGTTATGGACGCATAAGAGGTGCAGCAACATCAAAGGGAAATTAACTGATAAGATAGCTTTCATGTGTGGCAGATGCACAGGGACAATAGACACCACAGATACTCAGAAAACAGATTCCATCACACTCCAGGGGGAGAAACTAGAAGTAGTTGATAGTTTCCGCTACCTGGGTGACCAACTTAGTAGTGGAGGTGGATGCTCAGAGAGTGTCACCACTAGAATACGAATAGCCTGTGCAAAGTTCAGAAAGCTTCTACCCCTACTGGCGACAAAGGGTCTCTCACTCAGAGCGAAAGGTAGATTGTATGACGCATGTGTGCGAACTGCCATGCTTCACGGTAGTGAAACATGGGCTGTGACTGCAGAGGACTTGCGTAGACTTGAAAGGAATGAAGCTAGCATAATCCGCTGGATGTGTAATGTCAGTGTGCGTGCACGACAGAGGGTAAGCACCCTGAGAGAAATGCTGGACATAAGAAGCATCAGATGTGGTGTGCAAGAGCGACACTTGCGATGGTATGGTCATGTACTGCGGATGGATGAGGAGAGATGTGTGAAGAAGTGCCACTCCCAAACAGTTGAAAGTATCAGGGGGAGAGGTAGACCCAGGAAGATATGGGATGAGGTAGTCAAGCATGACCTCAGAGCGTTGGGCCTCACTGAGGCAATGGCGAAGGACCAAGATCTCTGGAGATATGCTGTGACTCCAAAGAGCCGGGATGCTTCCTGCACCAGTTCCGCATAGCCCCTGCCCATTCAAAGTACCTTGAATTCCAGAACATCCTGCTGTGCTTGAGGGGACCTGTTGAGTCAAGTACATGAACATCGAAATAAATATCAATGGAAATAGTAGTTGTGATACCTGTGCCGGTGGCATATAAAAAGCACCATCCGAACGTGGCCAATGCCCGCGCCGCCTTGGCTGCCTTCCGTGCTGATGGCACGTTAAAAGCACCAACTGATCGTGGCCAATGCCGGACTCCTCTGGCACCTGTGCAGGTGGCACGTAAAAAGCACCCACTACACTCGTGGAGTGGTTGGCGTTAGGAAGAGCATCCAGCTGTAGAAACACTGCCAGATCAGACTGGAGCCTGGTGCAGCTCCTGGCTTCCCAGACCCTGGTCGAACTGTCCAACCCGTGCTAGCGCAAAAAACGGAAGTTAAATGATGATGATGATGATATTGTCTGGGAGTTGTTTCTTACAGTAGAAGAAATAGCTAGATTGTTTGGCTGCTATTTCTAAAGTTCGGTGTGTGGTGAAGCAAATTCTTTTGCCTAACCCATATCATAATAAATATATATATAGATATAAATATACACACACACACATACAAAGATAAATTGATAGATACAACTGAGTGGGCAAACAAAATTATGAGACACAGCCTAGTGCTTTTTTTATGTTGATAAGCCTGGTACTTATTCTATTAGTTTGTTATTGTGAAACCAGTAAGTTATGGAGTTGTAAATAAATGAACAGCAGTTGTGAAGCAGTGATGAGGGCGAAATACAGAGACAAAGACACACACATACACTTACACATATACATATATATATATATGTTTATATATATATATATATATTATATATATATATATATATATATATACATACATATATATACAATTAATTTCTTTCAGTTTCTGTCTACAAAATCCATATATATATATATATATATAGGAAAAAAGCAACAAGAATGGATCAATATATCGGTACAATTGTTTTGTACGAGGACATCTTTAATAAAGCTACAAAAATTGCAGTAAATATAGGTGGCTCGTACTCATCAGCCGAAAAAACATCCGAGATTCCCAAACATCAAAGGGGGTAATGTTACACTCGTGAAACATCATGGAAAATTCTATAAAAATGAGAATTTAGATAACATATTGGTTTCTAAGAGTTCAATTAGTATTAAACAGTCATATATCAGGTTATTAAAAAGTTTATGCGGGTTAAATAACATAATCTACAAATGCTCCATAACCACAGATAATAATAAATTCACTTATGTAGGATGTACCTTAAATTTTAGGAAAAGAATTAGTAACCATCTATCCTCCTTCAGATTACATCATAAAGCTGATAGCACCACTCTTTCTAGCAAAATTTGGGAACTAAAAAACAATAATATCAAATATAACCTTAATTGGGAATTATTTAGAAGAGCGATACCCTATAAAAATAGCAGAGTAGGTTGTCAACTTTGCTCCATGGAAACATTTGAAATACTAATGTATAGAAAAAATAATGATATTTTATTGAACAGCAGGATTGAACTGGGAACATCTTGTATCCACGCTCGGACTAAGACTCTTAAATATTTTAAATGATGTTTTAATTGATAACAGTATATATTAAAATCACTTTATATAAAATCACTTTGAATAAAACTTTACTCCTACATATTATATTATATATTTAATTAGACAGCTATGATCTAATTAGCTATGATTATATTCTCTCTCTAACTGTACTAGGTGATGCTTATTGATTAAAGTTAATTGATTTAATTCTTCATTCTATTAGACTATGTAGATAATTTAAATTGTTTCTCTCTAATTCTTAGTCTATTTTAATTTAACCTACTTATAAGAAACTAGTTAGTTAAACTTCTTAGTTCTTTTACACTAATAACTAATTCTGCTAATCCCAAACCTATAATATAATATAATATAATATAATGTAATATAATATAATATAATATAATAGAACAGTTTCATTAGAAAATAACTCCATTTTCTTTTCTTTTCTTCTGACCTTTCATTGTATCCCCATAACCTGACAATCTATTAATAGTAACATTAATAAATAAAGAAATAAATTAAATGACCTCCGAATTTTGCACCAAATACGCTAAGATGTTTTCTTATAGTAACAACTTTTGACCCTCCCTTTCATCTTCCCATTTCCTCTTTATATAGCAATTAATAGCAGTAGTTGGTCAAATTCAACTTTCTTCCTTTAGCTCTGTGATTCTTGTAGATTTCGATAACAGCCTGTTCGTCTCCACTATAAGGCTGTCGCTACGCTTATTCTTCGGATTATAATACAGCAGTTTTCAGAAATTTCGCACGATTGTATCCAAAATTTCTTCACATAGCTTGATTAACAATTTACTATGAACTATATATGGACAAGTACATATTCTGTGAGTTCGATACCTCTCATCGGATCTTCAGGAATCAAACTTTCTTCAATATGGATAAACTCACACCCTCACTTTTATCTTCATTTTCTGGAAAACTAAGATGTTTTGAAAAAACTTTTTAATAACCTGATATATGACTGTGTAATACTAATTGAACTCTTAGAAACCAATATGTTATCTAAATTCTCATTTTTATAGAATTTTCCATGATGTTTCACGAGTGTAACATTACCCCCTTTGATGTTTGGGAATCTCGGATGTTTTTTCGGCTGATGAGTACAAGTCACCTATATTTACTGCAATCTTTGTAGCTTTATTAAAGATGTCCTCGTACGAAACAATTGTACCGATATATTGATCCATTCTTGTTGCTTTTTTCCTATTTGTAATCACCCCACTTTGTCGTATGATTAACAGCATATAGATTTCCGGTGCATCCAAGTTAAGTACCATATTCATGTGAATTCATTAGAACTCACTTGAATCTCTATTGCTTAAACCGAATATATATATATATATATATATATATATATATATATTGTTATATTTCGGAATGGTCATATTGCCAGTTTAGCCAAATATAACAATATCTGTTTCAACACACGACTTCACATAAAAAATCTTGCACAACAAATATTTAAACGTATATATATATATATATATATATATATATATATATATATGTATATATATATATATATATATATGTATGTATGTATACACATGCACACACACACACAAAGATAAATTGATAGATACAACTGAGTGGGCAAACAAAAATATGAGACACTGGCTAGTGCTTTTTTTTTAATTTGATAAGCCTGGTACTTATTCTATCAGTTTCTTCTTGTGAAAACAGTAAATAAATGAACACCAGTGGTGAAGCAGTGATGAGGGAGAAACACAAAGACACACACATTGACTTACATATATACATATGTATACAATTGATTTCTTTCAGTTTCTGTCTACAAAATCCACTGACAAGGCTTTGGTTGGTCTGAGGCTATAGCAGAAGACACATGCCAAGTTACCACACAGTGGGACTGAACTCAGGACCACGTGTTTTGGAACCAAGTGTGTTACCACACAGCCACACCTGCACCTATGTATGTGTGTATATGTGTGTATATATGTATGCATGTATATATGTGTACATATTACATGTACATCTATATATATATGTCTACACATACATGTATACACATATATACATATATATATATATATATATATATATATATATATATATAACGGGAAGGTTTACAAAAATAAACAAAAGACGAAGGCAGGTGGAGTACAAACAAACAATGTATTAGTATGGCGCTCAGGAATAGAAATAAAACAAGTCTTTTACGTTTCGAGCCTACTCTCTTCGACAGAAAGATGCACAGAAAAGAAACGAGAGAAAAAATTGCCTGTAGGGGCTAACGATCCAACATGGCGTTCTCAGAGATATATATATATATATATTTATTAAAAGGCCTCTAAAAGAAGAAGCAAGTACTAGATCACAAAAAGTGGATAAATTCAATGAAATAAAATCAAAAACGTTTACAAACTTGGCTCATCTAATACTGCAGTTTCGTCTTTTTTTTTAGCAGTAAATATAATTTATCTGCCAAGGCTAGACTCTTCAGTAAGCAGCCTTTGTTATCCTAGAAGTACATTTCGTTAGAAACATGTGTGGTTCTAGCGACTAGCATTCTCTAACTTTTAAGACCATTGCGCAGACGCAAAACATACCCGACAAACAGAGGGGTTTCTGGTATAGGGTCTACGATCAAAATTTATCGAGAAATATGTAAACATAGTAAAAAGGTAATAAAATAAATTATTATTACCGGTGATCTACTTGCTTCTTCTTTTAGAGGCCTTTTAATGTACTTATATATGAATAACATATAGTCTAACGGCTAACATGTCTTTTGTGCTAGATCACCGGTAATAATAATTTATTTTATTACCTTTTTACTATGTTTATATATATATATATATATATATATATACATACACACACATCTATATGTATACATCTATATATCTATATATATATATATATATATATATACGTAAATTTAAATTTAAAATAATAAGGGTGAAAAATTGAATATTAGTTTGATTAATATGAATTTAAAACCAGTGGTGTAGCATATAAGACCATAGCGGATCTTCTAGCAAAATGGATGTCCACTGTTAATGGTTCATCCCTCTTATATAATAGTTTGACTTTAATAGTTTCAGTATTAAAGTGAAAGTATCTGACATTACAATAGAGATATGTTTTTGTTTCACTTTTGACACATAATACTGAAATAGTGGAGAAGATATGATATTGCTGTGGGCTTGCCCCAGGCAAAAAGTTAAAAACTTTTTTTGCCCATGACACTACATGGACCCTAAGTAAGGCGTGTGTAAAATTTGAATGAAATTGGTTGTTTTAGGGATTCACACAGATAGACACACATTCTCTAACTAACATATATATATATATATGTGTTAGTTAGTTAGTTAGTTAGTTAATTTGGCTCAAAAGCAAATAGCAAGGCCATGTAGGGGGACATGGAGTTAAGTACAGGGTGGTGTTCATGTAAAGAGTTCAGGCCAGTTGAGGTCAAGGGAGGCTTTGAACAAAGCGGTCGTCGGCATGTATGTATTTACTTTGCCATTTAATCTTATGTGTTGTGAATAAAGTATAGCTTGTTGCCCTTTAAAGCTCCCTGGGGCAACTTAACACTAGAAGGACCAAGTGTGTCAATTGACGTATCTTGAAATCTTAATTGCACACAATTCAAAAACTATTGTAGTTTTTGATATCTTTGTGCTTGACTTTCCATAGTTTTTTATGTATATACACTAAAGATTTTAGGTTGTTTGCACCAACTGTAATAACACTTATTACTATTTACTACTTATAAGGACCACATGCATCAATTGATTAATTGGTAACTTTTGAAACTTGCACCTACTTTTGTTTATAAATATATGTGACATTTTAGATATTCAGTAATTGTATAGCCTTTACAGCTGGCACAACAAAACAGTTTAATCAGAACAATTCATCAGAACAGAAGTGACTTACTAGAAGTAGTAAAACAGGTGAAACTAGTCCATGAAACTGGTTGTAAAATCCACAGGGAAGCCTGTTGACACACTTACATCATACCAGTGCAAAAAATCAATGTCTGTTGTTGTTTTGAGTTCCTTCTGACACCAAACTAATTTAACAAAAAAAATTATAAAAAAATAACTTAAGCGTATACGTGTTTGACCTAATGGCAAAGCTTTATTCATTCAAGCATTAGATGATGGCCAATGCACATTTTTCATAATATTTTGTATGTTGCTCTTATAAACAGTTGGGTATATACACAGGTGTTTGCAACTCTGTCATCAGTTGATGGGAATATATGCAAAAAGTTGCTTAAGAACTTTGTGGTGATTCACCTCATGGTCATTCATGTACTATCAAATGCCCAATTGAGGAAACATCAACCTCTAGAATTAAAGTCAGACGTACAAGTGTGAAAACAAAATGCCACAACAGAACCAAAGAAATGTCTGGTGTGTGTAAAAAACCTCTGTGTGACAAATGTGCACTAAAACATTGCGATGAATGTTTAGAATTTCAATTATCTTTTAAAAATATTTTGTAAGGATGAATTTCTTTCAATATACCAAACTATTGCAACTAATATCATCATGAAGTCATCATCATCATCATTGTTTAACGTCCGCTTTCCATGCTGGCACGGGTTGGATGATTTGACTGAGAGCTGGCAAACCAGATGGCAGCACCAGGCTGCAATCTGATCTGGCAGAGTTTCTACAGCTGGATGCCCTTCCTAACACCAACCACTCCAAGAGTGTAGTGGGTGCTTTTACGTGCCACCTGCACGAGGGCCAGTCAGACGGTACTGACAATGGCCACTCTCAAATTGTGTTTTTTACGTGCCATCTGCACAGGTGCCAGTGCAGCGGCACTGGCAATTACTTTGCTCGAATGTTTTTTCACGTGCCAGTGAGGCGATGTTGGTAACGATCATGCTCAAATAGTGCTTTTTACGTGCCACTAGCACGGAAGCCAGTCAGCTGCTCTGGCAAAGATCACGCTTGGATGGTGCTCTTAGCGCTCCACTAGCACAGATGCCAGTCATCAAATTTGATTTTGATTTCACTTGCCTCAACTGGTCTTCGCAAGCATAGTTTAGTGTCCAATGAAGGAAAGGTACGCATAAGTGGGCTGGCATAAGCCATGGGTTATAGCCTCACTTGGCTTGCCGGGTCTTCTCACGCACAGCATATTTTCAAAGGTCTTGGTCACTTGTCATTGCCTCGGTGAGGCCTAATGTTCGAAGGTTGTCCTTCACCACCTCATCCTAGGTCTTCCTGGGTCTACCTCTTCCACAGGTTCCCTCAACCACTAGGATGTGGCACTTCTTTTCACCCAGCTATCCTCATCTATTCTCGCCACATGACCATACCAGCGCAGTCATCTCTCTTGCACATCACATCTGATGCTTCTTAGGTCTAACTTTTCTCTCAAGGTACTTACACTCTGTTGAGTATGCACACTGACATTACACATCCATCGGAGCATATTGGCTTCATTCCTTGTGAGCTTACAAATGTCCTCAGCAGTCACGGCCCATGTTTCACTGCCATGTAGCATAACTGTTCATACACATGCATCATACAGTCTAATTTTTACTTTGAGTGAGAGGCCCTTTGTCACCAGCAGAAGTAAGAGCTCTCTGAACTTCGCCCAGGCTATTCTTATTCTAGCAGCTACACTATCAGTGCACCCTCCCCCACTACTGACTTGGTCACCTAGGTAACGGAAGCTATCAACTACTTCTAGTTTTTCTCCCTGAAATGTGGTGGAAGTTGTTCTCTGCACATTTTCAGTATTTATTGCTCCTGAGCATTTGCCACATACAAAAACTATCTTCCCAGTTAGCCTTCATTTGATATTGCTGCACCTTTTATGTGTCCATAGCTTATACTGGGTACATCTTAAAGAGTTTCTAGCTACGCCTTTTCTACAGATCGAGCAAGGCCTGAAGGGATTTGTGGTTTGTCTGCCTTCCTACTTATTAGGACTTTGGTTTTAGCTAGGTTGACTCTAAGGCCCTTTGATTCTAATCCCTGTTTCCACACCTGAAACTTCTCTAGTTCTGATAGTGACTCAGCAATTAGAGCAAGGTCATCAGCATAGAGGAGCTGCCAGGGGCATCCTGTTTTAAATTCCTCTGTTATTACCCAGAGGACTATGATAAATAGGAGGGGACTAAGGACTGAACTTTGATGGACCCCTACCTCTACCCAGAATTCTTCACTGTATGCATTGCCAACCCTCACCTTACTGACAGCATCCCTGTACATGGCTTGCACAGCTCTCACTAACCATTTATCTATCCCTAGTTTCCTCATTGACCACCAGATAAGGAATTGGGGCACCCTATAAAATTCAATACATTTATGCATTTAATAAAGGTTTTCTACCTCTTCCTTTTTTTTTCTTTCAAATTGAAAAATATCTTTGCGTCAATTGACACATTCTGGTCCTTAAAGGTAGGTGAAAAGCCTTGTTCTTCTGTGTTAATCTTCATACAATAACCACAGACCTTAGTAAATGTATATTCAGCAAGTGATGTTGTTTGCATGCTATATATGACATATCATGACACTAATTTTCAAAATTTATGGATTATAGCTTAATGTTCTGAGAAGACAGCAAAATTTGATAGGTAACTTTTGTATCCTTGGTTGAGGATATATGAATTTAACAAAGTGGGGGTAAAGGAATGTATTCACAGGCGTAACTTCTGACTACCAACATATGAGACTCCAGTGCCTTCCACAGTCTCAACATGACATGTTACTCTTCATAACAAGTTCACTTTTTAATCACACAGGAGTGTTAATGTCTATCACAGCAACATCTTTCCTTTTGAGATTGACTTCTCAGGAATTCAAGACAGGCTGCCCCTGGGAGCTCTTCTATGTTAGAAGTGAATAGATTTTTTTTTTTTTCACACCACACCTATTAGAGATTTACTTCCCTTAGAAGCTCAATATTTTTTTCGTTTTGGAACTACCTCCAGCAGTTCTGTATGTTTTCTTTTTCTTGTACACCTTGGTTTGACGATTTCTTGTGGCTCAGCGCATCAAAAACATTGTAGAGAACTTCCATGAGTACTACTTTCCTTGTAACTCTTTCTTCAGCAAACCCTTTCAGTGTCTTTTATGCTACCATTTTGAACCTTTCACTTGTACATCATTTTACAGATACATTTTATTATTTTGCCATCTTCCCAACCTTATTATCCATTTCTGTACACTCTGAAAAACATTTTATCACCAGTTTTTAAATACTTGGTCATATTTATAGCATTTTCCCCTTTTTTTTTCCTTCCAGGTAATAATCTGTCAAAAATTGACCTATTATTTCTTACGAAATACAGTCCAACAGGCAACATAGATTTGGCATTACACAGTAAACTCTCAGGAATTGTTGCAATGCTACATCATCCTTTACTTCATTTCTGGATTTCACTATTACCCTTTTGAACGTGTCTACAAAGTGTTCAGTTTGTCCATTCAATCTTGGGTGATAGGGAGGAGTAGTGATATGTTGAATTCAGAACATCTTGCAAAATGTCTTAAATTCACTTGCAGTAAATTGTGTACCATTATTGGAGACTATGGTGTATAGAATACCATACCTTGCAAAAAGTTCATGTAGAAAATCCACTGTAACCGTGGAGGTTGGTTTTCTACATTTACACATTTCTGGCCGTTTTGTATAGCTATCTACCACTGTTAGATAATATGATCCATTTAATAGTCCTGCAAAGTCTATGTGTAGCCTGGTCCATGGAATATCAGTCTTGGGCCAAGGTTGATATTTTGTAGATGGTGATTTCGCTGCAAGAACACAACCTCTGCAGGATTTTATCAACTTCTCAATACCTGGATCCAGTTTTGGCCAGTAAACATAATTCCTTATAAGTGACTTCATCCTAGAAATTCCTGAATGTTCAGTGTGATGTGAAATTTCTTTAACATTTGATTTTGTAGTGAGACAGGCATTACGGCTCACTGTGCATACATAAACACATTATCACATATCAAATACAAGTTCAAAATGGTGTTATGTCCAGCAACACATTTTTTTATGTGTTTCTTCAGATCCCACTATTTTTTCATTTTCATGATAAACTTGTCCATCTCTGCCTTAATTTTTATTTCCTCCAATTTGACAGGTAATTCATGCTCAACGGTGCACAAAATTTCTTCTAAAACATTTTGGCACTTGTCCAACCAGTTCCACTTAACGTCTTTTTTTAACTATTTATTCAGGGGTGCTCTCAAATCATGCTTATTTGGTATGTATCCCTGGTAGTAATTTATGGGCCACCAAAATAGCTGTAGCATTGTAATGTTTGTCGAGGGAGACATATTTTTTATTACACTCACCCTTGATGGGTCTGGTCAACATCCATTTTCTTCAATAATCTGCCCTAGATATTTTATTCTTGGCATAAAAAAATTCACACTTTTCTTCATTGAGCTTAAACCCATAATCTTTTATTTTTTCAAAGACCTTTTTAACACGTTGACCACAAGATTCACTTTTTATGAGGTGCAAGAGAGGCTGTGTGGTAAGAAGCTTGCTTCCCAACCATATGGTTCCAGGCTCAGTTCCATTGCATGGCACCTTGGACAAGTGTCTTCTACTATAGCCTTGGGCCGATCAAATTCTTATGAGTGGATTTGATAGACGGAAACTAAAAGAAGCCACTTGTGTATGTATATATATATATCGACGCTAAACGACGATGATGATGATGATGATATATAAATATATACACACACACATATATATATAAGTGTATATTTGTGTGCCTATCCCTCACCACCACTTGACAACAGGGTGTTGGTGCGTTTATATCCCTGTAACTTAGCGGTTCGGCTAAAGAGAGCAATAGAATAAGTACCAGGCTTAAAAGTACTGGGATTGATTTATTCAACTAAACTTCTTCAAGGTGGTGCCCTGGCATGGCTGCAGTCTAATGACTGAAACAAGTAAAAGAATAAAAAAATGTTGACATGGTAAGCTATTGTAAAATATGAACCTGTGAACATAGTATCCATAACTTGTTGGAAAATACTGGTGCTACCTTTATACCAAAAGGAAGTTGATTAAATTCATACAGTTCTTTATGGGTATTTATCGTTAATAATTTTGAACATTCCTCATCAATTTGTACCTGCAGGTATGCTTCAGATAGGTTCAACTTTGAAAAAATTTTCCTTCATTCAACTTCGAGAAAATTTCTTTTGGACTTGGTAAAAGATAATTATATGGCATCAAACATTCATTTAACCCTATTGAAAGATCAGCACATACCCAGATTTTATTTTATTTTTTCTCTTGGCGTAAACTGTTGGGAATGCCCATTCAGTGTAATCAATTTTTTCAATAACTCCAAGCTTTTCAAGTCTATCATTAACTTGTTTCAACACTGCAAATGTACAATCCTTTTTGGTTTAATTTTTGGTATAGAATTTTCTTTTACTTGAAACTTTACCTTTGTTTTGGTCAAAGACAATTCATCAGATAAACTTCAGGAAAAATATTATAATTCTTCATTTAATTCCTCCGATGCCTTATTTGTACTGGTGGAAGAACAATTCACACTTTTACAAAAAAATTTTATGATAAGTTAAATAATTCCATCCAGTCTGTTCCAAATAAATTTGTATTTTCAGCACAAAATCTTTGGCATTTAAGGTTTTTTCACAAAATGTAATATTGCTTATCATTTTGCCCTTAAAATACAATTGTTTTTCAAGAAACATCATGTGCAATTTACGATGAAATCTTCATCATTTTTAACCAAATTTAAATGCTGCCTGCAGGTATTGAACAGGGAACTTCTTTCACTGAAAATTTTCGATAAAATGTTAATTCATTATTTACATTTGACAGATATTTGTCCTCATCATCTTGTTTGTTGTTAACACAACGTTTTGGCTGATATACCCTCCAGCCTTCATCAGGTGTCTTGAGGAAATTTCGAACCTGGGTTCTCATTCCTAAAGTATTTTCGATGTTATTATTATTATTCAGGTCACCTCCTGCTTGTGGGCATATGGCATAGTGGTTAAGAGCGCAGGCTACTAACCCCAAGATTCCAAGTTCGATTCCAGGAGGTGACCTGAATAATAATAATAATAACATCGAAAAATACCTTACAAACGAGGACCCAGGTTTGAAATTTCCCCAAGACACCTGATGAAGGCTGGAGGGTATATTAGCGGAAACGTTGTATTAACAACAAAGAAGATGAGGACAAATATCTGTCAAATGTAAATAATGTACATAATTCCTCATATCTTAAATATAGAAAATGTTGATTGTTTCATTGAAACAAATCTCACCTGGTTTCTTTGGCAGAATATAATTACAATATTTTTTGTCTTCAACAGGGGATAACTTTCTTAAAAGCAGTTGCACTTTTTTCTTGTCAGTCCAAATGCTACATTCTTCTTTGAAGATTTCTTTATATCTTTGAAAATATGCAGGGAAAGTAATTCCTTCTTCTGGATTATAAATGAACACTCCAATCGAGTTTGCCACAATGTCCAGTGTGAACTATCTTGAAGTACTTTTAGCCTTCTTCAACATTAATCCCAGCAACTGTTGTTGTTGCTGATGCAGCTGCTGCAACTGCACCATGTGGGCCAATAAATCCTCCATGTTAAAGATTTTTTTGTTTGGTTTCATACCAAAAAAATTCATTTGTCCAACATGAGCTTCAAATATTTCATCACTGCTTTTATATCCTTCGTTAAGGATATATGATTGTAACAAAGTGGGGATAAAGCAATGTATTCACAGATGTAACTTCCAACATGCACTACTCCAATGCCTTCCATATGTCTTAGCGAGACACATTACTCTTTATAAGAGTTCAACAAGTTCACCTTTTAATCACACAGGGATGTTAATGTCTATCACCATAACAGTAACTCTAAAGTACTTCAAATTATGAAATGTGTAACTTTGTTTTCTATCTTTCTATGTTTGTTTATGTATGTATAGATGGATGGATGCATGCATGCATGCAGTGCTGGATTTACTATTAAGCAAAATATCAGCATTATCATTTATGTCTTCCTTCCATGCTTGCATGGGTCAGCTAGTTTGACAGGAGCTGGCAAGTCACAAGTCTATGCCAAGCTCTACTGCCTGCTTTGACATGGTTTCTACAGCTGATTGTTTTTTTATGTGGCACCACTAGTAGGGAAGCCACCAATTAACTTGCAGCACAAGCCCCCTTCACTGATGGGGATTAGCATTGAGAAAGATTACTTAGTGCCAGGTAATAAGAAGTTATTATCTTGCATGTCTTGCAATAGAAGAGATACTTCAGTTGGAGAGAGAAGGAACAGAGAAAGAGATAAGATGGTGAAGATGTGATGGGATGGGGATTGGATAGTAGGAATGGTTGAGTCATTTCACAAGGTTGCAAAGATGGAGAAGAGGAGAATGGAGTGAGTGAGCACAGATAAGGGGAAGTGCTGTCAAGAGGATATGTTGTAGAGAAGAGATGTGACAGGAACACAGTGTGCAGATGTGTTTGCAAGGGATGTTGAGATAATTGGATATCGGGGAAAGGTTTGTCAGGAACAGATTGCATGGACATAAAGGACATGCCTTTTTGGCCTTGATTTTATTTAACTGGGTGGGTCTTTTCAAGCAACAACAAATTGCCAATTAACTCATTTGTCCTCTCCTCAGTGAGGCTCAGCATGTGAAGATTATTTTTCACCACTTGGTCCCACATTTTCCTTGGTCTCTTTCTTCTATGTGTTTCCTCCACATATTGAAACTAATACACATGCATAAGCGAGCACGCACGCACACACACACATACACACACACACATTGACAAATATTATTTGACAATAACCTTGGGATAACTAAAGTAATGCCTTGTAAGTGGATATATGTATGTGTATGTCTGTGTGCTTTGTCATTGTTTACTTAGGTGGTGGAGTCATTGTTTATACATGTTGGGTCATTGTATGAAATATCATCATCATCATCATCATCATCATTTAGCGTCCGCTTTCCATGCTAGCATGGGTTGGACGGTTCAACTGGGGTCTGGGGAGCCCGAAGGCTGCACCAGGCCAGTCAGATCTGGCAGTGTTTCTACAGCTGGATGCCCTTCCTAACGCCAACCACTCCGAGAGTGTAGTGGGTGATTTTATGTGCCACCGACACAGGTGCCAGACGAGGCTGGCGAACGGCCACGCTCGGATGGTGTTTTTATGTGCCACCGACACAGGTGCCAGACGAGGCTGGCAGACGGCCACGCTCGGATGGTGTTTTTATGTGCCACCGACACAGGTGCCAGATGAGGCTGGCGGACGGCCACGATCGGATGGTGTTTGTTACGTCCCCAAAGCACGGAGGCCAGTCTATGCGGTACTGGCTACGGCCACGTTCGGATGATTTTCTTGTGTGCCACCGGCACTGGTACCACAAAGATACAAATTCCATTGATGTTCATCTACTTTGATTTGTTTTGATTTTGATTTTCACTTGCCTCAACAGGTCTTCACAAGTGTCACAAGAAGGAAGGTATGCACAGGTGGACTGACTACGTCCCAGGTAGGGGCCACGGGTTATGGCCTGACTAGTCTTGCCGGGTCTTCGGATGGTGTTTTTATGTGCCACCGACACAGGTGCCAGATGAGGCTGGCGAACGGCCACGATCGGATGGTGTTTGTTACGTGCCCACAGCACGGAGGCCAGTCGATGCGGTACTGGCTACGGCCACGTTCGGATGGTTTTCTTGTGTGCCACCGGCACTGGTACCACAAAGATACAAATTCCATTGATGTTCATCCATTTTGATTTGATTTGATTTGATTTTGATTTTCACTTGCCTCAACAGGTCTTCACAAGTGTCACAGGAAGGAAGGAAGGTATGCACAGGGGACTGACTACGTCCCAAGTAGGGGCCACGGGTTATGGCCTGACTAGTCTTGCCGGGTCTTCGGTTGTTCATCCATTTTGATTTGATTTGATTTGATTTTGATTTTCACTTGCCTCAACAGGTCTTCACAAGTGTCACAGGAAGGAAGGAAGGTATGCACAGGGGACTGACTACGTCCCAAGTAGGGGCCACGGGTTATGGCCTGACTAGTCTTGCCGGGTCTTCGGTTGGTGTTTTTATGTGCCACCGACACAGGTGCCAGATGAGGCTGGCGAACGGCCACGATCGGATGGTGTTTGTTATGTGCCCACGTCACAGAGGCCAGTCGATGCAGTACTGGCTACGGCCACGTTCGGATGGTTTTCAGGATGAAAAGTACCTTGCTTAAAAACAAGAACGGGTTAGCAACACAGAAGGTTCTGGCTATAGAATACTGCCTCAACAGTTTTTGTCCAGTCCCTGGCAGCATGGAAAAAGTAAACATAAAACTGATGGTAATAATATATATAGTTCACTACTTCAGGTTATATTCTCATTTCCCCTTTGTGTTCCCTTTCTTGTATTGACATCTTTTGCTTATAATATCATTTCCTCTTTTGTTCCAGTAATTGTATAAATATTAATGATGATTTCACACATTGACAGGAGAAGGTCACATTAGTATGTGAGGATGTGGTTATTGAAAATCAATTTTAGTATATTTTATACATTGGCAGTGCAAGACCTCATAATAGTAACAGAGGAGTAGTGTAGTCACTATAATAAAACCCTGTTATATGATTACTGAACATTTCATACATATTGGTAGTACCAGACTTCATATTATTAGTAGAGAAATGATGTAATCTTTATAATAAAACCTTAGGACTTGACTGTTACATATTTTAGCCATCTCTGGAATGACACAGATAAAGTTGACATTTTGCTTTGTGCTTTCCACTTGTGGACAACCTTGGTATGTGTTTAATTTTCATGGACTAATGCTGAGGTGGTTTCTTGTTGACTTCTGATGGTTTTTAATTTTTTCACAGGAACCTAACTTGTTGGCTATATACACTCAGAACATAAAAGGACAGACCAAATATTTTATCAAGTATTTTAGCTAATGCTATTATAATTCTGCCAATCTACTCTCCTTGACTGGTACTCTATCAACCTCGAAAGGATGAAAGGCAAAGTCGAACACAGTAAAATTTGAATTGAGACTGTAAAGAACCACAGCAGATAGTCCAAGGCATTTTGTTTGATATTTTAACAATTCTACCAGTTTACCACCTTAACTTGATCCTGCTGGGATTTAAATTTAGAATGCAGAGACAAATTTGAAATTTGCTCATGACAGAAAGAATTTTAAGTATTGTATACTCACCAAGCATTGCTGTAGACACTGGAAAAAATTACAAATTTTTTAAACAATCATTTAAGGAATTATGCAAATTTGGAAGAGTATATTTTGAAAAACATATTTACTCAAAAAATACAAACATGTAGGAATAAAATTATATTTTAGGTTCTGTATTTGTTTGCTTATTTTTGCACTCCAGCTGAAGTCTCTTGTGTGTTGCTTGGATATTACAAATCTGAATGAATCAACATTCCTTGCCAACTGACTTTCTAAAGCAATTTATCCTAAATATTCTGATTTCATGTGATTGACATGTATTAATAAACTCAAGTGGGGCTAGGTTCTCAGGTCACAGATACTCTATGTCACTGTGTCTCAGTCATATAGGGTATCAGTGGACAATATGTTGGTGTATTTACCAAATAATAATTGTTACAAAATAATAATTATAATTAAAGAAAATTGAAATAGCAATGTCTACCAGGTGGTATCAAAAAGTTTCCGAACTAGTTCTGTAGCATGCTAACAGATGGCAGTACATGGTTGCATGCACAATGAGAGCTAGCAGTGACCTTCATGAGGCAATGTGCCAAGTGACATGGCTGTGTTTACTTTGCAAGTTGTGAAGTTTGTGTTTTTGTGATCATATGTATGCTGTAGTCTACGATTTTTGTCATGGACAGGAAGTTGGAACAAAGAGCCAATGTAAAATGTTGCATTAAACTTGGGAAGTCTGCTACAAAGACATTGAGCATACTTTGATAAGCTTACAGCAACAAGGCAATGAGTTATATGCAATGTTTTGAGTGGCACAGGTGCACAACAGAACCACAATCAAGAGCATGATCATTTTTTAAAAAAAATCTGTGGTACTGTGCATCGAGAATTCCTCCTGTAGGGTCAAGCATTCTACTGCGATGTTTTGAAGCATTTGAGGGAGGACATTTGGCGAAAGTGACTGGATCTGTGGAGCATGAAGAATTGGATTCTTCACAACAATGCACCCTGTCACTGAGCTCTCCTCATTTGTGAGTTTCTCATCAAAAAGAATATGGTATTGCTTCTACACTTGCCATATTCACCAGATTTAGCACCTGCAGACTTTCATCTCTTTCTCAAGATGAAAATGCAGCTTAAAGTTCGCCATTTTAACACTTTTGTCAAGATAAAGAGCGAATTGCAGAAGGTCCTCATCTTGCTTACGGGAAATGTCTTCCAGGCTAGATTCCAAAGGTGGCAGGAACACTGGGACTGTTGTATTGCTTGCTGTGCAAGGTGACTATTTTGAAGGAGGTGATGTTAAAACTTGTATAAATAAGGTTATTTTTAATTAAACATGACTAGTCCAGGAACGTTTTGATACCACCTCTTATATGAATTTTTAAATGACTAATATGACTACACCACAATTATAATATCAATAATGTATGGTGCAGAAAATAACAAATATCTGTAAACATGTTGATAATCTGATTGACAAGAAATGAAGTTTGCTCTATTTTGCTAACTCTGAAGATATATCCAGATGACTGCATATATGTATGTATACTAGACATTCTAGACTGCTAATGATCACATGATTGCTCTAATTGTATTGCACATCTAATTCTGCCACTTCTCATGTATAATCTAACTGAACAAAAATCAGGCTCCATTTCTGCTTCACTGATGATCGTTTAGTATTGGGAGGGACATCTATTTATTAAAACAAATCATCTAAGCACATACTACCAATGCAAGTATATGTGTATTTGCATATACGCATACATACTGTTTGGATAATGTGTGTGTATGCATGCATATCTAGCCTAGCTTTTAGAAAAGGTTTACCATATCCGTGTTTGTCATAAGAGGTGACTAAAAAGTTTGACATCAGGAAGGGCATCTAGTCATAAAATACTACCTTGAAAAGTCTTGTCCAATCCATGCTGGCATAGAAAAGTGAATGTAAAAGCAATGGTGGTGATGATATACATATATGTAATTTGTGTGCATAAATATATGATTTATGTGTGATATATATATATTTATATATATATATATGTGTGTGTGTGTGTGTATGTATGTATGTATTCATATATGAATAAATATTTTCCTCTTTTTATTTCAGACTGAATATGAAGGTCAAGTGAAACAGTTGCTGACAGTGTTAGAGAAAGAGCATACTGATGCTATAGTAGTGGCTGGTGGTGATGGCACATTGTTGGAGGTAACTACTATCACTGCCTATTATTAAATCATCTCTTCAAAGAACGTTGAGGAATGTATATTGATAGTCTAATCTGAGGATAGCTTCCTCCCTTCTTCCCACTAATTAAAAAGACCCTGAAGAATGTCATGACTAAGCTATTAAAAAGAAAATTAATTTTCCCATTATGCTAAAGTTTCAAACATAAATGTTCATAAATGAAATATTGATAGAATGTTTAAATTTTAGTATATGTAACCAGGGTTTACATAAATATATTAAAGGAAAATGGACAACAAAACCAAGACAGTATGAGTATATCAGGTCATATTAATGTAGTAATTTAGAATATTTAATTAATGTAGTAATTACTACAAAAATGTAGTAATTAATGCCTTACAACTGTTTCTGGGATATCCCAAGTGATGGGTCAACATCTCCATACACTGGGTATTCTGTCATCAGAGACAAGGTGTGTATGAAAAATACTGCCTGGATTTACCTGGGATTATACTTAATGGGCTATACCTTCATGGAAGTATGGACTAACTTCCATACTCTCTGGAACAAGATGAGCTGTGAACTTTTTTCTCCTGTCTTTATTCTTCTATCTACTGTGAATTCTCTGCCTGGAACTTTCCTGCATTCACACCTTGTCTTTTGACATTGATTATTTCTACTTCTCTATTTTTTTATTCATCTTACTCTCATTAAATATTCTAAATTCCCTGAGATACTTGTCCTGCCTTGGTTTTGTTATCCATTTTTAAAAAAATATACCTGCTGACTCGGAAGCCTACTATGGTTCCCTAGCTCCAACTTTAGCTGTGAACTTGGAACATAAAAGATGACTAATTATAGCACTTACACAGTGTACCTATTGGTTTAGATCATCAGTGAACTAAAACCCTCATATTCTTTATATATATATAACTAGCAGTTAAGACCAGTTTAACCCGGTCTGTTTGGATGATGTGCATTTTCTGTTAGGCATAATCTATAACAGCATTTTTCAACCATATCATTTCGGGTCCCCCGTTTTGACTGGAGCCTCCAGCTGTATGAAAATTCCCCCCCCCCCCTCGTCAGAAAACAGCTTCAGGAGTTGTAAAGAAAGAATTTGTACATAGTCTGTTTCTGAGGGCTATTTGTATTGGACCTGTGTAATCATTCAAACATTTATTTAATTATGAACATAGAAAGAAATTATATATTAACCCTTTCGTTACTATGTTTCTGACCAAAATACACCCCTCATGAGTTTCAATTAAATTCTAAAATAATCATGAATCTAGGCTTGTTTCATTAAATAACTGTAACTTTTTTACTTATCAACATATTAATATATTTGGAACATAATTAAAGAAAGGGTTCTTAATCAATTCTATTGCATAACTTTTATCTCAAAGTGACTTTAATTACAGGTAAATCCAGGTAAATTGAGCAAAAGGTAAAAATATTAAAATTTTAAATTGAGCAAAAGTAAAAATATTAAAATTTTGTTTAAACATCACCATAGAAAATGAATCATCAGCTAATATTCAAATGGGTATGCAACAAAATTTTGATAAAGAAGAATTGTGCACATCACTATATCATCAGTTGAATTTAATGCACAACAGGTGTACCATAAAGGTGAAATAAACTGAAATATTGAAATCCACCGTAAGTTTGACCGAACTAAAGAAATCGGTCAAAAAATAATATACGGCCCTGGTTATGGTATGGAAGTGATAAATTCCAGACCACATCGTTCCCTAGGCCATGCTGACTAACATTATTTTCCCTGTATAAAAACTAAATCTACGCAGTACCCAGTATTTGCTTCACAAATTTTCCAAAATTTGAACCCCCATTTTGTGTTTGTTTACATTCTGCGTAAGTTTGTTTCCGCATTGATCGCTTCAAACAATAACTTCCAGACCACATCATACCCTAAGCCATGCTGACTAACATTAGTTTCCCTGTATAAAAACTAAAGGTACTTGTTAATTGTCGTGGTCCCGGTTTTGCACACGCGAATTCGCGCGCGCGCGCGCGTCAGACGTAGGTACTCGATACTCGAGATCCTACGAGGTGACTTGCGCATGCGCAGTGCGCGATTCGCGCATGCGCGTTAAACCCCCCCCCCCGGAAAAAAAAAGGATTTTTTTTAAAGATACCTTTCTGCTTTTTAAGACAAAAAGGTGTTGGATTTAACTAAAAATATATATATGTGTGTGTGTGTGTGTGTGTGTATATATAACATATTCAATTTTACACAAAAAAATTACATAGTCGCTTTCCTCGCGGATTTACAGATAAATGAATTAATTACTATTTTACAGAATAAAATTAATGAATTAATTATATAAATTAAATAATTCTTGAAAATTAATTATTATTAATACTCGAGATCTTACGAGGTGACTTGCGCATGCGCAGTGCGCGATTCGCGCATGCGAGTTAAACCCCCCCCCCCCCCGGAAAAAAAAAAGGATTTTTTTAAAGATACCTTTGGTCGCTTTCCTCGCGGATTTACAGATAAATGAATTAATTACTATTTTACAGAATAAAATTAATGAATTAATTATATTAATTAAATAATTCTTGAAAATTAATTATTATTAATAATATTTTTTGAACAAAGTAAAAAGTAATTACTTTTTTTTTACAGAAACGCGAACGGGGAATTTTCAGTTTAAAGTTTATAAATAAATACATTTCATGTGTAATGTAAAATAGTAGTCAATTAATTAAATACCTTCTTTTTCTGGGGTATTATTCTTGTTCAAACTCGTCACATATTTGTAACTTTTCGATGTAAACCTTTCAAAGTAAGTCTTAAAAAGTTGCGGCAGCTTAGCAGAAATGTCACGTTATAATTTCTACCATGCAATGGTTTCAATACACGCGGGAGATCATACCCCTTCAAACTTTATATCATTCTGAAACATCTTTCAGAATATTCATCACACGACCGTTTTCATTTTGTCCAAATATTTTTTTCCACAGAAATTCATCAGAATTGTGGCGATTTTATGACAGTGTAGCAAATTAGTAATCAACTAATTAAATACCTTCTTTTTCTGGGGTATTATTCTTGTTCAAACTCGTCACATATTTGTAACTTTTCGATGTAAACCTTTCAAAGTAAGTCTTAAAAAGTTGCGGCAGCTTAGCAGAAATGTCACGTTATAATTTCTACCATGCAATGGTTTCAATACACGCGGGAGATCATACCCCTTCAAACTTTATATCATTCTGAAACATCTTTCAGAATATTCATCACACGACCGTTTTCATTTTGTCCAAATATTTTTTTCCACAGAAATTCATCAGAATTGTGGCGATTTTATGACAGTGTAGCAAATTAGTAATCAACTAATTAAATACCTTCTTTTTCTGGGGTATTATTCTTGTTCAAACTCGTCACATATTTGTAACTTTTCGATGTAAACCTTTCAAAGTAAGTCTTAAAAAGTTGCGGCAGCTTAGTAGAAATGTCACGTTATAATTTCTACCATGCAATGGTTTCAATACACGCGGGAGATCATACCCCTTCAAACTTTATATCATTCTGAAACATCTTTCAGAATATTCATCACACGACCGTTTTCATTTTGTCCAAATATTTTTTTCCACAGAAATTCATCAGAATTGTGGCGATTTTATGACAGTGTAGCAAATTAGTAATCAACTAATTAAATACCTTCTTTTTATGGGGTATTATTCTTGTTCAAACTCGTCACATATTTGTAACTTTTCGATGTAAACCTTTCAAAGTAAGTCTTAAAAAGTTGCGGCAGCTTAGCAGAAATGTCACGTTATAATTTCTACCATGCAATGGTTTCAATACACGCGGGAGATCATACCCCTTCAAACTTTATATCATTCTGAAACATCTTTCAGAATATTCATCACACGACCGTTTTCATTTTGTCCAAATATTTTTTTCCACAGAAATTCATCAGAATTGTGGCGATTTTATGACAGTGTAGCAAATTAGTAATCAACTAATTAAATACCTTCTTTTTCTGGGGTATTATTCTTGTTCAACTCGTCACATATTTGTAACTTTTCGATGTAAACCTTTCAAAGTAAGTCTTAAAAAGTTGCGGCAGCTTAGCAGAAATGTCACGTTATAATTTCTACCATGCAATGGTTTCAATACACGCGGGAGATCATACCCCTTCAAACTTTATATCATTCTGAAACATCTTTCAGAATATTCATCACACGACCGTTTTCATTTTGTCCAAATATTTTTTTCCACAGAAATTCATCAGAATTGTGGCGATTTTATGACAGTGTAGCAAATTAGTAATCAACTAATTAAATACCTTCTTTTTCTGGGGTATTATTCTTGTTCAAACTCGTCACATATTTGTAACTTTTCGATGTAAACCTTTCAAAGTAAGTCTTAAAAAGTTGCGGCAGCTTAGCAGAAATGTCACGTTATAATTTCTACCATGCAATGGTTTCAATACACGCGGGAGATCATACCCCTTCAAACTTTATATCATTCTGAAACATCTTTCAGAATATTCATCACACGACCGTTTTCATTTTGTCCAAATATTTTTTTTCACAGAAATTCATCAGAATTGTGGCGATTTTATGACAGTGTAGCAAATTAGTAATCAACTAATTAAATACCTTCTTTTTCTGGGGTATTATTCTTGTTCAAACTCGTCACATATTTGTAACTTTTCGATGTAAACCTTTCAAAGTAAGTCTTAAAAAGTTGCGGCAGCTTAGCAGAAATGTCACGTTATAATTTCTACCATGCAATGGTTTCAATACACGCGGGAGATCATACCCCTTCAAACTTTATATCATTCTGAAACATCTTTCAGAATATTCATCACACGACCGTTTTCATTTTGTCCAAAAATACATTTGGGCGATCATACCCCTTCAAACTCTATACCATTCGGAAAGATGTTTCAGAATATTCATCAAGCAATCGTGTGCAGTTTGCCCATATTGTTCCTTCCACAGAAACTCATCAAGGTACGAGTTCACCATGGTGGAATGTACCCCCATCATCGTTTTAAATTTTCTTTTGGCATTCTTCCAGTAACATTCCACAGAATTTGTGTGTACACCTGTTAGCGGATCCACAAAATTCTGGGAATGGTTTACTGTGAAATGGATGTATTTTGGTGTCACATCCATTTCTGCAATACCATTATAGGCGGGCCAGCAATCCGAATGAATTGTTGTGCCCGGTCTAATAAATTTTTTGATGATGGGTAGCAGAGTTTCCGAGGAACGGTCAGCTACGAACAGTATGAAGCCTTTTTTGTCTTCTCTGTCGTAACCTCCAAAAACCCATCTCTCTTGTGGCGTTCTCCCTCTATTGTATTTTCTCTTACACATCAGACTTTCATCTACTTCAACAACGTGTCCGACACCACCAATTTGGTATGGATTGTTGATTAGATTATTGCTACAGATATCTCGCATGTATTGATACCATTGAATAACGCTAGGTTTTGACAATCCAGTCATTGCTATTGCTCCTGTTATTGTTAGGTTACTGCCCCAACAATATATAACATGAATGAAATCGTGCAGTTTCAATCTGCTATTTTCGAGATACGATTTCTTTCTAATCGACTCTTTTTCCCCTTTGTGAGTTGGGCAGCGAAAAATTTTTTCCTGGTTGTGTTTTATAAGAGTCATCTCTCTATGGCATTTTGAGCAAATTGGAGTTGAGGAACTCAACACTTTTTTGTCCTTTAGGAATGAATAGATACTGTCAAAGTCTTTTACGATGCTTTCTATCTCATACAACATTTTTTCTTAATTTAACTCACAGTTCAACTGATGAAGATAAACTGAAAATAAAGTTATTTTCAGTATCAGTTAGCTGACTATCATTCAGTTAGCTCTGATTGGTTAGATTTTAGAACTTTCTCTGTCCCCTCTTTCAAACTAATTTTTGTTGTGGGGGGGGGGAGAAAAATGAACGATTTAAAATAAATATATCTTAATTGTAGTGTGAGAAAAGTATATATATTCTGATGATAAAATATATTCTTTCAAAAACATTTGTAGTCCTACTATGAAAGATTGTTTTGGGCTGAAACCCAAGTTAACGAAAATACATGAATAAGGATTGACTGTCATGATGTTGAGTCTTATTAGATTCTTGTCCGATTCAGTATATTTGTCATGTGCTTTCTGAAGTAGGCAATAAAAACCTTATAAACAAACTGTTATCTACATAATACTGTGGTAATTAGACAAACATTAACTGAAATTAATTATGCCTTTCCTAACAGAAAATGACATAATATGTATTTATTATGTGAACATGTAAAGGAAACTGAAAATTGTGATATGTTCCTCTCATTACTGGCACTTATTAACTTGAGAAAAATAAAAAGGCCACATATAGAATGAGATATTCGAAAATAAAAAATGTTAAAAGATACTCCTCGGATTAAAATCATGACAAAGATTTTCAAAATCCCTTTTTGCGATAGATGGAGATTGCCTGAAGTAAATAAGGGAGAAGGAGAGAGAAGACAGCAGAAGGAACAGCATTGATGAGTTTCTGTGAAAAAAAATATTTGGACAAAATGAAAACGGTCGTGTGATGAATATTCTGAAAGATGTTTCAGAATGATATAAAGTTTGAAGGGGTATGATCTCCCGCGTGTATTGAAACCATTGCATGGTAGAAATTATAACGTGACATTTCTGCTAAGCTGCCGCAACTTTTTAAGACTTACTTTGAAAGGTTTACATCGAAAAGTTACAAATATGTGACGAGTTTGAACAAGAATAATACCCCAGAAAAAGAAGGTATTTAATTAGTTGATTACTAATTTGCTACACTGTCATAAAATCGCCACAATTCTGATGAATTTCTGTGGAAAAAAATATTTGGACAAAATGAAAACGGTCGTGTGATGAATATTCTGAAAGATGTTTCAGAATGATATAAAGTTTGAAGGGGTATGATCTCCCGCGTGTATTGAAACCATTGCATGGTAGAAATTATAACGTGACATTTCTGCTAAGCTGCCGCAACTTTTTAAGACTTACTTTGAAAGGTTTACATCGAAAAGTTACAAATATGTGACGAGTTTGAACAAGAATAATACCCCAGAAAAAGAAGGTATTTAATTAGTTGATTACTATTTGCTACACTGTCATAAAATCGCCACAATTCTGATGAATTTCTGTGGAAAAAATATTTGGACAAAATGAAAACGGTCGTGTGATGAATATTCTGAAAGATGTTTCAGAATGATATAAAGTTTGAAGGGGTATGATCTCCCGCGTGTATTGAAACCATTGCATGGTAGAAATTATAACGTGACATTTCTGCTAAGCTGCCGCAACTTTTTAAGACTTACTTTGAAAGGTTTACATCGAAAAGTTACAAATATGTGACGAGTTTGAACAAGAATAATACCCCAGAAAAAGAAGGTATTTAATTAATTGACTACTATTTTACATTACACATGAAATGTATTTATTTATAAACTTTAAACTGAAAATTCCCCGTTCGCGTTTCTGTAAAAAAAAAGTAATTACTTTTTACTTTGTTCAAAAAATATTATTAATAATAATTAATTTTCAAGAATTATTTAATTAATATAATTAATTCATTAATTTTATTCTGTAAAATAGTAATTAATTCATTTATCTGTAAATCCGTGAGGAAAGCGACCAAAGGTATCTTTAAAAAAAATCCTTTTTTTTTTCCGGGGGGGGGGGGTTAACTCGCATGCGCGAATCGCGCACTGCGCATGCGCAAGTCACCTCGTAAGATCTCGAGTATTAATAATAATTAATTTTCAAGAATTATTTAATTTATATAATTAATTCATTAATTTTATTCTGTAAAATAGTAATTAATTCATTTATCTGTAAATCCGCGAGGAAAGCGACTATGTAATTTTTTTGTGTAAAATTGAATATGTTACATATACACACACACACACACACACACACACATATATATATTTTTAGTTAAATCCAACACCTTTTTGTCTTAAAAAGCAGAAAGGTATCTTTAAAAAAAATCCTTTTTTTTTCCGGGGGGGGGGTTTAACGCGCATGCGCGAATCGCGCACTGCGCATGCGCAAGTCACCTCGTAGGATCTCGAGTATCGAGTACCTACGTCTGACGCGCGCGCGTGCAAAACCGGGACCACGACAATTAACAAGTACCAAAACTAAATCCACAACAGTACCCAGTATTTGCTTCACAAATTTTCTAAACTTTGAACCCCCATTTTGTGTTTGTTTACAATCTGCGTAAATTTGTTTTCGAAGTGATCGCTTCAAACTAGCATACTGAAAAAAATAAAAGTCTAATGGTTTCACTTCCTAAGAAAGGCTATAGATAAACTTTATCTCTTCAGAAAAATTGCTAATAAAAACATTAAAAAATTTTTTTACTTCATTCCGATGTAAAATCGTCTTTGAGGTCGCCATCGCCGATTTGTTTCTTCGGAATCGCTTTCATTTTCGGATAAAAAAAATCCTATTCATTATTTTGTACACCACGTGCTTCTGTACCTATTTCATTCTTTTTCTCGATATCTCCCTATTTTCTGTTGAAAAAGCTTTAAATTCGGAATCAATGCTTGATAACATGAAACTCCTATCCATTTTCAAAGTTGAAGAAAAATCGATGCCGAAAAAAATGTGGAAAAAAATCTCCCAAAATTCAGGGAATTAAAATTACACGTTGATTGTTGTACAAAACTGTAGATGAACTGTTTACGAAGTATAATCATGTGTTTTCACGAATGTACTAAAGAGATTTGTTCTGATATTCTCATTTAAATATGAATAGGTAAATACGGGCGGTTTGGTCACATTAACCAAAATTTTTTTCGGGCGGCTTGGTAACGTAAGGGTTAATCCCTATTTTTGTAAACAGTTGCATCCATAAAAATTTTATTTGCAGATAGCAGAAATTGAAAGAAGATATGTGAAATGGACGTGTGTGTATGTATGCGTGCTTGCACGTGTGTATGTGAGAGAGAAAGAGGTTGAGAAAGAGAGATAGAGTGAGTGAAGTGAAAATATCTTCGCAGAAAACAGCTTCAGGAGTTGTGAAGAAAGAATTTGTATGTAGTCTGTTTCTGAGAACTATTCTATTGGACCTCTGTCTAATCACGTCTTTTAAGGTACACACACATACATAGAAAATGCGAGGTCATAGTAGAAAATTTTTACAATAGTTGATTTATGGAAAAGATTATGTGAAATTTTTGAAATGCAAATCTGTGAATGAAAATGAATTTCAGACGCCTACATGGTTGATAGACCTGGTACAATTAGCAGCCAAATCTCCCTCAAAACACCCTACTGTATTAATCTGACAATTCTGCATATTACGTAATTTTGAATGAAAAACTGTAACTAAAGATGAAGATAATCAACCCCACAAAGAGGTGAAAGAAGAGAGATAGCATAGATAAAGTTTTGGCTGGCTGTCATCCTGTAGTCCCCTTGTTGCTAGCAGAATGGTATATGGCGGCTGTGTGAGCAACTGGTTGTTTTAATGGAGGAAGAAAGAAGGAATGGAGTTTTAATCGATTTTCTCTGTAAGTATGGGTGCTTGGAAAAAAATAGAAGAGGCATGAAGAAGTTGACATTAAGAATTGCTTTAACAGTTAGGAAATGTTTGACATTTCATTCATCACCAAAAAATGAAGCTGTAAAAATTTACAGGGAAATTGTATATAAGAACAATTGCAGCGTGGAAGGTGTTTGTAAGCCATTTAAGAAACACACAAAAGACGTTCGATTCACTTCAACATTTAAGTTTAATTTGTCAAAATATTTTCATCACTTTAAGACCACGACCTGTTCACTGACAAAAATCCGTGCTGCATCTCAGAGGTGCAGCACAGATTTTTGTCAGTGAACAGGTCGCAGTCTTAAAGCGACAAAAATATTTTGACAAATTAAACTTAAATGTTGAAGTGAATCGAACGGCTTTTGTGTGTTTCTTAAATGGCTTACAAACACCTTCCATGCTGCAATTGTTTTCGTTTCAGCACACGATCTCAGATCAAATCACTTGCTATGCAAGTACATCTCTGTATATAAGAAGTAAAACAGAAATGATTTTTAACTGTACTGTCAAAGTTCTGCAACTTAATAGCAGACGTTTCCAATTTAAGAAAAGTGAAGATAAAAGGTAAAGTGGAGAAGTATAGAAGAAGTCATTGTTATACGCTTATAGAAAAAATAGACACGTACCTTTTTAGAGAAGAAAATGTGAGAGCTATTGTATTAGACATCTGTGTAATGAGAGAGCGGGAATTGAATATTAATAGGGTTTATATATATACAAATTAGCTAAACTTATATAATTTAACTTATGTCAACATTTAATTTTTCACTCATCTATGTAGTTAATCAATTTTTTATTATTAGATAATAATATCTCCTTAAATTCATTAGTACATAATAAGCAAAAATTACTACCTATTCGATAAGGTTTTGCCTTAAAAACTATCTCCCAATTTAATTTATACTTAATACGTTTAGATTTTAGTTCCAATATATATTTACTAAGGCCAGTAGAATTAATTAAATTTCTATTCTTAAAAGAATTTATGTGTTGAGCCACCCTTAATTTAATTTTATTGGAAGTCAACCCTATATAAATCACATTTAAATTATAACCATTCCTATTATTATCATCAAATACATTTATATACTACATCATCAAAATTACATTTATTATTAAATTTACATTTAGTCTTGTCTCTACATGTACAATTAATTATATTCTGGTCTTTATTCATCATCATCATCATCATCATTTAGCATCCACTTTCCATGCTAGCATGGGTTTGGACGGTTCAACTGGTGTCTGGGAGGCCAGAAGACTGCACCAGGCCCAGTCTGATCTGGCAATGCTTCTACGGCTGGATGCCCTTCCTAACGCCAACCACTCCATGAGTGTAGTGGGTGCTTTTTACGTGCCACCAGCACAGGTGCCAGACGGGGCTGGCAAACGGCCACGGTCGGATGGTGCTTTTTATGTGCCACCAGCACAGGGACCAGGCGAGGCTGGCAACGGCCACGATCAGATGGTGCTTTTTACGTGCCACCGGCAAAGGGGCTAGGCAAGGCTGGCAAAGGCCACGTTTGGATGGTTTGCTTACGTGCCCCCAGCACTGGTATCACAGCTACAAATTCCATTGATGTTGATCGATTTCGATTTTCACTTGCCTCAACAGGTCTTCACAAGTAGAGTTTTGTGTCCCAAGAAGGAAGGTATGCATAAGTGGACTGGCTACATCCCAGGTAGAGGCCATAGGTTATGGAATCACTTGTCCTGCCAGGTCTTCTCACGCACAGCATACTTCCAAAGGTCTCGGTCTCACTCTCCTCAGTGAGACCTAAAGTTCGAAGGTCGTGCTTCACCAACTCGTCCCAGGTTTTCCTGGGTCTACCTCTTCCACAGGTTCCCTCGACCGCTAGGGTGTGGCACATTTTCACACAACTATCTTCATCCATTCCTGTCACATGACCATACCAGCGCAAATGTCTCTCTTGCACACCACAACTGATGCTTCTTAGGTCCAACTTTTCTCTCAAGGTACTTACACTCTGTCGAGTACGAACACTGACATTACACATCCATCAGAGCTTCATTTCTTGCAAGCTTACACATATCCTCAGCAGTCACAGCCCAAGTTTCACTACCATGTAGCATGGCTGTTCGTACACATGCATCATACAGTCTGCCTTTTACTCTGAGTGAGAGCAGGAGTAAAAGCTCTCTGAACTTTGCCCAGGTTATTCTTACTCTAGCAGCTACACTTTCAGCACACCCGCCCCTGCTACTGACTTGGTCACCTAGGTAACGGAAGCTATCAACTATTCCTAGCTTTTCTCCCTGGAATGTGGTGGAAGTTGGTCTCTGCACATTTTCAGTGTTTATTGCTCCTGAGCATCTGCCACATACAAAAACTATTTTCCTAGTTAGCCTTCCTTTGACATTGCTGCACCTTTTATGTGTCCATAGCTTACACTTGGTGCATCTTATAGAGTTTCTACCTACGCCTTTTCTACAGATCGAGCAGGGCTATCTACCTGAAGGCGTTTGTGATTTGTCTACCTTCCTACTTATTAGAACTTTGGTTTTAGCTAGGTTGACTCTAAGGCCCTTTGATTCTAAACCTTGCTTCCACACCTGAAACTTCTCCTCCAGTTCTGATAGTGACTCAGCAATTAGAGCAAGGTCATCAGCATAGAGGAGCACCCAGGGGCATCCTGTCTTGAATTCCTCCATTATTACCTGGAGGACTATGATAAATAGGAGGGGGCTGAGGACTGAACCTTGGTGGACCCCTACCTCTACCCGGAATTCTTCACTGTACTCAGTGCCAACCCTCACCTTACTAGCAGCGTCCCTGTACATGGCTTGCACAGCTCTCACTAGCCATTCATCTATCCCTAGTTTCCTCATTAACCACCAGATAAGGGATCCGGGGACCCTGTCGAAGGCTTTCTCCATGTCAACAAAAGCCAGGTACAGGGGCTTGTCTTTGGCTAGGTATTTCTCCTGCAGCTGTCTTACCAGGAATATAGCATCAGTAGTACTTTTCCTTGATACGAACCCAAACTGCATCTCATCTAAACTAACTCTCTCTCTAATTAGTTGGGCTTTGACCCTCTCCGTAACCTTCATTACCTAATCCAACAGCTTGATACCCCTGTAATTATTTGTATCTAGGGCGTCACCTTTACCTTTGTAGCAGTTGACAATGGTGCTGCTACACCAGTCATTGGGAATGACTCCTTCGTGTATCACCTGGTTAACTATACGGGTGACTAGGCTATAGCCGACACTACCAGATATTTTGAGCATCTCTGCAGTAATTCCTGATGGGCCTGGGGCTTTCCCTGTCTTCATGCTTCTAATTGCTTTAACTACCAAGGAACTGTCAACTCGGATAGCTGGTCCCTCTGTTGGGTCGACATTCGGCAGGCTCTCTTTATCCCATTCATTTTCTTTATTCAGCAACCTTTCATAGTGGCGTCTCCAAACCTCTCTCTTTGCATGCTCATTTAGCGCAAGTGAACCATCATTCATGCGAATACATTTCTCTCCTACCACATCACGATTCTCTCTCACACACTGTCTTGCAACACGAAATACCTCAAGTCTTTCATCCTCACGACGCAGAACATTGGCAAATTTTTTTCTTATCTGCTTCCCCTCTGGCTAAATACACCTGCCTCCTAGCTTCCCTTCTGGCAGTCTGATACACTTCCCTGCTACCACCGTTCTTCCAGTCCTTCCAAGCTTGTTTCTTTATTATTGGAATAATTATTTTATTTGTTCTTGTAAAGCTTATTCAGCTTAAATTTATTAAAAGAAGAAATAATGTTACCAACATTATTAGTATTAGAATAACCAACTCCAAAATTATTACTAGATAAAATGTTACTATATTTTTTATCTCTAATGAATACTTCAATTATATTTAAATTCTCTTAAATAATGTTTGTTTTAACTTGAGCTCCATAAGGAATAATTAACCAAATTTTGCTCTTATTCATCATCATCATCATCATCATCATCGTCCGCTTTCCATGCTAGCATGGGTTGGACGGTTCAACTGGGGTCTGTGAAGCTGGAAGGCTTCGTCAGGCCCAGTCAGATCTGGCAGTGTTTCTACAGCTGGATGCCCTTCCTAACGCCAACCACTCCGTGAGTGTAGTGGGTGCTTTTTACGTGCCACCTGCACAGGTGCCAGACAGAGCTGGCAAACGGCCACGAACGGATGGTGCTTTTACGTGTCACTGGCACGGGGCCAGGCGATGCTGGCAACGGACACGAACGGATGGTGCTTTTATGTGCCACCGACACGGGGGCCAGACAGAGCTGGCAAACGGCCATGAACGGATGGTGCTTTTACGTATCACCGGCACGGGGGCCAGGCGAGGCTGGCAATGGACATGAACTGATGGTGCTTTTACGTGCCACCGACACTGGGGCCAGACAGAGCTGGCAAATGGCCACGAACGGATGGTGCTTCTACGTGTCACTGGCACGGGGGCCAGGCGAGGCTGGCAACGGACACGAACGGATGGTGCTTTTACGTGCCACCGACATGGGGCCAGACAGAGCTGGCAAACGGCCACGAACAGATGGTGCTTTTACGTGTCACCGGCGCGGGGGCCAGGCGAGGCTGGCAACAGACACGAACGGATGGTGCTTTTACGTGCCACCGACACGGGGGCCAGACAGAGCTGGCAACGGCCACGAACGGATGGTGCTTTTACGTGTCACCGGCATGGGGGCCAGGCGGGGCTGGCAGCAGATACGAACGGATGGTTCGCTTAACCACAGCTGCAATTCCCACTGATGTTGATCGACCTCAATTTTGGTTCTGCTTTCTGATATATGATTTGATTTGGTTTGATTTTGGTTGTTCTCACTGGTCTTGCCGGGTCTTTTCGTGCACAGCATACTTCCATAGGTCTCGGTCTCTGGTCATTTCCTTGGTGAGACCTAAAGTTCGAAGGTCGTGCTTCACTACCTTGACCCAGGTTTTCCTGGGTCTACCTCTTCCACAGGTTCCCTCAACTGCCAGGGTGTGGCACTTTTGCACACACCTATCTTCATCCATTCTCGCCACATGACCATACCAGCGCAATCGTCTCTCTTGCACACAACATCTGATGCTTCTTAGGACCAACTTTTCTCTAAAGGTACTTACACTCCGTCGACTATGAACACTGACATTACACATCCAACGGAGCATACTAGCTTCATTTCTTGCGAGCTTACGCAAATCCTCAGCAGTCACAGCCCAAGTTTCACTGCCATGTAGCATGGCTGTACGTACACATGCATCATACAGTCTGCCTTTTACTTTGAGCGAGAGGCCTTTTGTCACCAGCAGGGGTAAGAGCTCTCTAAACTTTGCCCAGGCTATTCTTACTCTAGCAGTTACACTTTCAGCACACCCGCCCCCGCTACTGACTTGGTCATCTAGGTAGCGGAAGCTATCAACTACTTCTAGTTTTTCTCCCTGAAATGTGATAGAAGTTGGTCTCTGCATATTTCCAGAGTTTATTGCTCCTCAGCATCTGCCACAGATAAAAACTATTTTCCTAGTTAGTCTTCCTTTGACATTACTACATCTCTTATGTGTCCATAGCTTACATTTGGTGCATCTTAAGAGTTTCTACCTACGCCTTTTCTACAGATCGAGCAAGGCCATCTACCTGAAGGCGTTTGTGATTGGTCTACCTTCCTACTTATTAGGACTTTGGTTTTGGCTAGGTTGATTCTAAGGCCCTTCGATTCTAAACCTTGCTTCCACACCTGAAACTTCTCCTCCAGTTCTGATAGTGACTCAGCAATTAGAGCAAGGTCATCAGCTTAGAGGAGCTCCCAGGGGCATCCTGTCTTGAATTCCTCCGTTATTGCCTGGAGGACTATGATAAATAGGAGGGGACTGAGGACTGAACCTTGGTGACCCCAACCTAGAGCAAGGTCATCAGCATAGAGGAGCTCCCAGGGGCATCCTGTCTTGAATTCCTCCGTTATTGCCTGGAGGACTATGATAAATAGGAGGGGACTGAGGACTGAACCTTGGTGGACCCCAACCTCTACTCTGAATTCTTCACTGTACTCGATGCCAACCCTCACCTTACTAGCAGCGTCTCTGTACATGGCTTGTACAGCTCTCACTAACCATTCATCTATCCCTAGTTTCCTCATTGACCACCAGATAAGGGATCGGGGGACCCTGTCGAAGGCTTTCTCCATATCGACAAAAGCCAGCTGTCTTACCAGGTAAATAGCATCAGTAGTACTTTTCCCTGGCACGAACCCAAACTGCATCTGATCTAAGCTAACTCTCTCTCTAATTTGTTGGGCTATAACCCTCTCCGCAACCTTCATTACCTGATCTAGCAGCTTGATACCCCTGTAATTATTTGTATCTAGGGTGCCACCTTTACCTTTGTAGCAGTTGACTATTTTGCTGCTACACCAGTCATTGGGAATGACTCCTTCGTGTATCACCTGGTTAACTATACGGGTGACTAGGCTATAGCCAGCACTACCAGATATTTTGAGCATCTCTGCAGTAATTCCTCATGGGCCTGGGGCTTTCCCTGTTTTCATGCTTGTAATTGCCTTAACTACTAAGGAACTGTCAACTCCGATTGCTGGTCCCTCTGTTGGGTCAACATTCGGCAGACTCTCTTTATCCCATTCATTTTCCTCATTCAGCAACCTTTCATAGTGGCGTCTCCAAACCTCTCTCTTTGCATCCTCATTTAGCGCAAGTGAGCCGTCATCATTGCGAACACATTTCTCTCCTACCACGTCACGATTCTCTCTCACACACTGTCTTGCAACACGAAATACCTCAAGTCTTTCATCTTCATGGCGCAGGACATTGGCAAATTTTTTCTTATCTGCTTCCCCTCTGGCTAAATACACCTGCCTCCTAGCCTCCGTTCTTGCAGTCTGATACACTTCCCTGCTACCACCGTTCTTCCAGTCCTTCCAAGCCTGTTTCTTTTATCTAATAGCCCTATCAACAGTATTGTTCCACCACCACGTTATTTTGGGTCTTGTGGGGACTTTGCACCAGCCACAGATCTGGTCAGTGGCTTTCAGCAGGTTGTCCCTTAGAAGCGCCCAGTTATCTTCTACCCCATGTGTAGCTATACCCCCTTCTATTTCGTCAAAGGCTTCAAGTAACATGTCTCTAAATCTCTGTCCATTTGCAGGGTCTTTAAGCTTCCAGACCCTTCTTCTCCATGTTGGTCGTCCTCTTAGTCCTGATTCTAAAGTCACTGACTACCAGTCTATGTTGTGGGGTACATTCTTCGCCTGGGAAGGTTTTGGCATTCATAAGCAGCCATCTTTCCCTTTTTCTGGCAAGGATGTAGTCGATTTGGCTAGTATGCTGGCCCGAACGGTAGGTGACGAAGTGGCTTGTCGGTTTCCTGAAGTTAGTGTTGCAAACCATAAGACTATTCGCATCACAGAACTCCAGCAGCCTGGTTCCCTCCTCATTGCAAGAACCATAACCATAGCCTCCATGAACGCCATAGAAGCCCTCAGCATATCGTCCAACATGCCCATTGAAGTCACCAGCCACAAAGAGAAGGTCCCTGTCGTTCGTCAATGAGGTGGTCTGCAGTAGGGTGTCATAGAAACAGTCTTTCTGTCCATCGGGTAGCTCTGGCTGAGGGGCATAGGCCGATATAATAGTTGCTAAACTATGATGGAGCACTAAACTAATCTTCAGTATTCTGTCGCATACTCTGACTACCTCGATTACCTTACCTACCCATTTTTCGGCAATAAGCATACCCACTCCCCCGAACCCTTCCGTATTTCCAGCCCAGAAAATCTTGTACCTCTGTCATTTACCTGTGAGGAACCTAGCAGAACCTCCTCTCCACCTCACCTCTTGAATACAGCATATATCCACACACCTCCGTTCAAGCAATTCAACGATCTCGCCAGATCTGCCTTTCAGTGTGCCAACATTGAGGGTGCCAATCCTGAGGGAGTGGGAGGCATTGGACCTAGTAGCATCATGAACCTGAAAAGAAAACTCGCGTTTGGCAGGATTCATAAACAGACAATTAAACCTAAGTTCAAACCGCGTATGTTACGAATATATCTTGCAATGAATGACCACTACCATTTATGGAAGGAGGAGCAGGTGGCGTAAGACCTTGAAGTGGGCATGGGAGACAACAGGGATGTGAAGTGTACATGGGAGACAGACGTGTACATGGGAGACAGACGTGTACATGGGAGACAACAAGGATGAGAAAATTTTGGACTTCCTGTAGCGGTATTTATATTATATTTATTTTTTATATTAAACTAGCAGTATTGCCCGGCGTTGCTCGGTTTGTAAGGGAAATAACTATAAAGCATTTTTAGAGAGTTATAGCCAAAAAATAGCAAAAAAATGCATTAAAAATGGAAAAAAAATTATAGTAAATTTTTTTTAAATCGTTGACTCATCGTAGACATTTTTAGAGAGTTACTTCCCTTATATAATAGCAAAAAAATGCATTAAAATGGAAAAAATGATGGTAAATTATTTTTAAAATTGTAGACTCATCGTAGACGTGCGCTAATACCCAGAAGGGCTCGATATGAATCACGACTATAAGATACCCGAATTTGGTTAAACTGCACCGCAAAATGTGGGAGTAGTTAGGAATCTAAATCGTAGGAGACAGACACACAACTTCACTTTTGTATATAAAGATTTGTGCAACAACTAAAACATTCGGTTGTGCAAATTGTTTGCACAGGAAACCTGCCCTGTGTGGCGGTTTTTGCCGTTTTTGTGGATCTGTTTCAGCTGTTTTAGCGATTTCTGTTTTGGTGACTTCAAGCCATGAAGTTGTTGTTCTAAAAGAACGCTGGTCTCCTTGACAATGCTTTACGACGTTGATTTCCTTACACTCCCTTCCCCACAGCTTCACGAGGGAGGGAAGAAGGGGGAGAAGCAACACAGGTGCAGGTGTGAACATGGACGCCAACTCCGCCGCCATCGACACACGAAAAAATATGCGTTAAAATGGAAAAAAAATTATAGTAAATTTTTTTTAAATCGTTGACTCATCGTAGACATTTTTAGAGAGTTATAGCCAAAAAATAGCAAAAAAATGCATTAAAAATGGAAAAAAATGATGTTAAATTATTTTTTAAATCGTAGACTCATCGTAGACGCGCGCTAATACCCAGACGGGCTCGACATGAATCACGACTATAAGATACCCGAATTTGGTTAAACTGCACCGCAAAATGTGGGAGTAGTTAGGAATTTAAATCGAAGGGGACAGACACTCACACAACTACAGTTTTATATATATAGATTTATTATTATCATTAAATGAATTAAATTTAATCTTATTTTTTAGTCTATTGTTATATTTATGTTTTGTATTATCATAATACCTATTATTAATACCATACTTACCTAAATAAAACTTATCATAATTCTTAGTGTTAGGTTCATTTTTATAAAAAATATAGGAATCATTTATATTATTATCATTATATCCTACCTCCCGCAAGGCTTCATTATAATAAGGTGCGTGTTTTTGGAAAATCTCAAAATTAGAAGAAAGCAAGAATATTCTTTTACCTATAATTATCTGTCAACGATTTCTTAATTGAGAGTGGACGATTACTATTAGCATTAATATATCTAAGGTTTTCATTAATTTTATGGAATGGTTGGGTTTTACCTGTTATTAAATTAAAATTAGCTTCTAAATAATTTACATTATAGTTCTCATTATATTTAGTAATAATCGATCCATATCTTTTAAAAAAAACTATATAGTTTCTTCTTATATAATTTTAGTGTTCTATTGGTGCAATTCTTAGTTATTAATAAAAGGTCATCCCTATATAAACCACCCTCCATCTTTAATTTTTCTAATTGAAGTTCCGATAATAAATAAATACCCACTAAATCAGTTGCAGAATTGGGTGCCCCCATAGGTATATCAAAATAGCCCCTAGTATCCTTCCTTGCCCACAATTTATTATTATATCTAATTAACAATTTCCTAGCCGTTTTAACTATATTAACTTCATCATAAGTCATTCCTACCTTATTCATTGCATAAATAAGGGCCTTATTGATTACAATCTCATTAATAGAATAATAATAATTATATATATCTATTTGAATGAATTTATATCTATTTTGATATTTAGTATTATTAAACCATTTTAAAGTATCATTAGTACTAGTCCAAAGTTTAAGGTAATTAATTTCATTTAATCTATTAATATATTTATCTAAAATGATCTTATTTAATTTACCTTGATCTGATTTACATGGACAAATAAGTCCAACTTTTGGGTCAGAATAAAAATTATCCTTATGGTCTTTTTAAAGTGCATTCTAGAGTGCACAGGTACATAAGATACAGTTTTATTATCTAACTTATATTTCATCATGATTAATTTAGCGGCCTTATTTATATTATAAAGGCTATTTTCTGGAACAAATTTATATTTTTTGTTTGTTTCTTTTTCTAATAGGTTATCATATCATTTAACATCTAGTTTATACAGGTTCCTAGTTTTATCTGATTGTACTATAATTCCTTCCATATTTCACATTTCTTTTATTCTAATAGCTAGATTTCTTAAATATTCATTATGTCTATTTGGGTATTTATGAAATTTAATATTTTTCACCACCTTCCAAATATTATCCTCTAAAACCTGTATATCCCTATTATATGGGAGTTCCTTTCTAGATTTAAATTTTGAATTAATATGATTAGTATTCTCTACATCGTTAATATTAGATATGTTACAATTATTATAGTAGGCTTTCCATTTAATCCTATTAATAAAATCTTTAATATTATTAATAAGTTTCAAAATATATTCTTTTCTAAATGGTATAGGAATATCCTTCAAAGATGAATTCCAAAATAGCGGTTCTATCTTACCTGTAAGTTCCATAACTAATGAAATTGAGAGTTAAATACAATTGATAAACATTAGTTATAAATATAAATATAAATATTACAATAATAATAGTATGGAATATGATTCCAAACTTACAGGGAAAAATTCAATTTAACAATTCTAAATGTGAATTCCATTATAGCCCTGGAAATAAAGTGGTAAGGGATGATACTGAGAATGCATGAGAGAAAGGAAATGGTTCCAAGAAGGGTGAGTGGTAGGCAGATAAAATATGTGCAGTCCTTCTCTCAATTACAGCAGCTGAATGAATAGTGCTGTAGGGAGGGTGTTCTGAAGATGAATTGTGTGTGTGTGTGTGTGTGGGGGGGGGGGCAAGTGTTAAGAAGATGAATTGTGGTAGTGGAGAGATATTCATCAGGGACAGATCAAGTGCAGGAGCATAGACATATATGATATATTTTTAAGGCCTCATTTTTACTTAGCTGGCGGGGTCTTCTCAAACACAGTAAATTACTAATCATCTTGGTCTTTTGTCTCAATCTCTGAAGGCCATTCTCAATTACTTCATCTCACATCTTCCTGGGTCTTCCCCTTCCACGGGTTCTATCTGCATTTAGTGATTAACACTTCTTTATGCAGCTATCCTCATCAATCCACATCACATGACCATACCAGCACAGTCATCTCTCTTGCTTGAAACATCTGATACTTCTTATGCACATCCAGCAGAACATGCTAGTTTCATTCCTTTCAAGTCTTCACATGTCCTCTGCATTCACAGCCCATGTTTCACTACCCTGTAGCATTGCTATTTGTTTACAAGCATCATATAATCTGCCTTTCACTGAGGTCACAAAAACCTTTTGTTACCTATGGAGGTAATAGCTCTTTGAAGTTTCTCCTTCCTATTCTTCTAACAACTATACTTCTGAACATACATGTATGTTACTGTCTCTTTGATTTGACTTCATGTAATGGTTGTAAATGAGTGTCACCATCATTTTCAAATTTCTGTAAAAATATGTTTGGTCATGGGGAAGTATTATCTTACTTGGAAACAAGTGAGGGTTGGCGACAAGGGCATCTGGGTTTGGAAAATCTATTCCCAACAAATTCCATTCGACCTATGCAAGCGTGGAAAAGTGGACTTTAAAACAATGATGATACGAGTATATTCTTGTCCAACACACGTTTATTTAGAAAAACAATAATAATGTAACAATACGCTATTTTTTTCAATTGTTTTTATTTTATATCAGTGTATTATATATAATATTAAGTATTAGAAACAAATATATTGGATTATTATTACTTATTTATTCTTGAAGCAGTTGTACTACATTGTATGTTATACATTGTTTTGTAGGGTTTTAAGACAGTTTAAGCCCAAAATTCAAGGTGTATATTATGTACATATTTTTACAGTACTCTCAAGATTACATTTAACTGTACATTTATTCTCTTTTATTCCTCATTCTCTCTATTGCCTGCTTACAGACAGTCACTGGTATGATGCGGAAAAGAAACAACCAAGTAAGCAATCTTTCTTTTCTTTCTTATTTCTGTGATCTATTTTTGAGAGATATTGAGCAGATAATAGGTAACATATTGTTTGCATAAATGATGTATTTTGTTATTATTTTTGACAGTTTGAATATTGACAGTACTAAGTTGCTGCATTGTTAGTAATCTAGTTTGACACCACCACTTAGCCATTGAGTGCCTATAATAGAGTCCACTCTGTTGTAAGCATTCAGATCTGCTGATAACAGTATTTCATGATGCATTTCTTCCTCTAGCGGCAACCCTTGAGTTGTGGTTCTTTCAACTCTTCCCCACCACCTATTTCCAAAGCCCATCAAAAGATTATGAAAATGGTCCTTACTCTTCTAACCAAACCATAAAAAATATGTTATTATCAAAGTTAATTCGTTTTCCATTATTTGGATTTTCTCATTAGAGCGTCATTCATTAGATGGTATATTAATAAAGCATTGAAGAATTTTTTCATCCAGATAAAAATTAATCATTGTTAAGCTATCTGTTCAAGAATTTGATGATGGGAATTTTGAAGTAAAGAAAAATTAGTCAATTTTTAACTCTATACAGTGAAGGCTCATTGATTTTATGTTGTATAAAACTTCATGAGTGTCGGTGCCACTCTAAAATGCAACCAGTACACTCTGTAAAGTGGTTAGTGAACAAATGGAGACATTGTAGTGTTGGTGTCATGATAAAATGCATCCAGTGCACTCCATAGAGTGGTTGATAACAGATAGTACATCAAGCCATAGAAACCAAACCAAAAATTAGCAGTACAAGTGATTCTTTGAACTTGGACAGTTTGGAGAACTGTCCAAGAGGGCAAATAAGAAATGACTAGGATTGTAATGACCTGTTTGCATGGGAAATAAATGCAAAATGATAATGGTGATATTTACTACACTAGACTAGTGTGTACTCTACTATTTTTTATTGGTTTTGGTAATTGGACTGCAGACATGTTGAGGCACTGCCTTCAAAAGATTTTAGTTAATTATATTGACTTATTTGAGTCTGTTACTTATTTTATCCATTACATATTTATTGAATGGCTAAACTGATCACCACAAATATGAATTCATCCATATATATTTACAGTGGTAAGTTGTTAAAATTTTAATAACCGTTCACTTAGCTGCTAAAATTTTGCTATTAATCATAATTTTAATCAAGGATTCATCATCATCAACATCATCATTGTTTAATATCCATCTTCCATGGGTGGGATAGTACCACAAGAGCCAGCCAGGCTGAAGCCTGCACCAGACTTCTGTGACTGTATTGACAAGATTTCTACAGCTGGATGCCCTACCTAACACCAACCACTCAGCAGAGAGGACTTAGTGCTTTTTACATGGCACAGGCAAGGTGAGTTGTGCTTTTTATGTGACACAAGCACACGTGAGGCCAGTTTTTACAAGGTTTTTACAGCTGGATGCCCTTCCGAACACCAACCACATTAAGTGGCACCTGCACTGACAGGGTCACAAAGTACTTGCAAGACATTAAAAACTTTTAAGAAGAGGCAATGGAGGAGGTGATGATGGAAAGGTTATAGTGAGACAGATACAGGTGTCTTGCTGTAGAGGAAATACAAGGTTACCTGGCTGGAGAGAGAAATATCTGGAAGGAAGATAGAAACAGGTGTGCTACTGCAAAGAAAATACACGGTTGCCCAACCTGAAGGAAATGCAGGAGAAGAGGTAGTGAGAAACAGCAGAATAGAGATGGTGGCAAAATGCCAGGCATACTCACAAGGAACGGGGATCAGAATATAAATGAGATGGTTGAGTAAAGGAAGAGAGAGATATAGATGGTAGCAAGTGCCAGGGTATTTATTTTAAAATATTTGTGGCTGTGTAGTAAGAAGTTTGCTTCCCAGCCACTTGGCTTTGGGTTCAGTCCCACTGCATGACATCTTGGTCAAGTGTCTTCCACTATAGCCTTAGGCTGACCAAAAGCTTGTGAGTGGATTTGATAGACAGAAGCCTATTTGATATATATTTATATACACATATATAAGTGTGTGGATCTTTGTGTCTGTCTTTGTCCCCCACCACTGCTTGACAACCAGTACTGATGTGTTTACATCTCCATAAGTTAGCAGCTCAGCAAATGAGACTGATAGAATAAGTACTAGGCTTTAAAAAAATTAAGTACTGGGGTTGATTTGTTCAACTAAAATTCTCCAGGGTAGTGCCCTAGCATGGCCACTAAAAGATAAAAGATTGGTTAAAATATCAATTGATTATGAGGGTCTAAAAATATAATAGGCTAAAATTTGGAATCAAAGAAACTTATAATGGACTATGTTAGCAAAACCACTCAAAGTCTGGTAAGTTTATTTGCAGTGAGGATTAGAGAATATAATGTTCTATCCCTCTAGCCCTTTATCTAAAAGTTAGGAAACAAGTAAAAACTTAGGATGATAAGAAGGATGGCTAAGCCATGAGAGTGAAAAACTGAAGAAGTAAGATGAATGAAAGAGAAGGATCAGAAAATTGAATGGATGGGCATCTACACATCAAACAAACAAGCACATAAAGCATTACAATTAAGTTGAAAGCAAAATGGAGATGTGGGAAAGGGACAAGATATTCCGTAAATCCAGTACACACACACACAAAACAGTCCTCATCTTCCAAATCTACTCAAACAGTATTGGTCAAACCAATGCTCTTGTAGAAGACACTTGCCCAAGTTACATGCTGGAATTGAACCTAGAATCATGTTGTTGAGAAGTAAGTTTCATAAGCATGCAACCATTTTATATCATCTTTCATATATATGTCACCATTCTTTTAACATCTGTTCTCCATGCTGGCATGTTTCGGATAGTTTGACAAGAGTTGGCAAGTTCTATTGTCTGGGTGGGCATGGTTTCTATGGCTGGATGCCCATTCTAATGCTAACCACTTTACAGAGTGTACTGGGTGTTTTTTTCATGGTACCAGCACCAGCAGGATCACCAAGTAACTTTCAAAACAAAGTCCCCTTGATTGGTGGGTTGTAGTAGTGAGGCAGGTGGCTTTGTGCCAGTTGATGAGAATTTAAAAGAATATTAGAGATGGAGAGAGTGGATGTGTGTCAAGACATACCTTCAAAGTACTGTGGGGAGTGAAAATAGGGGAAGTGATACATAGGACTGACTGGGTGAGTGGGCAGGGAGGACTGAATGAAATTTCATAAGAACGGTTAACGATGAGGTAGAGATGACTAAGAATTGATGGTGAGAGATATAGGAGTGGCTGAGGTTGGAGTTGTTAGATATGTGAAGGTATTGGGAGTGATAGCAGATAAGAGGTGTTAAGGATGGAATATAGCAGTTGGTGGTATATATTGGGTCATCCATAAATAGTGGTTTTTTTATACTTCTTCTATTTTTCAAAATTAAGATAAACGAGGTTCTTTTATAATCTAAAATATACTCTTCATTTTCTACAATGCTCTTCCCTCTATCTGATAATTTTGCAAGGCCCTCTTCCAAAATTCACTTGTTTGTGATGAAAAATACTCCTCCATATTGTTCTGACTTCATCTACAGAATTCATATTTTTTCTGTCCAAATGATTTTGAAGACTATGGAATAAATGATAATCAGTTGGAGCAATGACCAGTGAATATGGTGGGTGTGTCATAATTTCCTATTCAAGCTGCTCCAGCCTTTAGAATGTCATCATTGCTGTATGTGGCCAAGCATTATCCTGATGGAAGAACACCTTTTGTCTTGAAACCAAAGATGGTCATTTTCCTTCTAGTGCTGACTTAAGCTGCTCAACCTGTTCACAGTAGATCTCCTTTATCATTTGTTTTGGATTTAAAAGTTCCAAGTGGGCTAAACCTTTCATATCCCACCACCTTACATGAGTGAAGACCTTCTTTAGCCTGGGGTGCCGGTGTTTCACCTTTCCCTATCCACTATCTTTGGCCCTTGACACTTTTATGAAGAACCCATTTCTTGTTATCAGTCACTATTTGGTTCAAGAAAGGTTCATTTGTGAGATGTGACAGGAAAGAAGATGATTGCACACAATTGAACTCGGAAAGTTTGTGAGGAACCCATTGACCTGATTTGCTGACTTTTCCGATGGCACACAGGTGTCAATGAATGGTTGAATGACTAAATTCAAGTTTTTCTGCTAGTTCTTCAACAGTTACAATGGGATTTTGTTCCACTAGGGTTTGCAGGATGTCCTCATTGAGCTCTGAAGATCTTCCAGGTTGAGAATCGTTTTCTAGGCTGTAGTTTCCGGTTCAGAATTTCTGGAACTACCATTGACACTGGCTTATTGTCTGATCCCCATATACTGCATTAATATTCCTTGCACTTTCCATTGCATTGTTGCCTTTATTGAACTCATAAAGCAAAATATGCCAAATATGTTCCTTTGCCACTTCCATTATAGCTTTGAAAAATAACTGTTAAAATTGAACTGCACTCTTGCTTTTATAGCAAGTTGATGCAGATAGTTTATACTGTCCCCTTTTCCAACTTTTAGTTCATGCATTTGATAAAGCCACATTATTTATGGGAGGACCCAATATAGATACTATTTAATAACAGTTTGACATGGCTCTATGTAACTTAGTTTTATAGTTTCATAGAATGAACCTAACTCATCAGGTATTTGGAGATGAAGTAGCAGGAAATGAGATAAATTCAAAATGGCTTCTAGATGTTAGGCTTCCCTTGGATTTGGATCAGTTATTGTTGGCTTGCAAGTGATATCAGATTGTATTTTCGAATGCTTGAAGCCTACAAAAGTTAAAACTTTTCTTGAATACTATATTTAACTTCTGCCAGGTGTATTGAGTACCACTTTCTTTTATTTGTCTACTTACTAATGTGTGAGTGTACGTGCACACATGTATACACATAGAAACACACACACTTACTTTTTTTGTTGGGCCTGCAACCTCAAAGAGAAAGTGAGGAAGAAGAATCAGCTTTAAAAGGATGCAAGGCAAAATTTACCTCAATAGGATCTGAACTAGATGATAATGTTTTGTATCGAATGTTTTACTGATACAGTTTTAAATGCCTACATTGTGAGTAACGTGTTTCCTTTGTCATAGTGATCTTTACTATTTATCCCTTAGTACAAGTGAATTGAGGAGGGCAGTGAAATATAAGCAGTCAATTATACCTCTCACCCCTTCCCACCATATAATCAAAACAAATGAATTTGTTCCCAAGTAATCAGTTTCAAATATGTTCACAAGTGAATTGAGATTGGGGGAAGAACTGATATTTATATTTTGGTTTCAGAAATTCTGTCAAGCAGTACCTGTTGGTGTCATCCCATTAGGTCAACAGAACCGATTTGCGACATTGCTGTTTGGAGAAGACCCAAATCAAGTTAAGTAAGTTATATTGTTGATGTCATTGTTATGTCCTGTTCAAAGGCGTTTTAACTGTAACTATCTCGTCTTGTTTTGTGATGTGATATATTGAAATGTGATATATTATGAAATGTATCCCTTTTTCAAGGCAAAAAGGAATTGGATACTATTTTTAGCCTGTTGAATAACCCTATAAATGCTACTTTATTGGCCCAATGTGTTTTATTGGTGGTGGCTGTTTGATGTTGTGGTTATGATGGCATTGCCAAAAATGTGAGAATACATAGTTGTGCCTGGAAAATGCCATTCTACTGTAATTATTATAGTGAAGTATTTCCCTCAAAACTGAACGATTACTGTAGATATTGTTAGTATTTTCCTCAATATCAAATACATGTATATATAGCTGTAAAGAGTGGTTTGACTGTTCTTTTTTTGGTGTAAAACACCAAAAACTGCTCAGTACACACTCGCTGTGAATTTTGTCTGACATTATAGATATGCTTAGTAAATTTTGTTGCATTTGCACTATGATTTAAATGCAGTTACCAAACACACATGCATATATATATATATATAAAGTTGATAAAAGAAAATAGAGAAGAAATATAATGGATACTTGGTTAATTTTATTTGTATCATGATGAAAAAATGTAATACATACAAGATTTAAGATGTAAATGAAGCGAATCAACAAAAGAAATAAACATTAAAAAATCCTACATGTTTCAATCTGACCATTAAGTTTCACTCATCATCAGATGAGGACCGTATTTTCAAATATTCAAATAACATAACCTAATAATTTATTTGGGCGCTAAGTTTGTGTGGGGTGATATTATCTAATGAAATCTTGCTGAAATACTATAATGTATTTGAAAAATAGATTTATAAGTGTTAAGGGACATAAAGTAGTCATTTAATTATAATATGGGCTGTTAAGGGTATTGAAGACAAATTGTGAGAGGGAAAAAATAAACATAAATGATCTAGGCAATAAAAGAGAGATATAATTCAATATATACTAAAATAACTATTAATCATTTAACATTTCAATATACTAATGTATACATTCTATTATTCATAGAAAAGTTGTTTACATACTTCGGAGATGAATTTAAATATTTATGTGAAAAAAATAAGTAAGCGTATAGAGAGAAAAACAGATTTTTAAAAAATAGGGGTTATGTGGAAAAAATATGAATAGAGGGTTATTAAGTAAATTACTGAAAACAAAAGGGTAATTATAATGGTTGTAAGTGTATAAAAATGGAATATATCTATATTCCATTTAACAATGAAATAAATAAATAAATATAGATTATTGTATAAAGTTGGGATAAGTTGGTATTAGAGTTTTTGAGTGTTATTTAAAATTTGAGAGATCTATGGATTAAATTTATACTTATATTATGGTATTAAATATGGTTTATATGATCATTGTTTTGATAATAAGCATGTTAATATCATGGGTTTAAAATGTGGGTTATATGGGTATCTTTAATATGGAAAATTATAAGTGGTGGATTATTGAATATGCTGCAGAGAACTAATATATAATTTATAATTTCAGTCTTGGTGTATATTTTGAGATGGAGTAAAAAATATTGCAATTAACCAAGAAGAGGATATTATATATTATTGCATTGGGTTAAGAATAAATTGATAATAGAGTTTGGAATTAAGTTTTAGAGTTAAAATAAAAATTGAATATTGGTGAGTTAATTAAAATAATGGAAATAAAAATAGGGGCTATGGTGTTATGTATGGAGTATAAGTATAGTGGGAGTAGCAATGAAGGGGATATTATATATTATTGTATTATTATGAGATAAGTTTGGGATTAAATTATAAAGTTCATAATAAAAAGAATTTAATATTAATGGGTTAATTAAGGATTATGTATCTAATAAGAAAAAATGTTATTGAATAATATGTAGATGGTATTATAAATACTAATTATTGTACTTGAACATTAAAAAACAAGATTTTTTATTAAAGATGCGATTAGGATAGAGTGTATTCACAATCAGAATTGATTATGCCTATATATGATACTAACAGAGATATCTGGCATTGCCTGTGTTACATGCAATTAAAGAATTAGACTTTTCTGTTATATTTTCTCTAATGAAGTGGAATACCTATGTCAACCAGAGAAGTTGAATTGTTGAGAATCTTTTTTAACTTGGGTCTTATATCTATTGTTTGAATTTCTTTGAAATAGGAAATATATGTATACTCACTGGGTTTGTAAAAGAGAGCAAAGCTACAGAAAACCAAAAGACGAATGATCATAATAAGCAGTCAGCTACCCTACCCTAGTCATTACCACACCCTATGTAGGATTCCTCACCATACAGGTGACAGGCACAGCCGTAAGATGCATTATGGATCTATAGCAATTGGAAGGGTGTGACCCAACTGAAATAAACATTAACAAGTGTGTGACGTGAGGGATAAGGAGAAATGAAAGTGTCACCTCTAGAGCTGGTAGGTAACTGGACAGAATAAATTTACAATCTATAAATGTCTTTGAATAACCAGTCACTCACCTGAGAAGGCCTTGAAATCAATGTTACCATCTGGGGACTATGTGTGACCCAGTGATATTAAAAAGATACAAAGGAGGTCTGCAACTAAATAACTTTACTCAACACTTTACAACTGAATCAATGGAGGCAAAGATGCCTCTCATTTACTTGGCAATTTATGCAGCACATTGCAGTAATCACAATCTAAGTGAATGTCAATGCAAACTCTTACACTGTTGTACCATTGAATTACAAATAATGCTCATCTTTTATGCTTGGGTGACCCTACAGCTTCCAAGAGTACAACTGTATTCATCTTTGCTTGGATAAAATGACTAAATTATAGGTGTTAAGTCCCCATAGAGGGGTCTTTGTAACATGTAAGAAGATGAAATTTTATAAATATTACTTCATTTGTGTCTTAATGCCTTTGGTTAAAATTTCGTCAACATCAAAAATATATGAATTTTCATAGGGGTTATTATGACCCTTATGCATGGAATATAATTTCCAAATTTCATAAAGATCCATTCAGTACTTTTGACCTAGTTTGGGATCATAAAAAAATGACTAAAATTTGGAATCCTCATGAGAAGTGGTTGAAATTTCATCAACATTGAAAATTTATGGATTTCCATGGGAGTTCTGCCCCCTTTAAGCCATCGCAAATTCAAACCAAACATATTGCATTATACCTGCCCTTATGCATTGAATGTAAGTTCCAAATATCATAAGGATTCATTCAGTAATTTTGGTCGATGAAATTGTATGAAACACACAGCATTACCCTTCTCCCTAGACTTGGATTTTGTGTTCCAAATTTCATTAGGATTGGTGCAGTAGTTTTTGAATATATAAGTAACACACGAACACACATAAATGCATATATACATACATGTATATGTGTGTGTGTGTGTGTATCATATATATATATATATATATATATATATATATATATATATATACACACACACACGCACACACACAAAGACAGATTGATAGATACAACTGACTGGGCAAACAAAAATATGAGACACTGCCTAGTGCTTTTTTTATTTTGATAAGCCTGGTACTTATTCTATTAGTTTCTTCTTGTCAAACCAGTAAGTTATGGGGATGTAAATAAACGAACAGCAGTTGTGAAGCAGTGATGAGGGAGAAACACAGAGACAAAGATACACACATACACTTACATATATATACACATCCGCCTCGACTGGCTTCCGTGTCGGTGGCACGTAAAAAGCACCATCCGAATCGTGGCCGAAGCCAGTGCTGCCTCAACTGGCTTCCGTGCAGGTGGCACGTAAAATGCACCAATCCGACCGTGGCCGATGCCAGCCTCGCCTGGCACCAGTGCAGGTGGCACGTAAAAAACACCCACTACACTCACGGAGTGGTTGGCGTTAGGAAGGGCATCCAGCTGTAGAAACATTGCCAGATAAGACCGGAGCCTGGTGCAGCCTTCTGGCTTCCCAGATCCCCGGTCGAACCGTCCAACCCATGCTAGCATGGAGAACGGACGTTAAACGATGATGATGATGATGATGACATATATATACAATTGATTTCTTTCAGTTTCTGTCTACGAAATCCATTCTTTGGTTAGTCTGAGGCTATAGCAGAAGACACATGCCAAGTCGCTACACAGTGGGACTGAACCTAGGACCATGTGTTTTGGAACCAAGTTTCTTACCACAGAGCCACACCTGCACCTATGTATATATATGTGTGTGTGTATGTATGCATGTATATGTGTACATATTACATGAACATCTATATATACACATCTATACATATACATCTATACATATACAGCTATACATATACATATATGTATACATACATACATACATACATACATACATACATACATACATACATACATAATATATATATATAATATATATATAAGTAGTTGAATGAATTATCTTAGTATGGATAATTCGGTTAACCGATACCTGGGTAGCAAATTCACGTCAGAAAAACACAGTTGAAGCTACATGCCAAGGGCAGAGATCACGTGCTTTCGTGTGGAAATTTGTGTGTTTTTTAATACAAATAAATGAAAGAATGGAGTTGAACGACGATTTAACAAAATTCCTTTATTCTCGACATATGTTTCGAAGGCTGCATATTCCTAATTTCGAAGGAATAAGGGGTGCATTATGCCTCCTTCTCATCAGGAAAAACAAGGAACTTATGTCAGCATCAAGATGAACAAAAACTCTTAGATGACTGCCCACATGGAGTCCATAGCGATAATGAGTGTTTCTTTAAAATATTCCGTTATAAGCAGTGACGTCAAAAATGGTTGAATGTAGAAGATTCTAGAAAGTTCAAGGGTTCAGACAAGGTTGGAAGAGAGAGATCTAAGAATAGGAAGGTGACAGGGTGCAAGTCATATGAATGGTGATTTGTTATTGTTTGCTTTTGTGATTGAGTGCCTATGTGTGTGTATGTATATAACTGCATTTGTGTCTATGTGTGTGTATGTGTGTGCATGATTGTGTGTGTGGTTGGGTAGATGCCAAAAACAAACAGTGGTGAAGTGACAGGTTTGTGTCTGTGTGTTTGATTGTGCTTACGATAGAGGGAAAGAGAGAGAGGAGGGCGAGGTAGAGAGACAAAGGTAAAACATACCTCAACGAATTTGGCAGTAGTCCTTTATGAGTATAAAAATTTGTCTATGGGGGTGATGTATAAATGGAACCAAATTATTAAAATTCAAGGAGGTTATCTATATTAATCATCATTCATATGAGTGAAAGGTGTGTTTCTGCCAGTGCATGCACCTATAGGATTTTTCAACCATTGTATTTACTAAAGGGAATTTGGCGAACAATATATGGAAAAGTTTGGAATTACAGACGCCACAAAATTTTCTGCCCTTATCAAACGGAAAGGATACAGACAATATGGACCATTCCAGCTTGAAAGTTATATTGCTGTCCTTAAGACTAATTTACTTAGTCCTGTGCTTTGTTGTTTTCTCTTATCTTGGAAAGTTGAATAATGATTGGAGATCCTCTGGGCTAATTTAGAAGTAGTTGCCCCAATGTAGAAGAAGACATCGGTACCGGAAGAAATTTTACACTGGTAAATAGAATTTCTAATTTTGGAATTGCTGGATAAGAACTTTAATCTGTTAGGGTTTACCTCCGAGACTAAGACAGAGTTTTTATTGTTATGATTGCTGTTAATATTATTGCTAGCATTGACCACAATACTATTCCTATTATTATCATCATTACTATTAATTGTACTATCGTCGGCAATTTCCCTGACTATAGGAATGCTGGGGTTGTTATCATCAATACTACCACTGTTATTAGAAATGCTGTCGTTACTACCACTAACACTACCACTGTTAATAATCCGACTAATATTATTATTAATATTACTATTGTTAATGCCAACGCTGCTATGAATGTTGCTATTATCAATACTATTTCTATTATTATTATTATTGTATGTTTGGTTGGAATTGGTAAGGGCAGTGTCGTAACACCCGGGTGATGAATCCTTATTTAGCAGCTTGTTATTATGGGAGGCAATGATCTGCGATAGATTTCTAGTGTTGGAGAATGCAATCCTTACCTTATGCGAATTGATAGTAGAGTAATACCTAGAATTCCTGGGAAGGTTCCTAGCTACGGCTTCACGGAACTGTAAAGGAAGGTTTGACCTGATTTGTTTCCCGAAAGGTATGACAAACCAGATATAGTTTTTTGTGGATATAGTTTTTTGGCATCTACCCAACTACACACACAATCATGCACACACATACACACACATAGACACGAATGCAGTTATATACATACACACACATAGGCACTCAATCACAAAAGCAAACAACAACAAATCACCATTCATATGACTTGCACCCTGTCACCTTCCTATTCTTAGATCTCTCTCTTCCAACCTTGTTTGAACCCTTGAACTTTCTAGAATCTTCTACATCCAACCATTTTTGACGTCACTGCTTATATTATATATATGTATATATGTATGTATGCCTGTATATATGTGAGATAATAGCTTCACTTTAATAGTTTCAGTATTAAAGTGAAACTATTAAAGTGAAAAGAGAGACGCTATTGTTTCACTTTTGACACATAATACTGAAATAGTGGAGAAGATATGATATTGCTCTGGGCTCACACTAGGCAAGAAGTTAAAAATTTTTGGGGCCTATGACCCTAAGTAAGGCATATATAAAATTTAAATGAAATTCGTTGTGTAGTTCTCAAGTTTTAAGGACACACACAGACAGATAGACACACATTCTCATCTTTATATATATATATAGATAATATAGTATGTAATTATATTCAATGCATTATATGTTGTTATAATTTAGTGAAATAATATGTAGTGGAAAACAATTATATAAATTTAGAAAAAGTATATTCATGTGCATGTAAACACTGGTAAATTTTTTGGGATTTATCATTTAATTGTGCTTAGAGAATAGGATGTGATACATGTTATGTAGGCAGAACGAGCATGTCTTGGCTGGTGGTTTGTAGGGTAGAGCATTATTTAGAACTTTCTAATTTTATAAGTTGTATTACCATTTTTAAGTTTCCAGATAAATGTACTAAGGCCTGTGCTATTTCTTTTATTAGTATTTTTAAAATGTTTTATGGTTAGTGATATGAAATTTCACATAACATGATGTGGCTCCAACATAATAGAAATATTTACCTTCGGCTTCAACTTGTAGCCTGGTATACTATGTTTTTACAGTAATTGTTAAATTTACAATTTGCCTTAACTCGACAGTCACATAAATCATTTATATCATTATTATATGTGTTAGTTGTGTTTGTATTACTGCTCTTGTGTAGTCTAGGTATAATATTTGTGTCATTTTTGGTTATTAGGATATTATTTGTGTTCCTAGTTGGAGGGTGATTGTTTCTATTTGTGTAAATACGCATCAAGTTTAACATTATTAGAAGGTGATATATGCCTAAATAAGTTTTTGGTTATAGAAAATCTGATCCCTATTAATCCTGATATGATGTGGAGTTATTTTATATCTAACATCGCTTGAATGGTGATGATCGAAACCTAATGGCCTGATTGAAACATATGTAGGATTCTTTTATGTTTATTTCTTTTGTTGATTCACTTCAGTTACATCTTAAATCATATATGTATTATTTTTTTATGTTGCGATACAAATAATATTAACCAAGTATCCACTATATTTCTTCTCCATTTTCTTTTATTAACTTTACACATTATTGGACAGTTTATCCATATATATCGTGGAACTTTCTTTTAATATATTTGATAACACCGGTTGATATCTGGATTTTTAAAAATTCCCCTAAACACACATGACCTTCTTTTCAAACCACCCTTTTTTTGACAACAGCTTCTGAAGCCTGTCTGGAATAAAGCTACTGATTTCTCATATTAGGATTGCAAAAATAAATTCATTTTTCATCCCCAGTTACAATTCAATGCCAAAAATGGGCATCTCAAAGATTTGCCAGTAGTTGTTTGCATATGTTCACATATCATTGAGCCTGATCATTGGTCAGCTCATGAGAAGCTTCTCAACAGTATCTGTTTACAGGGCTGAGCTTATGGAGGTGTCAATTGATGGTACTTAGTGAAGGACCAAGTTCTGCTGGCAGTATACGATTACTTGTGCTTGGTTGTTGTTCAACCATTTCAAGCAAGGCCTCATCTTCCACAACAGGTCTCTCTGGCCTTGGTTTGTCTTTGAGCCTAGTGTCACCTTCTTTAAAATGTCTGAACCAGTTTTGTACCACATGTTTGTTGATGGTTCCTGGACCTTTCTTTTGTTGCTGCCCTTACACTCAGTCTTTTTCCTTCAGGTAGTGTCATATGGCTCTAACTTCAGTTTTTTCACTCATTATCAAATCTGTACAATAAAAAATAAACAATTTAGCAATGATTGGTTAAGTTATATCAAATTAAAGATATAACATGTAAATACAAGTTACCAAATATCATCAGCAAAAATCTGAAAAAACTTGACTCAACTTGGTACATGACAGGGGAAAGCTATAGATGGTCCATAATAACAGGGTATCAGACTTCATTTCTTAACATTATACTGTGTTCAAGGCCATCCTCTCTCTCTCTCTCACTCTTCACCACGACAAGCAGTAAGAGTGCTGAATAATTAATGAACATTTCATTAATATATAGTACTACTGTATTACATCTATGACTTACGTTGAACTATTTTGCTAGGTTTATCATGAATGCTTCCATGGCTGTAATCAAGTCTGTTATAAAGCCTGTAGATGTGCTAGAAATAAAGGTAAGGTGGAATTTTTAACATGTACTTTCCTCTAATGAAAGCCATATCTGTTGTTTTTTTGTTCTTGTTTAGACTTAAGTCAACACTGATCAAAATTATAGTCAAGGTACTCAACTATGACCAACCATCTTTCTTTTAAAACATAGTGTATCTAGGACTGTATTATCCAATCACTATTCATTGCTCATCTCATTGTGGTGTTTATTGTAATGGCTATGATGTAATTGGTTTTAGTGATGAAATAGCTGTGTAACCCCCAGGCCAGCCCTGATCAAGTAGACATATGATCAGAATAGTTATAGCCATTACATTTTTTTTTGTAAGATATAAGTGTATGCATGACTGGTTAGTTTGCTTTACAGTTTTCGAGTTACATGTTCAATTCCACAGCACAGCACTTTGAGCAAGTATCTTCTATTATAACTTCAAGCTGAACTATAACTTGTGAATAGAATTTAGTAGAGGAAAACTGTACATAAGCCTGACATAAAACTATCTCCCTCAATACTGCATCCCCTAAGTTGAGGAGTCTTGTCTTGCAAATTACTTGGTGATCTCACTAGGGTTGGCACTATGTAAAAAGCAACCAGTACACTGTAAAGTGACTTGCATTAGCAAGGGCATCTAGCTGTAGAAACCATACCAAAGAAGACATAGGAGATTGATGTCCTCCTCTGGTTCATCAGCTCCTGTCATACTGTCCAACTCAAGCCAGCATGGAAAATGAACATTAATGATAACGATATCTATGTCTGTGTGTGTGTTTACTCCAGTTTTTAAACAGCTGTTGTTTAATGTAGCAGTTCAACAAACAGAGTATGATAAAATAAGTACCAGACTGAAATATGTACTGGGGTATGATCAGCTAAGACCTTTGAAAGAGGTGTCCCATGATGACTGCAGTGCAAAACCAAAACCAGCAAAAGAATAAAGAATAGCTTAACTATGATTTCATTACCCAATGTATCCTTCATTTTAGGGTTTAGATTACTGATAAATCTTGGTTCAAGGAAGAGATTCTTCACTTTTAGGATGCTAGCCTATAAAATCAGAGTTTAGAATACTGCCAATCAAGATGCTTATGGCTTATAAACCATCAAATGCAATAGTTTTTTTAGTTTAATTTTTCAGTTTTAGTTTTCAGGAATTTTCTTTACATTGAAAAGTTTAATTTTATTGAATTTTTATTAATTTAAAAAAATATTTTCTGTACATTTGATTTTGGCTCATAATTGTACTTCATGTAATCTTTTACTTTTGTTTTATCTTTTATTTTAATTTCAGGCCGAAGATGGTAAAAACACCTATGCTATGTCAGGGTTGCAGCTTGGTGTTTATAATGATGCTGAAACACGGAAAACAAAGTAAGACTACTACTGCTGCTGCCACTACTGCTGATACTACTACTGCTACTAATACTGCTGCTGCTACTGCTACTACTACTACTACTACCACCACCACCACCACCACCACCACCACCACCACCACCTCCTCCTCCTCCTCAATCCCAGGTTATCCCTGTTGAGCAGACTTGTAATCAGCAATATTGAAACCATGACCAACTAAAAAGACCACATATTTAATGAGGCCTTCCTTTTAATGATGGCAATTGTGATTTGAGGGAATTTTACTGGTATATTTAGCAGATTGAGCAGCCCTCTAGAGGCTTTCTTATTGGCTTGTGCTGTAGTGATTAGAACAGAACATAGGAGTATGGGTGCCTAAAAGAATTCTTGTATATTCTCAAATGATCTAGCATATTGTGCTCACTGACTTGTTATTGTTTAACACCAGGTAATCTTGATGCAGCATAAACTATGATCAAAGGCAATCCAGCTATGATCATCCCATATTTTAATCATTCCAGTTAGTTCAGAAGACATCTCTAAAAGTATTTTGTATTTTTAAATCTCTTCAGCATCTGCCAAAAAAATAAGAAACAAAGACAATGTCAACAGGATTTGAACACAGTGTCTAACAGAATATAGCTAAGCACTACAAATCAGGTTCTCCAGCACTCTACCAATTCTACAACTCCACCTTCACCATCAACATCAATAATAATAAATTGAATTTGGGGTGGTGGAGATAGTTGATTAGACTAATCTCAATACATGGTTAGTACTTTATTTTATCAACCCTAAATGACAAAAATCAAAGTTAACCGTATCAAGATTTCACCTCAGAAACTAAAGAACTCGAACAAATTCTGCAAGGTAATTTGTCCAGTGCTATAATGTTTCTGTCAATCAGCTCTGTTTATAATTTCTAATTTAGCTACAAAGCCAGCACTTTTTAAGGGATGGGTTTAGTTGATTTAAATCAGCTCCAATGATATGCTGGTATTTATTTTATCAACTTTGGAAAAATGAAAGGCAAAGTGGACATCAGTGGGATTTGAAATCATAATGTAAAAGACTATAAGTAAAAGTGATAATAATCAAGGCCATACATTTTGAATGGGAGATGGAGATATAGTCAGTAGGTTCTAACTAAATTAATTGGAAACCTACCTGTAAAATAAGTACTTTGTTAAGAGAAGCTTATGAAATTATTGTGACAACAAATTACAGATGAAATTTTATAGTACATCTGTATAATCATTTAGTACAATGTTGTGTTGTTTTTCTTTTTAATTTGTAGTTCTTTTAAAGACAAGTATTATTGTTTGAAATTCTGTGTCCTGAGACAAGGAACTGAACTGCAGCATATATCAATTTCTATTTTATTCTTATGATGGTGTTTTACAGGGCAGTGTGTCATGTATGTACATTGCAAAAATGCATGTGAAAGATATTGCTTAAAATCAATGTTTAATAAAACCAAAATGTTTTATACAAAATTCAACAGAAGTCAAAATAATGCATTTTAATGGGTAACATTCACAATACAAGGAAATTGGTGATGGCTAGTATCAGTAGTAAATTAATTTATAGGAGGAGAGTTATTGAATCAGTTCTAGAACTTGAGGTATCTTACATTTTAAGTGACAGTATTACATCTAAGGCTTTCTCTTATTTTTAATTGTTTTCAAACTCATCTATTCTCTAAAATAATTCTTTCTTGTTTGTTCTAACCATACAATGACTAACCTTGTGTTTTGGCTACAAGTATATACATATTTCGTACTTTCCTGTTAATACTCTTCGTGTCAGTGCAACCACCCACCCTTTCCCACCAATACTGGAAATCTCTCTAACCAGACATCCAGTTGCCCTTCTCCTCTCTCCTCTTATATTGGTAATCTTGCCGCCCTCTCCTTTTTCTCGCCCACCCCCATCTCTGGATTAACTAAACCAGATAGCAGCCCACTTACCCTTTTTTTTTTACATTTATATCTGCATTATGCTTACACCCACAATGCTCATAATACTTATATTTACAATGCCCCAAACACTTTCATATACAATGCTTCCTCACTCCTATCTCCCCAGTAGAGGCAACAACCGTAACAATTCTAACATATTTGAATGATGGTAGGTTAAAAGCAAGAACAACTGTTATGATGTCTATTACCAAACGATCATGGGAACCTTCTTTTCAGGTGCTGAATAAAATCTCTCCTTCCTGTGTTACCTCCCATATCTCTTTCCCAATTTTTAGAGTTGGCACTGTAAGTGTAGGCACATTGAAAGGTAGGTCTAGTGAGATTGTAGAGAGGCTTGAATAGAGACATGTTGATGTATGTTGCGTACAAGAGGTAAGGTGGAGAGGAGCTTCAGCCAGAGTTCACACAGGCAAAGCACATAGGTATAAACTCTTCTGGGAAGGTAACAGTGATGGAATAGTGGGTGTGGGCATACTTCTTGCAGAGAAATGGGTGGATAACGTCATAGAGGTTGTGCAGTAGAGTGCTTCAACTCAGGCTAGTCTTGCAGAATGGTATAGCCACAATTATCTCTGCCTACACCCCACAAGCGGGCCTACCAAATGAACAAAAGGATCACTTTTATGATATTCTTCTGTAGGCTACCTCAAAGATGAATGACAATGATCTCATCTTTGTGGCTGGAGATTTTAATGGACAAAAGGTAAAGATATTAAAATTTTGTTGAAACATTACCACAGAAAATGAATCATCAGCTAATATTCAATTGGGTATGCAACAAAATTTTGAGATAGAAGAATTGTGCACATCACTAGATCATCAGTTGAATTTAATGCACAACAGAATAGGTATACCATAAAGGTGAAATAAGCTGAAATACTGGAATCTACCTAAATCCACCGCAAGGTTGACTGAACTAAAGAAATCGGTCAAAAAATAATATACGGTCCTGATTATGGTAAGGAAGTTATAAATTCTAGGCCATGCTGACTAACATTATTTTCCCTATATAAGAACATGCCGGTGGCATGTAAAAAGAACCCACTACACTCACGGAGTGATTGGCGTTAGGAAGGGCATCCAGCCGTAGAAACATTGCCAGATCAGACTGGGCCTGGTGCAGCCTTCTGGGTTCCCAGACCCCAGTTGAACCGTCCAACCCATGCTAGCATGGAAAGCGAACGCTAAACGATGATGATGATGATGATGATGTCAGACAGCAACCTGGTATCTTCCATGGTGTACATGGGGGGGAGCATGGAGTTGGTACCAGAAATGAAGAGGGAACTAGACTCTTGGAGTTCTGCGATGCAAATAACCTATTGATCTACAACACCAACTTCAGGAAGCCAGCTAGCCACCTGATAACCTATCAATCAGGTGACTCTGCTAGCCAGATTGATTTTATTCTCACCAGATGCATGGTTGCTCTTAAATACAAAGAACCTCCTTGGTGAAGGTTCTTTGTATACAACATATATATACAACATAATATAGTTGTTAGTGACTTTAGACTTGAGGCCAGAAGGATGCCAAAAAGCAGACCAATATTGAAAAGAAGGACTTGGAAGCTTAAGAACCCTTCACATGGTCAGAGATTTAGGGATGTCGTTACCAAGAAATTTGATGATAGGGAGGAGGAGCTACAGTCCTGTGAGCTAGAAGGCAGCTGGGAATTCCTGCGAGATAGCTTGCTGAGTGCCACAGACCAAATCTGTGGCTGGTGGAAAGTCCCTTCCAGATGCAGAGTAACATGGTGGTGGAACAATACTATAGACAGGGCTATTAGAGCAAGGAAACAGGCTTGGAGGGCATGGAAGAGTGGGGATAGCAGGAGAATGTATCAGATAACCAAAAGGGAAGCTAGGAGACAGTTATATATAGCCAAGGGAGTAGCAGAAAAGAAATTTGCCACTGTTCAGCAACATGAGGACCAAAGAACTGAAGTATTTTGGATTGCAAGGCAGTGTGTGAGAGAAAACTGTGATGTCACAGGAGAGAAATGTGTCCACATGGATGATGGGGCCCTTGCGTTTAATGATTCTGCAAAGAAAGAGGCTTGGAGATGACATTATGAAAGACTGCTGAATGTGGAGGAGGAGAGTCTGCCAAAGATTGACCCAGTTGAGGAACCAGCTACCCAAATCAGCAGTACCCTGGTAGATAAAACAATTAAGGATATGAAGACAGGGAAAGCACCTGGCCCATCAGGAATCACTGCTGAGATGCTTAAAATATCAGGCCATGTGGGTTATAGTCTTGTCACCCGCATCGTAAATCAGGTAGTTCATGGAGTCATACCCAATGACTGGTGTAGCAGCACCATAGTCAACTGCTACAAGGGTAAAGGTGATGCTTTTTAGATAGAAGTTATAGGGGTATCAAATTATTGGATCAGGTGATGAAAGTTAGAGAGGGTCATAGCCCAACTAATTAGAGAGAGAGTTAGCCTAGATGAGATGCAGTTTGGTTTTGTGCCAGGCAGAAGCACTACTTGTGCAATATTTCTGGTAAGGCAACTGTAGGAGAAATATCTAGCCAAAGATAAACCTCTGTACTTGGAGAAAGCCTTTGACAGAGTCCCCAAATTCCTTATGTGGTAGCCAGTGCGGAAACTGGGGATACATGAGTGGTTAGTAAGAGCTGTACAAGGATGCTGTCAGTAAAGTGAGGGTTGGCAACGAGAATAGTGAAAAATTCTGAGTAGAAGTAGAGGTTCACCAAGAATCAGTCTTCAGCCCCCTCTTATTCATTATAGTCCTCCTGGCAATAACAGAGGAATTCAAGACCGGCTGCCCTTGGGAGCTCCTCTATGCTGATGACCTTGCTTTAATAGCCAAAACTAGAGATGAAGTTTAGGGTATGGAAGCAAAATCTAGAATTGAAGGGCCTTAGGGTTAACCTAGCAAAAACTAAAGCCTTAGTAAGTAGAAAGGCTGTCAAATTACAAACCCCTTCAGGTAAATGGCCCTGCTCGATCTGTAGAAAAGGCATGGGTAGAAACTCCATACGATGTACCCAGTGTAAGCTATGGACACATAAGAGGTGCAGCAATATGAAAGGAAAGTTAACTGGGAAAATAGTTTTTGTGTATGGCAGATGCACAGGGGTAATAAACACTGAAGATGTACAGAAAACAGATTCCATCACATGCCAGAGGGAGAAATTAGAAGTAGTTAATAGCTTCTGCTACCTAGGCGATCAAGTCTGTCGTGGAGGTGGTTGCTCTGAGAGTGTAGCGGCTAGAATAAGAATAGCGTGGGCAAAGTTCAGGGAGCTCCTACCTTTGCTGGCAACTAAGAGCCTCTCGCTCAGGATGAAAGGTAGACTGTATGATGCATGTGTGCGAACTGCCATGCTACACGGCAGTGAAACATGGGCCATGACTGCTGAAGAAATGCGTAAGCTTGAAAGAAATGAAGCTAGTATGATCCACTGGATGTGTAATGTCAGTGTGCATACATGACAGTGTGTAAATGCCCTGAGAGAAAAGTTAGGCATAAGAAGCATCAAATGTGGCGTGTAAGAGAGACGATTGCACTGGTATGGTCATGTGTTATGTATGGATGAGGACAGCTGTGTGAAGAAGTGCCACGCCTTGTGGAAGAAATTTATGGAAGAGGTAGACCCAGGAAGACATGGGAGAGGTGATGAAGCATGACCTTTGAACACTGGGTCTTACAGAGGCAATGACAGGACACCAAGACCTTTAGAGGTATGCTGTGATTAACAAGACCCAGCAACTAAAGTGAGATTGCAGCCACCCATGTCCATCCCAGTTAAGAGTACCCCTGATGTGTCAGGTGATATGATATGCTGGAGAAGATGTTGAGTCAAGTAAAACCAATATCATAGCTGTAATCATTTCCCCTTGACTGGCTCCCATGCCGGTAGTGTGTAAAAAGCACCATCTGAACATGGCCGATGCCAGTACCCATTGACTGGCTCTCATGGTGGTGGCACATAAAAAGCACCATTTGAACGTGGCCAATGACAGTATCCCCTGATTGGACACCATGCTGGTGGCACATAAAAAAGTACTATCTGAAAGTGATTCATACCAGGCCTGCTCGACAGGCTCCTGTGCCGGTGGCACGTAAAAAGCACCCACTATACTCTAGGAGTGGTTGGCATTAGGAAGGGCATCCAGCTGTAGAAACATTGCCAGATCAGATTGGAGCCTGGTGCAGCTACTGGCTCTCTAGACCTCAGTCAAGTTGTCCAACCCATGCCAGCATGGAAAATGGACGTTAAACGATGATGATGATGATAAGATAAAATTATTTGGCAAAAACCTACTGCAGATATGTTTTGTCATTTAGTGATCTGGAATCAAAATCTATGTGTCTATTTCAGATATTGGTACTTTGGGCCTTTGAAATCTTATTGGACATATCTTCGAACTGCAATGAAGAAATGGCCACCAGCTGTCACACTGAATGTTGAATATGTGCCATCTAGTGCTGACTTGACAATAAAGAAGGTAGTAGCCTCCAGTGAGAAGAAGCAGGTTAAAAAATGGTCATTGTTCAATTTTTTGTACAAGTCTAAAATGCCTGATCTATGTAAGTTGCTTGTTTTTTCCTCATTCTTCTTTTTAAATTTTTTATCATGAGTCTAAACCAGCCGACTCATGATTAAATATTTTTCAGTTGTAACTATTCCATTGTTTTGGACATAATTTGAGAAAGATTTAACTGCTACTTCTAGTGGTTTGATTGGCTATATAGTAGCTTCCCTTACTGGCTTGTTCATCTTCTAGCTGTGTAATTTTGTTTTGATAATTTAGTTAAAATGTTCAGTCATGATGGAAGTAGATCTAGGTGTAACCACAATGGAGATTATTGGTGGCCACACTGTGTTGGGAAAAGAATTTTAGGAAAATGCTGTTGTTGAATAATGAGCATTCAAAGCACATCATCTCATGTTTAATGAACCAAGTTGCAATCTTATTTTGATTCCACTGTGTAGACATATTTAATATCCTTGACAGCTGTATTGTTAGAAATTGTTAGTGTATCAAACAAAATACCTTGCAGTATTTGTTCTGGCTATTTATGTTCTGAGTTCAAATTCTTCCAGAGTTTTTCATCCCTCTGGAATTAATAAAATACAGTACTGAAGAAATACTGAAGCTGATTTAATCAACTGAGTTCAGTTCTTGCCATGGTCAACTGTTCCTTTCAACCTTCCAGGATTGATAAAGTACAAATCAAGTACCAGAGTGGGTTTAATTTCCTATGCTCATAGCCCAAAATTTGTGGCCTTGTACCTATGCTAGAAATAATAATATTAAGAATAATAATTATCACAATACCTGAGATCATCACCAAGCAGGATTTTAAGAAACTGCCACAACAGACATCAAACACACAATATTTAAATGACTTTAACAAAAGATGAAACAAGTGTCTTTTTAAACAGTGGAAAGGAGCAGCTGTGCTTGCTGATAAAGCTATCAAGAAGAGAGAAATAACAGCAAATTTCATTCTGTAAGCCTTGGGCAAATCGTGATACAAAAGAAACAGCACATGTCCAGAGGCAGTGTTCTATCAAAAAGTTAACACTGAACTGATAGACCCATTTCTTAATGTCACTGACCAAACGAAAAACAAAACCAAAAGAGAATGTTGGACAGATGATGACTATATTGAAGTTCTATATGCATTCAACAATGCAACACATAGGAATAATAAAATTAATATATGAGATATGGAGGAAGAATGATAAAGATATAAGGAAAAACAAAATTCACTTGCAAACGCCTGATGGCATATCTTACAAGAAGGGAATGTTTCCTAAGCCAAAATAGACAAACTTGTCCAATAAAATAAACAACCCCACAACATGTACTCTACACGTTGGATACCCAACAGAAAACCACAATTCACATTATACACACAACACACAATATAAACACTAATGCAACAAAAGACTCAAGCCAAATCTCATAATAAAAGATACTGGTGCAAAACAATACAGAGAAGAGTTTGTACTCTCCCAACAAAAAAAAAAAAAGTACACGGAGATGTAGTAAGTGATGCAGTAGAAATCTGAAGCTATCATAGGAATTTAAACATATCAGGTAATAGTAATGATGATAGTGATAATAATAATAGTAATAGTAGTGGTAGTGACATTAGTAGTAATAATGATAAGAAAGAAAAAAAAACATCATCAGTGCATAGTGAAGCTGTCAAGATAAAAGCACACACAAACATTGCCTTACCTTAGTTTATGAGGGATATGAGTTTACACAGAAATTTTAGTGATAATAGAGTAAATAAGGCTGGACATTTAAGGTAAGGTCACTCACTCAGCAGTGAGGAAATAGACAAGCAAAGAGAAAAGGGTAGTGATGAAGTGCTACTTGAAAAGTGAGCCTGAAGTAAGGGGTTACAGAAAATGTATATTAGCACTTTGGGTAAAAAGTGGGGGTTTTGAAGTAACAGTCAAACGACAAGTGGAGCGGGCTAATGCTATCAGGAGATAAATGTGGACGACATAATTGGAGGTAGAAGAGACCACAAGAGAACTAAAAAAGAGAGATCAAGAAGCAGAACACCCAACCAACATAAGTGATTCAATTCAAGCCAAAGAAAAGCCTACAAAATAAAAAACAAAATGATAGCACCACCAATCAGGAAGGGAAAATTGACACCTGTGACCTTAGATAACTTGAAGAATGCAATGAGTAAAGAAGAAAGAAAAAAGATTATCAGCAGATATTAACCTTACTAGGAAAGTAGATTCTGTTATCAGTAGGATAGATGCTAAAAATATAGGTGACATTAATTTATTAATTTATTCAGGAGGGGTAGTAGTTACGAGCAGAATAGGTACAAGGTGGTATGAAAAAGTTTCCGAACTAGTTATGTTTAATGAAAAATAACTTATTTATCTGTTTTAACATCATCTCTTTTGAAATAGTCACCTTCCACAGCAATACACTGGTCCCAGCATTCCTGCCACTATTGGAATCCAACCTGGAAGTCATTTTCCAGAAGCGAGTTAAGGACCTTCTGCGATTTGCTCTTGATCTTGACAACAGTGTGAAAATGGTGACCTTTGAGCTGCATTTTCAGCTTGAGGAAGAGATGGAAGTCTGCAGGTGTTAAATCTGGTGAACAGGGCAGGTGCAGAAGCAATACTATGTTGGAGAGCTTGGTAACAAGGTGCATTGTTATCATGAAGAATCCAATTCTTGCTCCACAGATCTAGTCACTTTTGCCAAATACTTTAAAATGTCACAGTAGAACTCTTGATTGATGGTCTGGCCCTGGGGAACAAGTTCTTGATGCACAATACTACAGATGTTGAAAAAAACGATGAGCATACCCTTGATTGAGCTGCAGCTCTGTTGTGCCTTCTTCAGTTGTGAAGATGAAAGCTTTTTCCATTGTGATGACTGCTGCTTCATCTCAGAGTCGTAATGGTACACCCAAATCTTGTCACTGATGATGATTCTTGACATGAAAGTTGGGTCATTGGTGGCATGCTGATGGAGATCTTGACGGACTTCAATGTGATGTTCTTTCTGCTCTCTGGTCAGCAGGCAGTAGACAAATTTGGCTGAGACATGTCACATGTTCAATTCAGGCATTAGAATTGCTTGCATAGACCCAACAACATCAGCAATGTCATTGATTATCCTCTGACTATCCTCATGCACAAGCTGATGAATTCACAACTTGCAAAGTAAACACAACAATGTCACTTGGCACACTATTTGAAGGTCACTGCTAGCTCTCACTGCGCATACAATCATGTTGGTGTGCTACAGAACTAGTCTGGGAACCTTTTGATACCACCTCGTATGAGTGAAAGGGTTATAAAAAAATGAAAGACAGTGCAAAAGAAAAAGTCATGAATCTCTGTGCTTCACACATATCGCAAATCTATAATTCTTTCATATCTAATGTAGCCAAAAATTGGAATCAAAGTGAAATACAAACCTAACGAACAAAGAAAAAATTGATGGACATATAATAGCTTGAAAAACACAGCCAAGTTTGAAAATAAATTGTTCATAATTAATACATTGAAATCAAAGTTATAATAAAATATCGATTTGGCTGAAGCTTACAAAGTATTTTACACACCCACATACATATGTATATATAAACATATATATGTATATATATATATATATATATATATATATATATAGAATATATATATATATATATATATATATATATATATATATATATATAGAATATATACATACATATATATATATAAATATATATATATATATAGAGAGAGAGACTAACTGGTAGAGTGAAGGCATATATAATTTGTGAGTTATATATCTATATATATACTAGCAGTATTGCCCGGCTTACCAGTGGAAGCAAAAATTGTTACAACTCACAAGTAACTGATCTCGCTGAACTCGTAGCACGCTGCGTCATACGAAAGCAAAGCAGTGCAAATGATTTTTGCACGTGTGACTATTTATCGCACTGAGGAAAATCGATTAATCTGCGAGTGCAAAATCAATACTTCCTTACACAATGTACGTACATGCGCTCGTGCGTTCTATGCATGGGCAAATTAAGCTAAACTTGGATGAAGTTCAATCAAAATTCAATTATTTTGGTTTTACAATCAAGCATTTAATGCCCTCTAATTTTGCGCTTATGTGTTCCATTTCCTCAATAGGAAGTATGTAGAAGTGTTTCATAAATTTTTGTTGATCAAATAATTGCATTGTTGAATTATTCTTTTAGATCAGTATTTCTCAACGGGGATTTCAGGGGAGAGTCGCTGATGATGTATCGTGATGATCAAAAATCCGGCCTGCTAAAATTTGGTTAAAGTGATTCAAACTGCAGACTCAATGCAAAATGGTCACATTTAATTCAAAGTTATTAAAAAATGTTATGAAAACAATTGGTATGTGTTCACAAAGTCCAAACAATTAATACGAAAAAACCCTCCAGGTTACATCCCGAAAATTCATTTCTTCGCCGAATTTCTACTATGTTTATGGCGATTTGTTTTTATATCTTGATTTTTTATTTTTCATGCAATTTACGCATGCTTGCACGCGTAGTGAACGCAGTTCACATCAAACAGCTGACTGAGTAAAGTTCTTCTGGCAGCAAATTCTAAATGTCAAGGTGCAAGATATGGAGTGATATTTGGAATAAGCCAGTCAATCATGATGGAAATGCAGTATGGTTAAAGAAAGTGAGGGAAGAAGTAGCTAGCAAGAAGCAGCCAGATCTAAAACTAATTAGTGCATTAATGAGTAAAGTGTTAGGAAGAATGCTGAATTGGAAGGGCCCAGGACCAGATTTAATTCAAGGGTACTGGTTAAAGAAATTTAGTAGCTTACAGGAAGACTAAGGGAACAATTTCAGGATTGCCTGAATGGAGGAGTAATACCAGATTGAATTACAAAAGGGAGAACAGTACTCCTTATGAAAGACAAAAACAAGGCAATATAGCTAGTAATTTAGACCAATCACTTGCTTATCATTGATGTAGAAACTATTAAGAGGAATGCTCTCAGAAAGCATTTATGAGCAGCTTGACAGTTAGAATTTGCTGCCAGAAGAACAGAAAGGTTGCAGAAAGAAGGCTAGATGAACATATGATCTATTATATCCAGCAGTCCTAAAAGAAGCAAAATCTGAAAGGAAACAATTAACAATAGCATGGATAGATTATAAGAAAGCCTATGACATGATTCCACAGTCTTGGATAAGTAAATGTTTGAGACTATTCAGTATTGCAGAGAACATGTAAGTTAATTAGCTATAGCATGAAGAAATGGAAAGTAAATCTCCACTCAGGTGATACAGCCTTAGGAAAACTTAATATCAGGAGAGGAATTTTCCAGGGAGACTTGTTATCCCTTTTAATATTTGTATTATATTTAATCCCCTTCAGTATAGTATTAAGAAAAGCAAAGGCAGAGTATCAGTTTAGAGATAGTAAAGAAAAAATTAACCATTTGCTCTACATGGATGATCTGAAGCTTTTTAGTAAGAATAAAAATAGATAAATTCCTTTATACAAACTGTAATACTCTTCAGCAAAGAGAAGTGCACAATATTAGTCATAAAAAAAATGACAGGTAGTTAGCAATGAAGGCATTCCATATGACCAAACATTAAAGTCACTAAAAGAAGGAGAAAGTTATAAGTATCTAGAAGTATTAGAAATGAAGGCAAATATTTAGGAGGAGTACATCAGAAGGGTGAGGAAGTTAATGAAGTCAAAGCTAAATGGCCTGAATCTAGTGAAAGCTGTAAATATTTGGACAGTATTGTCACTTAAATATTTAGCAGCTCTTGTAGATTGGACAAAATAAGCAAATCTAGGCAGAAGAACTATGTAGGAATTCAATATGAATGGAGGACTTCATCCAAGAGCAGTTGTAGCAAGACTATATTTACCTAGAAAGAAAGGCAGTGGAGGTCTAATATCAGTAGAAGACAGTATGGAGTTAGTTAGAATAGATATATCCTTTTCTGTAGGTGTTATGGGAGAATCCTGAATGCTCCACGTGACTGAAGGTGGGCTAACTGATTACAGTAAATAAGAACTGAGTGTAACTGTCAAGGGAGTAGTTGACGGATGTTAGTTCAATGTGTATTAGTTTAACAGTCAGTAGCTGAACTGTGAATACCGAGTATTGTACCTACATTGGAGTAGTACAGAGTGTGTTCTATGTTAACCTATATTTCTGCAATTGGTTGTTTTTAGATAACCACAACCAACTATTTATTTGTGTAATACTATTTTACACCAGACGTGTTAACCCTCATCATAAGAGTAGGTAATAGCGGGGAAATTTTATTAAGAGCTAACAGTTGGAATAGGGAAACCAAAAAGCTAAATGAGGTTAAAAATCAGAAAAAGAAGTAAGAGAAGGCATTGCATGATAAACTTCCAAAGATAGGGACAGAAAATAGTAATAGAGAGGCATGGTTGTGGTTGCAGAAAGGAAGGCTGAAAAGGGAGACAGAAAGTTTGTTAGTAGCAGCACAGGATCAAGTATTGAGGACTAATTGGCTATAAACCAAGATAGACAAACAAAGTCAATATGAGTGGTATAGAGAAAATAGCAAAGTACCAAGACCTAGCCATTGAGCTACAGAGGCTATGGAAAGTGTGGGTAAAATGTATCCCTGTTGTTATAGTTGCATTAGGAATTATCCCTAAAAATTTGAAGAAATAGGCATAAAACCTGGTTTAGTGCAGCTCCAGAACAACTAGGATACTTAGGAAGGTTCTTGGCATTTAAGGTTGCTTGTTGTAGTCCAATGTTAGGAATATCTTTGGCAAGATTTGAACCCAGAAATGCTGCAAAGCATTTTGCCAAATGCTTTAATGATTCTGCCAGTCCACTGCTCTAAAATTCCAAACACTGGGACAAGGCCTGAAATATTGGAGGTGGGTTGGCTGATAAAATTGTCCCTAGTTCTTGACTGGTGCTTTGTTTTATTGACCCTGGAGGGATGGAAAGCAAAGTTGACCTTGACTAGATTTCAACTTAAAATGTAAAGAACCAAAACAAATTTTGATTCTGCTAATTGTCCACTCTTAAATAGCAAAATAATTGTTTCTAAATAGACACAGGATCTTAAATTTTCTTTTTTTTTTCTATCCTAGTATTTTATTTTATTGACAATAACAATATAATAATAATACGAAATAAAACTCCAACACATTAAAATTATATATATTTGTTCACTTCAATGACTTAGTAAGGAGCCTGTGCAAGAAACTATAGTCAGTTCCAGTGGGGATATGGTTTGTAAATTCATGCCAATAAAGAATTAAATTTAATACTATGTTATCTATGTGCTATCTTAAAATAGGAATCAAAATTATGACTGTATTAGTATGGCATAGCTAGGGTTCAGACATGCCTCTGTGGTTAAGAATTTCTCTTTGCAATTATGTAATTTCAGATTCATTCCTACTATGCAGAAACTTCAGAAAGTGACTATCTTGGATTGATCAAAGCCTTGTGAGGATTGTAAAGAAGTGCGCCAAAGAGACCATTCTTGTTCTTGACTTGTTGACTTAATGAATTGTTTTGTTTAACAATACCACTAGGTATTCTATTGCATGCATTCAAGACTGGTGTCTAATTTGAGGAAAAACTCACTCCAACCAGTCCTAGAGGCTCTGAAAAGAATCATACTCATTGTCCTTCTTCCTCTAAGCCATGCTAAAAACGAAAAAAAATTCAAGTATTTTATTTGTGTTTTATTTTTGATAGCTTATGTTGAAGAATATGAAATTGAAGACAAAGACTGGATCCAAGAGCAGATGTCTACTATTGAGTTGACTGTCACATCCAGTACTTATCAAACTGATAATTTGGTTAGTTTCTAGAGATTTCTTACTTTGTATTATTGTCTACATTACACCATTTTTGTTATAAAAATATAATAACTGCTCTCGCAATTCAAGTATAAATGTATTTTCTGATCTGTCTGATCCATTCTGATATGAAAGCAGATGTTAAAGAAATGTACTTTACTTTTTGGGACTATTTTTATATCTGGGAATTTGTTTTGTATTTTCTCCTGAATTTGAGGGTGTTATAGTATCCAATCTTTCTTAGCTGGATACATTGAATTAATTAGATGAAGCTATTACTGTTTGCTTATCATCATCAACATCATTATCAATGTTTCTCTACACTAGCTTGAGTTTGTCAGGTCTGCAGTACAACATATTGCCAGTTGTCAGAGGTTCTCAGCTGTGAGACCGAGCATTTTGACACCTGAACTCAAATCTGTAATTCTTTCAACATCTTCCTCTTCTACAAGTAGCCTTTGTCAATGGTGCATGGTATTGTTTTCAGCCAGAATTCATCATCCATTATGTCACATTGCCTATACAGTTATCTATCGTGCACATATTGACTGGTATCTTTCATGCTAAAACACTACTTCAGCTTATTGATAAAATAATACCAGACAACTGCTGGAATCAATTAAATCATCTACACCTCTTGCCAAATTTTTTGGCCTTGTGCCTATGTTATAAATTATTACTATTGTTCTTGTTTGACTGAGAATTTAAAAAACTTTTTCCAGGGTGCAAGTATCTTGGATATTGGCATTGGTCCTGCCTTACCAGAGAAAAGCTCAGTGATAAAAGAAGGGTAAGCATCTTCATTCAGTCATCTCACACTTTAGTGTTCTCTCAATTAGTTGGAGAAATGGAGTTCTAAGCTTCTTGAACTCATCATATTAATTTTATAGTAATTCTGTGCAATAATAAGGGCTAAGCTGTACCTCAAAAATTCTGTAGAATTAGATGATTTAAAATTTTGCTACTCTCATGTTTAGTTATGAATTACAAGTAGGGGATAACGAATGAAAATAATTTTGATATTGAATTTGATTTTACATTTTTGTGTGTGATACTATCTTATAAATATTTTTGATATTTTAGTATTTTTAGTTATACCTGCTTTCTTAATAAATACAGTGTGCAAGAAGCATTTCAGGACATATTTGTTAATTTAATAAAACTACTCTAATCTAGCAAAAACCAAATTAATTTTAATAAAAACTTGTGCACATGTTCTCCATATGGTTTCTTACATAATTATTCTATGAATTTGTCTTCAGCTTTGATGACCCTTCAATGCTGGACTGGTGAGAATGTTAATTAGTTTCCCTTCCAACAACAATATGAGCATAGTACTCTGCGGTATCTAAATCTAGCGCGTTCAGAGGCCATAAGTTTGGTGTTAAATTATCATAAAAGTTGATATCCATTCTTGAGTTATGTGGGCTTTATAAAAAGATGCTGAGTCTAGTTGAAACACATGTCCTTCTATTGCATACTTCATCCATTAATTCAAGATCATGTGGGAAGATGTGAAGTGATATGACATGATCTTCATTACACACCACTCCTTAAAACCATTATAGTTGCTGGAAACTTAGTGTGCTTCACTCTGGGAACATCAGGATCTGCTATTAACCATGTCATTTCTCCTATAGGAGACTTTTTGGTCTTGATTGAAGTTTTTAATGTGTCTTTGTAGACATGAATTAGCCTATCCTCAGTACATATGACTGGTATTGAATCTCCTCATGCACTACCATTCTGACAGTCCACTCTGACATCTGAAATTCTTTGGCAACAGCCCTCATTGGTTTTCTGACGTCATTATCGATAATGTTTAGAGCCCATTGGATGAATTGCAGTGTCCTTATAGTGTCCAAACTTTTAGAAGAAATGAAAACTTTTTAATTAATTCATTCAATTGTCCTCAAATACCTCTAGCATCCTGTATTATTTTCAAATTTTCACAGCTAACATTGTAACTCTCAGTGGCCCACTAAAATTTATAAACTTAATGTTATGTAAGGCTGCTCTTAACAATCATAATTTTTCCAGTATTTTTACTGTGCCCCTTTAAATTAGTGTGACCATCTTTCTTATATTATAATACTCAGTGCATCCATCTTTATTTATTCCTTCACTCAACATGTCACACCTTCCAGACTCTCAGCCTACACACTTTTCCCAATATTTCTTTACCAGAATTCCATTCTTATTTATGATTTCCAAAGCATTAACAGAAACATAACTACATACATTAAGACAGTGAGTCCTTCACCTCATTCCATTTCCAATATAATTTCCCTCATCATTCGAATGTGACTGATGCCAGTACTGCCTGACTGGGGCCCATGCTGGTGATACATAAAAAGCACCATTCGATTGTGGTCATTGGCACGTAAAAAGCACCCGCTACACTCTCGGAGTGGTTTGTATTAGGAAGGGCATCCAGGTGTAGCCTCCCAGCTTGCCAGTCCTCAATCAAACCCATGCTAGCTTGGAAAGCAGACATTAAATAACGATGATCATAATTATGAAAATTAACAGAAGTAGGCTTACATTCAGAGGATGAATTAATCTCAGATACTATAGGTATGAAAAATAGTTAATTTGGTGTTAACATACTTATTGTGATGAGCATCAGAAAGCTTCATAGTGAAAAATTATGAAAACATTCATGACTCAATGCCTTATTTTTCTCTATTTATTTTCTTTATGTTTAATTAAAATGAGATTTCTTTTAAGTTGAATGTGCTTTCTACTATGTATCACATAGCTTTAAAATTCACTTTTTCCTTTTTTACACAACAAATAGGTACACGCGTGGCTGTGTGGTAAGAAATTGCTTCCCTACCACATGGTTCCAGGTTCAGTTCCACTGTATGGCACCTTGGGCAAGTGTCTTCTACTATAGCCTCAGGCCAACCAAAGCCTTGTAAGTGGATTTGGTTGACAGAAACTGAAAGAAGCCCCATGTGTGTGTGTGTATATATATATATATATATATATTGGAGACCTCAGACTACAGGAGGTGGAGAAGTTTACCTATCTTGGCACTACCGTCACCTACAACTTATCCCTTGATGCCGAGCTCAATATATGCATTGGCAAGGCAGCTGCTGTGATGGCCCAACTCTCCAAATGGGCATGGGACAACAATAAACTAACGAGACCACAAAAATGAAAATTTACCAGGCATGGGTACTTAGCACTCTACTGTATGGAAGTGAGACTTGGATGCCATATACACGCCAAGAGCGTTGCCTAAATATCTTTCACCTGCGCTGCCTCCGGGAAAATCCTTGGCATCAAATGGCAGAATCATGTCCTCAAGCAAGCAGGAATACCAAGCACGTTTGCACTCCTCACACAAAGACATATGAGATGGCTTGAACGTGTTAGCCGTATGGAAGATGGCAGAATCCCCAAGGACATACTCTCCGGAGAGCTTGCTAGGGGCACTAGGTCTGTGGGAAGACCGTTCTTACGATACAAGGATGTTTTCAAAAGGGATATGAAGGCCTGTGACATCTATATTAGCAACTGGGAAACAGTTGCCAGCAACCGTGGAGATTGGCAACGTACTGCAAAAGAGGGAACACAAAGGAGTGACAGAGAAGAAATGGAAAGACAAGAAAAGACGTCAACAAGAAACTATGACATTACAACCAGCCAGGCAAAGTCTTTGCTACATTTGCGGCACCTGCCAGAGGGAGTGTTTGTCCAGGATAGGACTACACAGCCACAGTAGATCTATTAGGACATAAAATGTAAAAGCCAGACTAGATTATTTTCTGCACAACTCCATTGTCTCCCAAGGCAAAAAGGATGCCAACAACAATACATCTGTATCATTGTCTGTCTCTCCATCTTTGCTTGACAACCGGTGTTAGTGTGTTTATGTCCCCGTAACTTTGTGGTTCAAAAGAGACCAATAGAATGCTAGGCTTAAAGAAATAAGTCCTGGGGTCAATTTGTTCTAATAAAACCCTTCAAGATGGTGTTTCAGCATTGCCACAATCAAAAGACTGAAACAAGTAAAAGAATAAAAGAACTAAGGCAGAGGAAAGACAATGCTTATTATCCTTTTGAGGGTCTCCAAGACTGATTGACGGAAGTTTATTCTCAGACTGGAAAGCTGGCCTGTTTGTAACAAAGTGTACTACACTAAAAGTATGCATGGGGCGAGGTAGTGGTGTTAATTTGACCTCTTGTTGGGCTAAGGAGCCCTATACTATGTTTGTTATACAATGAAAAATTTGCAACCTCCTAATTCAGTAATCCAGAAAAGTCCTTCTCACAACCTTGTGTCTGTGTTGAATACATATTTTTTTATAATTGACATTGTAATCTATGATTTAATGCCTTTACCTTAATCCTTTTCATCACTTCCATTGTATCTCCCTTATCAGAGTTCTTATTGAACATTCATTCTTCTCTAGGACTGCATTTCTAGAAATACCTTTCTGTATTTTCCATTTAGTTACACAATTGAAAATTGAAATTGAACATAACTGCACGAACTTTACCCTGTTATTGCTTACTCACCCTAGTTATTGAGGGGCTTTGAAAAGATTCCAAACATTGCTTTTCTACCTCAGACTTTTTTGTTTTAAAGAACTCATTTGTAAGATTTAAGTTTTGAGGGTTTTTACTTCCTAATTCAATATAAAAGTATCGCCTTATTAAGCTAAACCAGCTAATGAAATAAAGAATAATTATCAAGTATTTCAGAGAAAAAGTTACTTGTAATATAATATTTGCATCATTGCTTGGAAGATATTTGTCTTATAATTGACAGAACAATAACTGGGAGTGGGATGCTGACCTTAGAGCTTATTGTATTGATTTGAATTCCAGTTGTCCCAGCAGATGCCTGAATGAGAATTTGTTGACTCTGTCCAAAATTTGTGATCATGCACCTATAAATTTTCAGTAACACCATATAGTGTGGCCCTTAATTAGAACTAGGTTCCTAGTTAATTGAGTCTATGATTTAGTTTTGATAAGCAGTTGAAAACCAGTAATTTGATTCCACTTATATTGCCCATACAGCAGTTCCCATCTTGTGCGTTGCAGAAAAGTTCTGAAAGAGCTATGAAAACAAAACTCTTTTACTTTTGAAATATTTGATAAAATGTTCATGAACATGTTCAGTAAGCCATTGGTAGGTAATAAGGACCACAATGCAACATTTACTGAAATCAAAGTCTCAGGTATATATCCACAAGAAAAATATTAAGTGTTGGTGTATTAAATTTCTGGAAAATATTTTTTTTTATTTAAAAAAAAAAAGTCACATATAATTATTATCAAAATGGGTTGCTATAGTGTGAGGGTGAGAACTATTGTTGTGAAGTAAGCATAAGCATCCCTAAACTCACTATAAAAAGCAGCCAAACATCTTTCAAACAAGACTCTTCAGTTAAAAAAGAAAAAGGGAACATATTGGATAATGTCAGGGGTATGATACCTACATATAAGTATATATTTTTTTGTAACTTGCATTGTTTTGGCAATGAAAAAATTATTCAGTATATATATGACAGACTTTTCAGTTTCTATCATCTTCAAATTGACTCACAAAGATTTGGTGAGCCTGGTGGATATAGTAAAAGACATTTACCCAAGGTGCCACTGTGGAACTGAACCCAAGACAATGTGATTGGGAAACAAGCTTCTTAACCACATAGCAACACACACACACATATAATGTTCTACCCCTCTCACCTGCCAATTGCTAATTAATGTAGCGTACCTTTACCCACTCTATCATTAGTGACTTCTATTGATGTACTTTTAGTAATCTAATTATTCAGTTACCAACTCTGATTCTAGCTGTGATCATCCATATTTTCTCCCTCCTCCCCAACATGTATTTATGATTACATTATCTAATGCAACTTTACTTTTTTAATTTGGTTGGGTATTGTTTGAGGATGATTTAGTACTGCTTTTTATGAAAGGTTGAAGGTCCCTTTTCGAGAATGTCTCTCATGGATTTGTATTTATTTACTACTAGCATTAAAGACCTGTCGTTGCTGGGTCATAGTGCTAGTGCATGTATATATGTGTACATATTACATGTACATCTAAATATATACATCTACACATAAAATGCAAAATACAAAGTTATATCTTGATATCGCTAGTGATAACAATACTCAAAATATATAACAGACTGGAATTGTTAGCCCGTCTCTTGTAATTTCGATGAATTGTATCTTGTCCTCCATTTTGTATAGAAGTGTGGCTACAATCCAGCCTACCTCTACTTCTTGGGGGGGGGGAGAGGCATTAAAATTTTTTTCCGGGATGTCCTACGTCCCAGATATAAAGGTGAAAATAAAATATTTCCACTTTGCAAGTTCAAGTCGAGTACTCCCTTGCACGCTCCGTTGACTCGAACCTTGCTTCTATTGTGGCGAATTTACCGCCTCTGATTAGATATCTTTCATAGTCACACCAAGACACTTTTCAAAGGTGCTTTCCTCCATGTGTTCAAATCTTCTTTTTTCTCTACATTGTATACTTTATAGACAATAGTCTTTTCTTTAATTTAATTTTTTATTATCCATTTCTGCACGCTAATTTTATTTTTAATTTATTCCCATTCATGTGAAACCACTTATTCAAGTTCAAATCATTGATGCAATTTTATACCAATTGCTATCTTTACTTTTGTTATGTTACGATTATATTATACTTTAGTTTGATTTTAATTATTACTTACTACATATAATTCAATTGTTATTATTATTTTTATTGTTAAAGTGAAAGCATCTGACATAAAATAGTGAAACATTTTTGTTTCACTTTTAACACGTAATACTGAAATAGTGAAGATATGATATTGCTATGGGCTCGCTCTAGGCAAGAAGTTGAACTCCCCGGACCCTAAGTAAGGCATGTGTAAAATTTGAATGAAATTGGTTGTGTAGTTCTCAAGTTTTAGGGAAACACACAGACAGACACACATCCTCAGTTTTATATATATAAAGATTTCTATCAAATGCTTTTTATTCCCATTTGTGATAGTTTGATATTATTTAAATCCTTGCTCATGTGAATCAGTTTTTTAAAAATAAATTCCTGAAGAATTAATTGTTGTGTGTGAGAGAGAGGGGAGAGATGAATAGATTGCTAATCTGTACAGGTGTGATACTTATGCTAAGCGTCAGTACTTGAAGTCGAATAGAGTGACGTCCCTTGTCTAATTATTACACAGAAATCGCCTGAACACTATTTGAACTCTTGACAATTGCTACAATCCAGTACATGAACTTTGTAGTTTGTCTAACTCTGATTTTTCACTAATTGTTTTCGATTTTTTTTTTCATATAGATGGTCCAGAGCTAAACATAGACGTTTAAAGCTTGGCAGTCAGGAAAATAACCATTTAAAGGCATACAAATTGAAGTTATCCCCTGAAATTGAAGAGGTAAATAAGACTGATTTCATGTCTGTTGCTGCTGAACATGCAGATAATTGAATAAGTATGATTTGATCTTAAATATATTGGCTAATATACATAGGAGAGACAGCTACAGTTTCTAGGTAAAGAGATGCCATAGCTTGATTGGTTGGTTGATTAGTCAGCTAAAAAAAAATAATTGTAGAAGAATGTATATCAGAAGCTGGAGTTGATAGATGAGACCTAAAAAATGTTGGATCTCATAAATGAAACACAGTCTAAAGCTGCATGGAGATATGCTGTTTTAAAACATCCATCCAAATATCTTTATATATAAAACTGTAGTTGTGTGTGTCTGTCTACTCCGATTTAGATTCCTAACTACTCCCACATTTTGCGGTGCAGTTTAACCAAAAGCGGGTATCTTATAGTCGTGATTCATATTGAGCCCTTCTGGGTATTAGCGCGTGTCTACGATTAAAAAAAAAAATTTACCATCATTTTTAATCCATTTTTCACTGTTTTATATAAGGGAAGTAACTCTCTAAAAATGCTTATATAGTTATTTCCCTTACAAACCCGAGCAATGCCGGGCGATACTGCTAGTTATCTATATGAAAGAAACACTATTGAATTGTATGCCAATGTATTGCAACATATGTAAAAGAGATAGTATTAAGCTGTATTTATTTACTATTAAGTATTAAGGTGATATGTTCTATTAACAGACTTAAACAAACATCTGTGTAAAAGTGACAGCATTAAGCTGTATGGTGATGTTTTTCAACAGACCCATAGTAACATTAAAAAGATAGTATGAAAGAGATGCAGCATTAAGCTGTATGGAGATATGTTGTATTAACAGATTTAAACAAACATTATCTGTATAAAAGAAACAGCATTAAGCTATATATATTGTACAACAAAGCCATACAAACATAATGAAAGACAGTATCATATTGTATGGAGATATGTTGTATTTGCAGACCTAAATAAACATTATTATGAAAGACACTGAATAGTAATATACCACACAAACATCTGTATAAAAGAGACACAGCATTGAACTGTAAGAAGAACTCTGTACATTCAGATCATTCAAACTGGGAATCAGTTCACCAGTCTAAGAGAGCTTACAAAGATCATGGGTACTGTCCCTCATCCTCTGTATAACTGCCTAGAAAAACAAGCAAGCAGAAAGAAGTTTGAAGCTTTTAAATATTTTTATGTTAGTTGACAAGGATGAATGAGGGGAGTTTATTATAATGTAAGTTGAATTATTTGTTTCTTTTGCATAAAGGGTGAAGAACTTTGGTACAATGTAGATGGAGAAGCTTTTGAAGCACGGCCAATTGAGATTAGCATTATTAAGAAGCAACTGCAGATGTTTCATCCTCCTGAGTCGGTTATCTCATATATATAGACCTGTTGCAAATATTTTGGATAATGAACATTTTTGCTGGTATTTTTCTTCATTGTGATGGCAGATAAACCATAGCAAGAAGAGATGATAGAAAGAAATCTATTTAAATTATCATGGCATCTAGAAGTCTGGTGCAATCTGTTGTATGCATGTAAAAATACATCATTTTTATCATGAACTCACAATTCTCTCTAACTAGAAGATAAATTTGACTTGTTATATATATGATATGTTGTTTGTTTTTTTGTTTTAAATGCTCCTGCATTTAAATGATTGATTGAAACTATATACATGCATGCATGCTTGCACTCATTTATTTATACTCAAACACAGATATTCGTACAATTCAAAAATATTTATTACAACTATCTCTACAACATTCAAATATAACATTCACGCATATATATATGGAAGTGAGGCTAATTTGACCAGTCACCAATCTCACACGTATAAATATTCTTTCACCACACTCAAGGAAGACAGTGCACTACACTGATATTTTCAAGTTCATATGCAGCAGGGTAGTTACAGCAGTTGTATTTATAGTAATAGGCCAATGGTCAGACCAACACAACACTAATTCTGGCTAGAAGTTTCAGTCCTAATTTTGACAGATCTTATCTGTATCATAAATTGGGTTGTTAGGACAAATTTGTGTGAATTCATGTCAGAAATAGAGTTGAAGAGGAAAATGAAAGATTACCTAGATGAACCAAAATATAAACAAATCAAACACAAATCAGTATCTGAAGTAGATAGGCTAAGTCCACACACGCAATACACACACACACAGAGTTTTTTAATCTTAATTCATTAGAGATTTTTAAAAAGAAAACAGTTGGATTTTTGTTTGGTTCTTTTTTTTTGCTGGTTTTTTTTACATATTTATTACAACAGCAGGGGGGAGTGTGAGGGATGTACCTGGTCATCACACCAAGCACTGCAGAGTGACTTAGCAATTACACAAGGATCCCAAGTGAAAACCAAAATCTGAAGATTTACAACATAACAGCCGGACAGTTTAACTTTCTGCACAACAGTACAATGTAGTGAACATCTATCTGTCAAGACGAGAATGAGGGGGGAAAAACATTTTAAGAAATAGTGAAGTTCCTTGGTTTACCATTCATCTCTCTGATCTCAAATTTTTCTTTTTGTTTTATGATGTTTTTTCTTTAAATTTTTGTCTTAATCAGTCATGATCATTTAACCTATTCAAATTAATAGTTCAGTTTCAATTTTCTGGAAACTTCTCAATGTATAATAACGAGCACACCCTGACAGTAGTATTATCACAAGTGTAATGGACAAATCTACTCAGATTACACCTACAAATCACAGGTATGATTGGTGAAACACAAGATTTTATTGTGAGGTTCATGTCATGTGTTTTAGGCACCCGGTATCCATCAAATTATTTCTCTACACAAAGCCATCTTCACAGAATGCCAATTACTGTATTCTCTTTCTTCATCATTACAGTGAGCCTCAGATTGTGAATTTGTGGAACACCATCTAATCAGAACCCTTTTAAATTTTTCTTTGTTTAAAAAAAAATAATAATTACAAAATATAACTTGGTGCAACTACAGCACACCTAAAACAGACATGAAAAGTGAGAAATGCATGACCAGTACCCATGTTTGTTGTGGTTTTACTTGGTCTACACATAATTGCAACACAATAGAAAAAAATGGTCATAATAGCAGAACATGTTGAAATGACTTCCATTCTCTGCTGAGCTTCATGTTGATCAGGCCAATTCACTAGTTATCCATAACCATAGGGAAGGTCACAGTCATATGATCCAGGACTACGGCTTTTTTCAACATAATCTGTAGGGAGAGTTGTTACAGTTGGTTTGATATACATATTGCCTTTACATGTGAATGTGCACAACTCTGAGCCTTTACGTTTGGTGTCTCTCATTGTAGCAGGAATATGGACAGTATGTGGTACCAATGAGGGGGCAGTGGTGATTGCAGGGGACGGTGGTGGCTGGTGTGCAGTGACAGTGTTGGCATCTCTGTCTGGGAGGTAAAGTTTGATATCCATGTCACATTCAAACAGGTTTGGTTTGCTGATCTCAACAGCTGTTCCATCTTTGTGTCGAACTGCTGCCTGGCTGTTTGATACCAACTGATCAACTACTGCTAATTCTGCGCTCATAGCCCTCTCCAGCTGAACTGGAGGTGGTGCTGCTGTGGCATTTGTGAATACACTGGGTTCACAAGTACGTAGACTCACTAAACATGCCCTACTTGTTTTAGGAAGTGTACTACTATCAAACATAGAGTTGCCAGTGATAATTGTGTCGCCACAATGATAGGTGGCACTTACAACTGTAGCAGTTGGGTCACCTGGCTTTGAGTTGGTCGGTAAATCAGCAGTAATAGCACCAGGTTCAGATGTTGAAATGTAAGTGTGCACAACAGAGGAATCGGAGGCAGGAGCACACAGAACTTTGCATGTTTTCTCTCCATGGTTTGATGCCTGTTCTGAAATTTGCAGATCAACTTGCAGAGGTTTGTAACTTTGATCAATGCTTTGGCCTTCAACAGTAGCATTATCACAAACTCCAGAAGGTGGATCACTGCAGCAGCGTAGGGTAGTAGAGAGCTCCAGTTTTTTATCAGTGTCTGTATCAATCTGTGGTGAGTATCCATTTCTTCCATTTGTCACAGCTGTTGCATTGTTTGCTGCATCACATGCATCTAAGTGTTGTTCATTTTTACAACAAGTAGCTAAATCTGCAGCTAACTCCATGCTTGTATCTGTATCAGTTGACTGAATCTTTTCCCTTAGTGCACCAGCTGCAATAGTTTTAAACAAATCACTATCATCTTTGAAGCAGGACGGCGTTAGTACATCGCAAACTGCAGCATGAGATGCCGTCGTCTTGACACCATTAGGATCTTGCAACTCTTCCCAGAATTTATCTACTTCTGGGAACACAAGTGCTCGTTGCCGCGTGTGAAATTTGAGATGCTGGCATAAGTTTCTATGTCTGGTGAATGTTTTGTCACAGAATCTGCACCTATAAGGTTCCTCACCTGTGTGTTCTTTGAGATGTTCCATCAGTCGCGTTGCTTTAGAAAAACATTTATTGCAATATTCGCATTCATATGGGTTATCTCGATGTAATTGCATATGTTCATCAAGGAGGCTTTGCAGAGGAAATGGTTTGTCACAGAAGTCACATTTGCAGAAATTTTCACGCGTATGTACCTGAATGTGACGGGTTAACAGTGAAGACTGGGGGAATCTTTTGTCACAAAAATCACATTTATAAGGCCTTTCGCCTGTGTGTACACGCTGATGAATCTCAAGTGAGTTAGATTGTGAGAACCTTTTGTCACAGAACTTACATGCATATGGCTTTTCGCCAGTGTGAGTGCGAGTGTGTTTGACAAGTTGTGATGACTGCACAAAGTCTTTTGAGCAAAACTTACATTTGTAGTTCTTCTCGCCCTTATGGATTTTTATGTGCCTTCGCAATGAACTTGATTGCGCAAACCGTTGCTGACATAAATGACACTGGTGCGGCTGCTCACCCGTGTGGATCTTCAGGTGCACACTGAGGCTGCCCACTTGGACGAAACGCTTGTCACACAGATGACATTTGTAAGGCTTCTCTCCAGTGTGGGTTCGCTGGTGCACATGGAGGCTGCCCGATTGTGAAAAGCCGCGTTGACACACCCCACAAAGGTAAGGTTTCTCACCTGTGTGAGTGCGGAGGTGCGTTGTCAGATTACAAGACTTGGGAAACTCCTTCGCACAAAACTGGCACTTGAACGACTTGGTGTTGCCAGAGTTGGATGTTGGTACATTACCACTGCTAATTTGCTCACTAACTGCAAGGGCATTCACTGCTAGTCGTGCTGCACTCGTCATGATTATTTTAAATGCAGTTAGAGATCTGTTAGTTCAGCTAGTGAATACAATATTTAGCAGTAGTGCACCAATCCACTACACTTCGCTCTGCAAAACTGCTGCTATTCACCTGTTAACAGGTGTGTTTTATGATAAGCAAACTTGCAGGATCCATGGTGTTGTAAGTTAAGATAAAGTTAGAGTGAATAGTTTTAGTTGGACCTCGATCTGCACAACATCTTACTTCAAGGAGTTGACCATCACATATGGCAAACAGTTCTCTTCCTGGTGACATAATGCTTCCATTAAGATCAGGAATCATCTACAACAATAAAAATGAGGTTTAAGACAAAGTTATTTAAATAAAGAAGACTAAGACTAAATTGTGTTTTTTTAATATACATAATTTAAGCATTAATCAAAGGAACGATGTCTTAATTCAATAATACACACATCTGATAAACAAGTGAAAATAAGTTATAAATATTTTTGAACTTTTTTAAATAATATTTCCTATTGTAAGAAAGAATTGTATAGTTCTACAAATCGAGGCTTTTGGAGAAATTCTCAGAACAGGGGTTTTCCATATTAATGAAGTGAAGCAGTAATCTAAATTTCAGTTTAGAGTACAATACAATATCTATGGTGGGATAAGAACTTTATTAGACTAACTCCAAAGGTAACACCATCCAGCTCTCTATCATGTCAAACAGCAACATGATTTTCAATTCCTGGCTATTGCTATTCCTTTTCACTCAGAATAAATACCCAAATATCACAAAATCTTATTTCCTAACTTTACAGTTCAGGGATGGTGGTCGTTAACTCAATTTGTAACTAATCCAAATACTATTCAGATATAGTATATGAAGGATGATATCATCCAGTGTATTTTTTCATGACTTTCATCCCCACAACTGTCAGCCAAGTATTATTTGTTATTTAGCTGAGGCTCAGCACTGATTCATCCAACCCATGATCCAGTGTCTTTATATACATAGGCCTACACTGTCCAATGTGCGCTTACTTTTTTAAAACCATTTGTTTGTTTTACGTCCATTTTTCCATATTAGCAGGAGTTAGATAAATATATATTACAGAAACGTTCTTTTAACAGTTAAATGTCTTTCAGATCACTAACCCTAACCTGTTTCTCAAGTAAATTTATTTCACTTATCTTGGAAAGGGGAAAGGAAAGGAAAGTTAAGACCATTGGGCAAATGGGCTGTGTACAGTTTCTAAAAATTCATTCATAAAGCATTAGTCAGCCCTGGGCTATATTAGCTACAGAAGATACTGGTGGGATAGAACCTGAAACCATGTGGTTGTACTTTTCAACCACACTAATTTGGCTGCCATTTCTAGCAGATCAAGTGACTGCTTAGAAGCTCAATCATTGATTCAATAAATTACAAGTTGCACACTAAGTCAAAACCACTAAACCATTTCCATTCCTATTATAGAAAAGAGCTTATACCTAAATCAGAGGAATTACTATTATGTCCCAATATTAAAAAAGCTTTTTGAAAGAAGTCTGCATTTCACATAATAAGATACATTTTTATGGATGACATAATAAGATACATTTTTGTTCATTAGTGACAATTTACAATTTATATTTCTAACTTTACTACTTATAATTACATTTTCTCAATAAATATAATTAGATTTTCCTTTTAATTTAAAATAGATTTTTTTAAAGTGACCATATTAATTTGCAATAACTCAATTAATTAGGAAGAGAGTTAGTGTAAATGAGATACAGTTCAGATTTGTGCCAGGCAGGAGCATGACTGATGTTATATTCCTGTGTATGCAACTTCAGGAGAAATATCTAGCCAAAAATAAACCCTTGTACCTGGCTTTTGTCGACATGGAGAGAGCCTTTGACAGAGTTCCCCCGTGCTCTTATCTGGTGGTCAATGCGAAAGCTACAGGGATGCTGTCTGTAAGGTGAAGATTAGCAATGAGTATAGCAATAAATTCAGGGTACAAGTAAGGGTTCACCAAGGATCAGTCCCTCAGCCCCTGCTTGTTCATCGTAGTCCTCCAAGCAATAACAGGAGAATTTAAGACAAGCTGCCCCTGGGAGTTTCCCTATGCTGATGACCGTGTTCTTATAGCAAAATCACTACCAGCAAGGTCTAGACTCAAGGGACCTTAGAGTTAATCTAGCAAAAATCAAAGTCTTAGTAAATGGGAGAGCAGACAAATCACAAATCCCTTCACATAGATGGTCCTACATAGGTAGTAACTCGATAAGATGTGCCCGGTGTAAGCTATGGGCACATAAGAGGTGCAGCAATATCGGAGGAAGGTTAACAGGGAAAATAATTTGTATGTAGAAGGTGCACAGGTACAATTACCACCAAAATGTACAGAAAATAGACTCCATCAAATGCCAGCAGGGAAAACTAGAAGTAGTTGATAGCTTCCATTACCCAAGTCACCAAGGCAGTAGTGGAGGTGGATGCTCTGAGAGCATAGCTGCTAGAATAAGAATAGGCTGGGCAAAGTTCAGAGAGCTCCTATCGCTGTTGGTAATAAAGGGCCTCTCCTTCAATGAAAGGCAGATTGTATGATGCCTGTGTGCGAGGCTGTGACCACCAAGGACATGCAAAGGCTTGAAAGAAATGAAGCTAGTATGCTTCACTGGATGTGCAATGTCAGTGTGCATGCACAACAGTGAAAGCATCTTGAGAGAAAAGTTGGGCATAAGAGGCATCAGATGTGATATATATGGATGAGGACAGGTGTGTGTGAAGAAGTGCCAGTCTCTAATGGTGGAAGGAACCTGTGGAAGAGGTGGACTCAGGAAGACATGGGACAAGGTGGTGAAGCATGATCTTTGAACAGAGGCAATGACAAGTGACTGAGACCTTTGGTGATATGCCATGGTTGAGAAGACCCGTCAAGCCAAGTGAAATCAGTTGTGGCCGATGCCAGTGTTGCATAACTGGCACTTGTGCCAGGGGCACACAAAAAGTACCCTC
>NC_043014.1:25420508-25517942 GCF_006345805.1 Octopus sinensis | reverse complement strand
TACAAAATTTAAAATTTAAATTATTTAAATTTAAAGTTAAAAATTTAAAATTATTAATTTATTTTAATATATATTTAATTATTTTTATTTTTATTCTTTTATTTTTTATTTTAAATATATATAACTATCAAAAAGTATTAAAAAATTTAATATAAGATAAAAAGTAAAACCACTACGATCGTTTCATGCCCATAACCTAATTCGAATTACAATAATTTAAATTCAGTTAATAATTCGAATTATGGTTATAGTCAATCTTCAGGTTAATGATAATAGTTAAATAAATAATCAAATATATTTAAACAATATTTTTTTAAGAAATAAATAAAATAATAATTTTTCTTATAAAAAACCCTGTTATCAAACAAGAAACTTTAACGATTATGATTATGTCATACAATCGATTATAATGTTAAATATTAATTTTTAAGGTAAGAATAGATAGAAAATGTACTTATCTATTCAGATATAATATGGCTTTAAAAAAACATAATTAACTCATAAATAATCTAATCTCAGTTATAGTCAATATCTAATTACCTAATTATTTAACAAAAAAATAATCAAAAAAATAATCACTATTCATATTATTAAATTTAAATTTAAATCAAATAATTATATAATATTTGAATAATAACTAAATTATCAATGAATATATATAAATGTATATAAATATAAGAATTAAGATCTAAAATTATCTCTATCAATAAATATATATACACGTATAATAAAAATCTAAATAAATTAATTATTCATTATTACTTATGAAATATATTAAAAATTAAAAGATTAAAGATGAAAAAGCAAAATGTAAACAAATAAACTATCTTAAAAGAACCCTATAAGTATTTAACGATCCATATATCTCATTGGCTAATTAATAACTTCCAAAAACCGTATAGTTAAGAACTAAAATGAAATAGTGAAATACATATCTTCAACGACTAAATACTTATACAATGATATTATCAATCCGTAGTTATATAGTATCCAATAAATACTACGAATATATTTATCAATGAAAAATACTACTATAAATTATCAATTGAAAATAGCTATATATAAGTTATAATAGAACGAAGTCTACAATTAGAAATATATATGAATATACAAAATAGATTAAAAAAACATAATAAACTCACAAATATCCTTAACACAGTTATAGTCCAAAAATTTAATTACCAAATTATTTAACTAAAAAGTCGCTATTCATATATTAGATTTAAGTACACATCTAACAATTATAAAATATTTAAAATAATAACTAAATAACTATCAACACATATAGCATAAAGCATAAAGACTAAAATTTATGCTATCAATAAATGTATAGACATGAAACTTAACTTTAAAAAAACTCGTAATACTATTAACGATCTATAAATCTCTTTGGCTAAGTAAAGTCTTACAAATAAACGTAGAGTTAAAATCTAATAATTATATACATAACTTCGATAACTAAATCATTACATAACAATCAGTATTTATATAGAATACAAAATTATACAATAAGGCTTATTAAAATATTTCAGCTTGAGATCTGTTGCCATGCTAGGCAGCAACATTCACTTTGCTACACTTGTACTAAACCTCCTCTGATGTGTGGCATTTGGTGAATGAGGTGAGTTTGATGTTCCTGCTGTCATCTTTGTTTATTGCCGTGTGGTTGGGTCATGCAGAACTCTGGACAGGAGTAGATCCACTTTTGTTTTGAAGATCCCTACATCCACCCTTTGTTGGTATCTCAGGGGCTTTGTGGGAGGATATTTAAGAGCTGTGGGTGCCTGAACCCCAAGGTGTTGCAGTATCTGGTACTGTATTCTGATTGCAACATTGGGAATTTTTGCTTTTGTGCATTGGAAACCCATTCTGCTGTTTCTGTAACTGATAATCCCAAATTTTGATACAGGTTCTACTCTTTTCCATATGTTTATTACTATGCATCTTTTCCTCCTACATTCTAGGGAGTTGAGTCTTAACTTTTTCAATCTCTTTGAGTAGGTAAAATGTCACATTGAGATGATCTTTGTGTAGTTTCTCTGGATTGCTTTGTGTTCTATTGTTAAATTTACATTGTGTGGTAACCACAATTGGGAGCAGTAACTCAAATGGCTGAGGATGAATGTTCCCCAGAGGACCATCATAGTTTCCTTTTCTCTCATTCTGAAAGTTTGAAGGATCCATCTGGCCAACCATCTGCATTTTATTGCCAACTTAGTCATACGCACCTGGAAAGATGCCCAGGTTGTGCACTGATTTTGATTCAGGTATTGCAATCCCTCCTGGGCCAGTGTATCCTGTCTGCTTTACATTGAGCTTTATGTGTTGGTAGCAGAGGGCTTCTAATTTTCCAGCATTAAAGTGCATATTGTTTTCCTCAGCCCACCTGTATATTGCATCCAATTCCCATTGCAGATAAGCAATATCCCCAGGGTTCTGTATCCTCTGAGAGATGTTTGTATCTTCTGCATAGCTAGCAAGGGTGGCTACCTGAACAGCTGAGGGCCACTATGAATAGCAGTGGCCCCAAGACAGTGCCCTGGGGAACACCACTCATTATTTGCATTTCCTTGGAGGTGACGCCATTGGCCACCACTGCCTGACATCTATCTTTTAGAAGGACATGCAGCCATTCTCCAGGTTTTCCAATTATGCTGAGATCTCACTGAGATCATACCATGGTTGGCTTTATCAAAGGCTTTTGCAAAGTCAAGATATATCACATCCACATCTAAGTTGTTGAGAAGCTGCTTTAGCATCCAGTTGTAGTGCTATAAGAGCTGTGTCAGGCAGCTTCTAGCAGGTCAAAAACCGTGCTGGGTGTCAGTCAGCAAGTTATTCTCTTCAAGGAATGTGGTTTCCTTTAGACTATTCAGTCCATGATTTTTCTGATGTGTGAGGTCAGGGAGATAGGCCTATAATTTTTAGTATCTACTCTGCTTCCTCCTTTATGAATAGGGCATATTATTCTCTCCTTTAGTTTTCCCAGGAGCTTGCCATTTACAAGGAATCACTGAAAAAGAAGCTGCAATGGTTTTGCAAGGACTCATTTACATGACTTGAGAAGGATTGCTGGGAATCCATCGGGGCCTGCAGCTGAGTTTGTGTCTGTGTCATCTATTGCTAGTATTACATTCTCTTCTTTGATGTTGATGTAATCAATTGTTACTGCCTCCCTTTCTACTTCTGTAGTGGTAAGGAATTCTACAGGTTTGCTAATTTTCATGTGCCATACAGGTGGGGTGAGGACACTTTTGAAATGTTTATTCAGTGTTTCACTTATCCTTATTGGATTTCCTGTGTGGGAATCATCATTTTGGAGGAATGACCTTAAATTGCAATCCATGGAGACAGTTTCTTTGGCATATTTTTTTAGAACTCAGGCTTCTGTGTCTTTCTTTTTCATGTGAGCATTTCATATGTTTCTCAATCTCCAGCAGTGCTGTTTCAAGGCAGGATTTTTCACTGCTACTGTGTTTTATGTTGAGGCAGTTTGTAATTTTTGTATGCTGTCTCATAAGAACTTTTCTGCCCCTGGGAATCTTGTTTTTATGTGTACTCGCCTTTCTCTCAGGGACAAAATAGAGGCATATGACTTGCACTATGGACATGAAAATTTTCAGTTTTATATCAATGTCAGGTGTAGAGAGACATTGGGACCAGTCCTGTCTGATGATCTTTCTCTATTGATTTTCAACCTGCGTTGTGGTAGTTCAGATTGGTTAGGTTTTGAATGCTTCTCATAGGCTATATGTCCGTGGGTTCCTTTGGTCTGTACATGGTCAGCTCTATTATGCTGTGATCCAAGACTAATGTTGGTATTACTTTCACATTATGGATAAGACCCATATTGTTTGTGAAATAGAAATCAAGTATATTGTTTTCCCTGCTTGGCTGGAGTATTATTTGCTCCGTGTGTAACTTGATGTGGTCGAGCAGTGATTCAACCTGACTTTAATCACATCATGTCATTCCTGAGAGGAAAATGTCTTAAGGCCATCCTACATTGGGCAGGTTGAAACCCCCCATGAGATGTACAGTCTAGTTTGGTTAAGACTTCATCTATTCTTGCAAGGCATGGGATTTGGAGCATCTGGTGGGCAATAAGTAGTACATGTAACTATATTGAGTTGTCTTATGTGTACAATTACTGTCGCACACTGAGTTTGAGTGCAACAAAAGAATCTGTTTTGTGAGATCATCATGGATGTACATGACAACTCCACCATGATTCCTCTCTTTACTGTCACTTCACAAGAAAGCATCCTTTGGTATATGTATTTCTATATCTGTGATGTGAGGTTTTAGGTGTGTTTTGGTGAGTGCTAGGCATAGTCCTTGATTTCATGCCACAAGGTCCCTCAGGAAGGTAATTTTGGTTCCATTACTAAGTTGCAACAGTCCTCTGATGTTTATAAAGTATGTTGGTGTGACATCTGTGCTGATGCCAATGGTGACCACGCTGGATCCATTGGCTGTGGCATTCTTGTTTGTTGGTGGGGATGGCTCCAGCTCTGGAATTGACGTAGCCAGGTCATTTATTGCACAAACTTTTGTGCCATGTATAAAGAAGATTGTTGCTCAGCTGAAGTCTTTATGGCAACTTCTGGACAGGGCTGGCTTTTAGAGATAGTGCGCACTACATTGGAATATTTTAGTTTTGATGCAGGTGACATGCAACTTTTTCTTCCTTTGTCTTTTGGTCCTTTTGCATTTATATCTATATATATAAAACTGAGAATGTGTGTCTGTCTGTCTGTCTGTGTGTTTCCCTAAAACTTGAGAACTACACAACCAATTTCATTCAAATTTTACACATGCCTTACTTAGGGTCCATGTAGTGTCATGGGCAAAATCATTTCTAACTTCTTGCCTAAGGCGAGCCCACAGCAATATCATATCTTCTCCACTATTTCAGTATTACGTGTTAAAAGTGAAACAAAAACATCTCTCTATTGTAATGTCAGATACTTTCACTTTAATACTGAAACTATTAAAGTCAAACTATTATATAAGAGGGATGAACCATTAACAGTGGACATCCATTTTGCTAGAAGAAGATCCGCTATAGTCTTATATGCTACACCACTGGTTTTCAATTCATATTAATCAAATTAATATTCAATTTCTCACCCTTATTATTTTAAATTTAAATTTAAACCCAGGACCATGTGTTTTGGAATGAAGTTTGTTACCACACAGCCACACCTGCACCTATGTATGTGTGTGTGTATGTATACATTTATTTCTATACAAATAGATGTACATGTAATATGTACACATATATATACACATATATACATGCATATATATATATACACCCATACTCACATACACACATATACATAGGTGCAAGTGTGGCTGTGTGGTAACAAACTTCGTTCCAAAACACATGGTCCTGGGTTCAGTCCCACTGTGTGGTGACTTGGTATGTGTCTTCTGCTATAGCCTCAGACCAACCAAAGCCTTGTCAGTGGATTTTGTAGACAGAAACTGAAAGAAATCAACCAGATATATATATGTATGTATATATGTAAGTCTGTGTGTGTGTCTTTATGTTTCTCCCTCGTCACTGCCTCACAACTGCTGTTCATTTATTTACATCCCCATAACTTACTGTTTTCACAAGATGAAACTGATAGAATAAGTACCAGGCTTATCAAAATAAATTTAAAAAACCACTAGGCAGTATCTCATATTTTTGTTTGCCCACACAGTTTATCTTTTTGTGTGTGTGTGTGTGTGTTTGTATACATACATATATATATATATATAATATATATATATATATATTATATATATATATATATGGATTTCGTAGACAGAAACTTAAAGAAATCAATCGTATATATATGTATGTATATATTTAAGTGAGTGTAACTTTGTTTTCTTTTTTCACCCTCATCACTGCTTCACAACTGCTGTTTGTTTATTTACATCCCCATAACTTTCTGCTTTCACAAGAAGAAACTAATTGAATAAGTACCAGGCTTATCAACATAAAAACTCACTACGCTGTGTATCATATTTTTGTTTGCCCACTCAGTTGTATCTATCAATTTATCTTTGTGTGTGTGTATATATATATATATATATATAATACACACACACACACATATATATACATATATGTGTATGTGCACATTCATTTCTATTATATCAAAGACAATGTCTTCATGTGTTCGTGTATTACTTATACATTCTAAAACTGCTGCACCGACCATAATGAAATTTGGAACACAAAATCCAAACTTAGGGAGAAGAGTAATGCTGTGTGTTTCATACAATTTCATGGACCAAAATTACTGAATGGATCCTTATGATATTTGAAACTTAGATTCAATGCATAAGGGCGGGTATAATGCAATATGTTTGGTTTGAATTTCAGATGGCTTAAAGGGGGCAGAACCCCCCCATGAAAATTCATAAATTTTCGATGTTCATGAAATTTCAACCATGGGTAATTGACACACATCAAGAAGTATTCTCAAAGTTTCCACTTCACATGAGGATTCTAAGACATCCTAATGTGGGCCTTAACTCCCAAATTTTAGTCATTTCTTTTATGATCCAAAACTAAGTCAAAAGTACTGAATGGATCTTTACGAAATTTGGAAATTATATTCTATGCATAAGGGCCACAACTCCCATGACAATTCATATATTTTTGCTGTTGATGAAATTTTAACCATAGATATTAGATACAAATGAAGTAATATTTATAAAATTTCGTCTTCTTACAAGTTAGAAAGACTCCTTCATGGGGACTTAACACCCACAATTTTGTCATTTTATCTAAGCAAAGACAAATAGTTGTACTCTTGGAAGCTGTGGGGTCATCCGAGCATAGAAGATGAGCATTATTTGTAATTCAATGGTACAACAGTGTAACACTTTGCTTTGACATACACTTACATTGTGATTTCTGCAATGTGCTGCATAAATTTTCAAGTAAATGAAAGGCATCTTTGCCTCCACTGATTCAGTTGCAAAGTGTTGAGTAAAGTTATTTGATTGCAGACCTCCTTTCAGTCTTTTTATTATCACTGGGTCACACATAGTCCCCACATGGTAACATTGATTTCAAGGCCTTCCCAGATGAGTGACTGATTATTCAAAGACATTTATAGATTGTAAATTTATTCTGTCCAGATACGTATGAGTATAGTGGTCATTTGCAAACTCCAGAGGTGACACTTTCATTTCTCCTTAGCCCTCATGTCACACAGTTGTTGATGTTTATTTCAGTTGGGTCACGCCCTTCCAATTGCTATAGATTCGTAATGCATCTTACAGCTGTACCTGTCACCTGGATGGTGAGGAACACTACATTGGGAGTGGTAACGACTAAGGTAGTGTAGCTGACTGCTTATTGTGATCATTCATCTTTTGGTTTTCTGTAGCTTTGCTCTCTTTTACAAACCCAGTGAACATATATTTCCTATTTCAAAGAAATTCAAACAATAGATATAAGACCCAAGTTAAAAAGATTCTCAACAATTCAACTTCTCTGGTTGACATTAAGATGCCCACCCCCAATAGGGGCGTTAATTCTCACATTTTAGAGCTCCATGACCTCCATTTTTCAGGAGCAAAATCCTTTTAACAAGTTCTATAAGACTGGAATTTTGAAATATGCGCATAAAAATCAGTAGTATGGGATACACGTGGCATGATTACAATTTTGTTTGGGTGTGTAAAGAGGGAAATAACCCTCATCAGGAATTTAGATGAAATTCGAAACATAGGTATTTCAGTTCATTGCAGAAAATATAACAGAAAAGTCTAATTCTTCAATTGTATGTAACTCGGGCAATGCCGGGTAACTATGCTAGTATATATATATATATATGTGAGCTGGACAAAATATACAAGTGGGCTGAAAAGAATAGTATGCAGTTCAATGCTGAAAAGTTTCAAGCTTTATGCTATCAGCATGCAAAACTAAATGCAATACCCAATAAATACACTGGACCCAGAGGGATTGCAATCCCAGAGGCACAATCAGTGCAAGACCTGGGTATTTACATGAGTAATGATGCAACCTTTCATGTGCATGTTGCTAAATTGGCAATGAAATGTAGGCGGCTGACTGGATGGATTCTTAGTGCTTTTAAAACAAGAGACCAAGAAACCATGATGGTCCTCTGGAGGACACTTGTCCTAAGCCACTTTGACTATTGCTCTCAGCTATGGTCACCAACCAGAGTCAAATTAATCTCAGAACTGGAGGCAATCCAATGAAGCTACATGAAGAAGATAGCCTCTGTGCAGCATATAAGCTATTGGGAAAGACTCAAGAGATTAAGACTCTATTCCTTAGAGCGTAGGCAAGAAAGATATGCCATAATATACATCTGGAAGGACTTGTCCCAAACTTTGGCATCGAGAGTTACACAAATACTACAACTGGGCGCCAATGCAGAGTGCCAAGGACTCCAAATTTGCCATCAAGATGTAGGACAAGATACTGTGATAGCCTGGGCTTCAGAGACCCACAGCTCTTCAGTATCCTCCCAAAGGACCTGGGAGACCTGCATGGGGTGGATGCAGATGTCTTTAAAATAAAGCTGGACCTCTTCCTGTCAGGTGTCTCAGATGAACCAACTTCACGGCAGGAGGTGCAGATGAGGGCAGCTGCATCAAACTCTCTCATGCATCAAATGTCAATTGCTAAAAGCATTCGTGAAGTAAAATCATGTAGCAACACCAAATGGCGGTGCCCCAGCATGGTCACAGCCCGTGAGCTGAAACTAGATAAAATAAAAAAATATAAATAAAATTTAAAAAATATAAAGATACCAGTAATTATTAAAATATAACATACAGGAATATAAATTGGGATATTATCCCTTAGTTTGTTGGATTCACAACCTCTAATTTTCTTGGAATATATATATATAACAAAGTAAATTTGTAAGATATTGCATGAGAGAAAATATATATGAAAGAAGGTTTGAAAATGCAATTTTAAAGATGTTTGTTCACTTAACTGGTTTCACTTTTTTAGAAAAAGATTGTCAAAAGTAAAATGTAAAGCATTGTATAAGCTTTGTTGTGTTAAGTACTGGTTGTCACGAAGGTATTCAGTTACACATATACATTTTTTTGATAATAATAAGAAAATGTTAAAAACAGTTTACAAGAAAGTATTTAAGAAAATATTCAACAAAAATATTAGGAGTTCAATAAAAATCATGTTTGTTTGGTAGTACATATATATACACAGAAGGAGATATGTTTTAGAATTTACAAAAAATTCGAGAGGAACCAACCTTTTTGGCATTTTTTCTGTCTTGTGTGTAGCTAAGGAATGTTTGCTATTTTAAGGGACAGTGTGGGAGGTTGGTTGGGGTGGGGAGAAGGAGGAGCAATGTGGAATTAAAAGGATTTTTTTGTTTCTGGGCTAGTCTGTCATGGTTCAGTGGTTTTGGGGACTGGTCTTAGAGGTCAGAATAGTGTGCATGTATCGGTGCACGTCCCTAAGTGTGTGTGTTTATACATGTGTTTGTGTGTGGGAGCCATTTTTGATTGGTCCCAAAGTTTATTGTTGCATATGTATATGGGTCTATATGTGTTTTATATTGGCAGGATGGTATGTGTATCTGTGTGCACGTTTGTGTGTGTGTGTGTGATCAATATTTGTTAGGGTGTTGTGTGTGTGTTTGTGTTTGTTCGTGTGTGTGTATGTGTGCATCTGCGGGTGTGTGAGTATGTTTGTGTGTTTTGTGTTGGTGGGGATGTTATGTGTGTGTACATGAGTGTGTGTTTGTTTGAGTATGTTTGTGCTGTTATAATTGTCCTGGTGGTGTGTGTATGTGTGTGAATGGTATTTATCAGGGTGTTGTGTGTGTGTATGTGTGCGTCTGTGTGTGCCCAGAAACAAAAAAATCCTTTTAATTCCATATTGCTCCTCCTTCCCCCCACCCCAACCAAACCTCCCACACATCCTCATTAAGAAATCTAACAACGTAATAGAAACAGATATATACTATAAGCCCACGGACTCCAAGCAATATCTACCATTCAACTCATGCCACCCTAGACACTCCAGAATGAATATCCCCTTCAACCTAGCAAAAAGGATATATGTACTATAGTTTCTAATGCAAACACCAGACACATGATTACATGAACTAAAGGATACACTCATCACCAGGAACTACCCACCTTCACTAATTGACATATGCTTTCAACGTGCTCTTCAACTCAACATCCAGGAACTCGGACATCCCAAATTAAAAAAGGATTTACAACCAAAAGCCCTACCATACATCTCCACATACAACCCTCTCAACAATGAAGCCTTCGACACCATCTTCCAAAACATTCCCCTGCTGAGAAAGGACAACAAAATGAACTTAATCCTCCAAACACACACCATCATAAAAAGCAAGAGACAGCCCAAAATCTATGAAAAGTCGCTTAACACAAACCTGAATACGCTCAACAACAACAGAGAAGCTGTCAGTAAAAAAATGCAGAAAACCCAACTGTGGGATATGCGTCAATTTAATTGTGGGATCAGAGTTCTCCTTCAAACAGGGACAACGTCTCACAGGGAAAAGCAACTTCACATGTGCTTCGGAGAACCTGATATGTGCACTAACCTGCTCTGGGTGTCAAGAGCAATACATAGGCCAAACAAAAAACAGTCTATGTACAAGAATGGCTCTGCACAGATCCCAGATCAAAATTCCCCAAAACAAAAATAGCATTCAGCCAACACATAGACATTTGTGCCAATAACAAAAATCCAAGCTTCAGAATTTTTCCCCTCTATCAATTCAGGGACAATACAACATGTAGCCAATGAATTAGTAAAGAGACTCTCTTTACTACAAAACGACATATCCACCACAGCCTTAGAATAACGCAAACACATGCAAATATTAAAAATGATACATTCAAGAGATTCCCAAGAATTCATTTAAAAACAGTCCCAATCACTGCTATAATCCATAGTAAGTCACTTTTAGGTCACTTGACCATTTAACACCTTACAACTATCATAGTACCACCAGTACAAATGCTGTACTATGTACAGCATTTGTACTGCCGGTAATATACATCGCAGGCCTGGTCACTCTATCTGTATCTATGGTTTGTTTATTGTCCATGGTACTAATAATATTGCTATTTGATGGTACATTACTGTTGTTGCAGATATCAGGTCTAGGTATCACCATAGCCTCAGAGATGACCCCTTCAGCCTCGCATCAGTCTCCTACTGAACAATTATTATAAAACCTGCAAGAGCAAAACTCCTCCCTTGTATTGTGGGTACTTGCTAAAATGTTTTTTTATGTTAGGTGCACAACTAAAGGAGACTCTTAGATTATGCCTGTTAAATAAATACCTGTATTCGAGTGTGTGTGTATGTATGTGCGTTAAATGTATATCTATCAATTTAAGGAAAATCTTTCCCACACATCTTGATGTTGAGTGAGAAGAGTGGAGCAAACCAAATGACACTCCTGTGGTGCTTCCTTTTCCAGGTGTTAAACTCACTCAATCCCAGTGCCTCGTTGTAGTAGGGGGCAGCTGCATCGAAGATATCTTGGCTCAAGGATAGATTTGAGGTCCTCTTGCTTACACCTTTCACTAGGTTCTTGAAAACTATAGTGGAGTGGCAGGAGGCTGTACTAATATAAGATATTCTCTCATTTGGCTTGTGATAGGACCTGTATGTACAAGAGCCCAGATCTAAAGTAACATCTGCAATAACATTAATGTACAATATTATTAGCAGATTAACTAGTTCTCACACCAATAGCCATGCCCAGAGATAATAACCAGTCCAGGACCAGTATCACAGAGAGCATCACCAAAGACCCTGGTACCACCGCCATGGATAATGAACAAACCATAGATACAGATAGAGTGACCAGGCCCGCAATGTATGTTAACATGAGTACAAACACTGCACCTAAAAATAATGACCTATCCAGGACCAGTAACTTGGAGGAGTTATCCACCATTCCCAGTTCCACCACCTCAGAAGATGACCAGGAGTGTGAATAGGGCCACATCCCATGTGTGTAAATATATTGGTTCTGTGAGTACTTTGTTCAACCAATGTTTTCTTAACCGCCAGTCATCTTTCAGGGTCCCAGGAAGATAGTTTGTTACATCCTTGGTCTGCCAGAGTGGAAGTAGCTGTTGCAAGATCTGCATCACAGAAAGAGCCAAAATTCTTAAGGACTATAAGAAACCTGGTGCAACTGTAAAGAAATGTTTTCTAAATGTATTCACTTCAAGTGATACTTACTGGAAAATTGGATCTCCCCATTTGCTAGTTAGGCCTCTTCAGGTCTATAAGGGTTTTTTCCTCCCTCTGATTCAGGGGAGATAACTCGTTTTCATTAATGTTTTTCTGTTAAGATGTATTCCTCAAGTTTTGAGCATTTCTTTATATCCAAGCTGTAGATATTTTAAATTTTATATTTATGTAGAATCTGATGAGCTGTCCATAAGGCTTGGCTTTGTAGATGCGAAACCTTGGTTAACTCTATGTCCAAGATATAAAATTTTTGTTGTAATAATTACTGTTGTATTCTTTAGAATGTGCTTCTTTCAGATGTTTTTTATTAACTATATATATATATATATATGCACACACACATATATATGTATTTATACTTATACATATATACATATTCATGTATATATATATATGTATGCACATATATATATGTGTATATATGCATATATATATATATATATAATATATATATATATATATATATATATATATATATATGCGTATATATGCATTTTATGTCTTGCAAGTACTTGGTGACCCTGTCAGTGCAGTTGCCCCTTAAAAGCACTCAATACACACTGTGGAGTGGTTGTTGTTTGGAAGGGCATCCATCTGTAAAACCCTGCCAAAACTGACCCCTCCTGTGCTTGTGCCATGTGAAAAGCACTACCCACCTCACCTGTGCTAGTGCCACATATGAAGCACCACTCACCTCGTCTGTGCTTGTGCCACGTAAAAAGCAGTAAGTCCATTCTTTTGAGTGGTTGGTGTTAGGAAGTGCATCCAGCTGTAAAAATCCTGCCAAAATAGTCACAGAAGCCTGGTGCAGGCTGCAGCCTGGCCAGCTTTTGTGGTACCGTTCCATCACATGGAAGATGGACATTAAACGATGATGATGACGATGATGAATTCCAATATTTTAAAACCGGGTTTGTCCCCATTAAAGTAGGGTGGCTGGATCTACCCCACTCTTACAGCAACTGCTCTCACACCATCTCACCATCTTGCCTGGTTTTGGGCATCCTCCCTCTCAATCTCCTCCTCCACCTGTCCCCTCCATGTTTTCTTTGGTTGACCTCGCTTTTGCAGTTCATTTGCTTTAAACTCAAGCACTCTCCTTAGAACATGATCCTCATCCCTCCTCATTACATGTCCATGCCACTGCACTCCATTCGCCCTTGCCAGCTGTTCCACCAATTCCTCCAGCCCCAGCATCCCCATCAAGTCCTCAGCCCTCCTTTTATCCAATAGTTTCACACCACATACTGCTCTCACTATTGCTCTCTTAGTCCTTCTCAAAATTGCCATTTCACTTTCCCTCAGACATCATGTCTCACTTGCATACAGCATTGCAGATCTCATGCAACTTTGATAAACCCTTCCTTTCATCTTCAAGGAAAACCTTTTCCCATATAATAATGCTCCACATTCCTTGACCTTCACACAGCCAAGTCTCACTCTCGCTGTCACAGTTGCTTCACATCCACCACTTACATCAACCCTATCTCCCAAATAACAAAACCCTCTCACCATTTCCACCTTGTCACAAGGCATTTCCACTGGTTCCGCCAGCTCTCCAGCTCCTTTCTCACATCTTCCACAAATAAAATCTCTTGCCATCCTTGGGGTCACCTTCTTCATTTTCGTACATCTACCATGAATCCATTTCATACACAACACCGCATTTGCCATTACCCTCCTCCCACACACACAACATGGCTCTATCTTACTAATACTTCTCCTTTCACCCCCTTAGCTTCAAACACCTCCTTCCATTTCCAAAACTTCTCCCTCAATACCTCCATCATTTTACTCATCAGAACACGGTCATCTGCATACAGTATCTCTATTATCAATCCCTCTTTTGCACTCCGTGTCATCACATCAACCAGTATTTCAAACAACAACAGTGACAACCCAGATCCCTGATGCATGCCAACTTTCATCACAAACTCCTCCGACAGCTCAGATCCAACTCTAACTCTTGTCTTTACCCTTTCATACAAACTCATCATTGCCCTCACTATTACCTCTAGTACACCTTCCTTAATGCCCACTCAATCACCTTCCTTGAAACCCTATCAAATGCCTTCTCCAGATCAACAAAGCACATGTACAACTCTTTCTCCTTATCTTGGTATTTCTCTTGCACTCTCCTTACAATAAACACTGCATCTATTGTCCCCTTTCCTGGCATAAAACCAAATTGTATCTCGTCCATATCCACTGTTTTCCAAATTCTCTTCAACACCCTTTTCGTCATTGCATGCTCCAGTAACTTTCCCTTGAAGATCAGTACCACCACACTTAGTGCCCAATCATCTGGCATTCCTCCTCCATCCAACACACACTGGCAGAACTCCATCAGCACAACAATCCCTATCTTTCTACTTGCAGTTATCATTTCTATACTTACTTCTGATGGACCAGCTACTTTTCTTGTTTTCATTTCCTTCATTGCCTCCACTACTTCTTCCTGACTAACCCTCTCCACTGGCTCCTTCACCACAGCAGCTTCCACCATCTGATCCCATTCATTCTCTCATTTATCATTCCCTCCATACGCTCCTTCCAAACTCTTCCTCTGTCCTTCTCACTAAGATTCAACTTTCAATCACTCTCCCTCATGCATCTTCCTCCCTCAACATCTCTTCCATTATTTTTCATTGATTTAATAAACCTAAACACTCTATCTGGGTTCTCACTCAGCCTGCTCAACTTCTCAGCTTTCTTCTTTATAGATCTCGCAACCACCCTCTTTGTACAATTTCTCATGTTAATATACCAGGCTTTTATTTGCTCAGTCCTATTATCACATAAAACTTTGTGTGCCTTTTTCTTTGCTATCGCATCCCTCACCTCCTTGTTCCACCACCACGTATCTCCTCGATCTCTCCTACCATTCGTCCTTCCACGTGCTTTGTCACATGCCTTTAACCGTTACCTTTCTCACACACTTTTTAATTTTCTTCTTATCCAAGTCAGCAACCACCAACCTGTACTGCAACTCCCCTGGTATTGTCTTCACATCTCTCAGATATTTTCTGTTTTTCCTGCCAACCAATACAAAATCAATCTGTCTCATTCCTTCCTGCGCTGAAAGTCACCTTCCTTTTCTATGTTTTCCTTAACCATGTGTTCGCCACACACAACTCCTTCTCATCGCAAAACTTCAACAGCATCCTTTCTTCCATATTTCTCTCCCCAATTCCGTTTCCCCCATGCACACCCTCAAAGCCTTGGATCCATTTCCCAACAATTCTATTAAAATCACCCATGCCCAAAACCAAATCATCTATCCTATGTAAGTCCCGCTCTCTTGCCATTTCATCAAAGAACCGCTCTTTCTCAGTGATCCCTCTTTCCACTTTGTGGACCATCCTCACAAATCACCCTCACCACTTCTTCCTCAAATGCTAATACTTCTGGCATCACTATCACTCTTTCTCCTGACCTCCACTACATTCTCACAGAGTTCTTCCTTCACTAAAACTCCCACTCTTCCAGTCCCCTTGCCAATTTCCCAACCCCCACAACTTGTACCTTCTTCTCTTGACCCCTACAAATCTTGCACCCTGGCTTTTCCACCTAGCCTCTTGCACACAGCACACATCCACCATCCTCCACCTCAATTCCCCACACACTTCAGTTCCCCTTCTATGCAGACTTCCCACATTCCAACTTTCCAACCTCACTCCAAGCTTCTCAGGTCATCAGCCATCATAAGGCAAGTCATGCTTGCATGACCCAAGATGACGATTTGCACTTTCCTTTTGAGGTAGACAGGTGCAGCTCACCCCAATCTTTGGGCTGGCTGGTGCCCATGCTTCTTTGCTATTGTCATGAGTTTTTTTTGGAGCTGGATTTCCTACAGGAAGCATACCTCAGGTTCTAGACATTTCCTACAGGGAGCATACCTCAGTTTCTAGACATGAGTGGTCATGATTTTTAAGAAATGTGGTGGAAAACTAGCTTGGGAAGGCAGGGATGCTACTTCCCGAGACCTCTTTCGGAGCTCCCCTACCTGCATATATATGCATATATATATATGTGTATATATACATATAAATATATGCGTATATATGCATATGTATATATGCGTATACATGCATATATCTATATATGCATATATATGTGTGCCTGGATGTCTATATAAATATATATGCATACATACACACACACATATACAGGTCTCCTGTTATGTTGATAATAAATGTAAAACTAAAAATGTAATATATAGATGTAAAGTTACCTTTGAAAGAACTGAATACTTTGACATCAGTGCAACTGCACTAATTTTTTAAAAAAGGACTGGCTAATCACTTAAATTCATTTAGAAATAAAAACAAAAATGTTGCAAACAAGTCTAAGTAGGTTTATCTGGTATATTAAAGGCAGAAACAAAAACTATAATATTGATTAGGAATTAATTAGTGCTGCAAAACCATACAGATCAGGAACTAATAGATGTCACTTATGTATAGAAGAATTGTACCAAATTTTTATGTCTGAGGGTAATATAATAAATTCTAGATATGAACAAACTTTAAGATTCTCGCATATGAGAAAATTCACCTTTTCTCAATATAAATGAGTTATAAACATTTAAATGGCAAAATTTTTGAAAAAAAACTATGAGGAATAAATGAGTGATCATTCAATCAATTCTCAGAATTGAATGTAGTTCGCATCTAAATTAATGTACAAATCCACATCATAGAACACAATGAAAATCAACATTAAATTTTAACCAGTTAAATGTCAAAGACTATTAAAGTGAAAACCCTGAAGAAACTTCACAGATATTATAGTAAGGTTGTAATTGCAACAATTACTAATTGATGTAGTAGAAACAGGTGTAGGTCTAGTTGAGGCTGTATTTATATATAAAAATGAGTTAAAGGTAATGCTAATGCTACCTTGTAATAATTGTTATTATTATTATTATTGTTATTATTATTATTGTTATTATTATTATTATTATTATTATATGTATATATATATATGCACATAGATATACAGGTGCAATGGATAAATTGTTGCCATTTTATATTTTTAATGTTGCACATCCACATTGTTTTTGATTTTGTTGACTACCCATATATATAAAGAAATAAAGCTAGCATACTCCACTGGTTTAGTAATGTCAGTGTGCACACATGACAGAGTGATTGCTTTTAAGAAGAAAACTGGTATCAGATGTTGTGTGCAAGAGAGAAGACTGCATTGGTTTGGCCACATGATGTGTATGCATGGAGACAGATGCATAAAGAAGTGGCAAGCTCCAATTGTGGAGGCAACCTGTGAGAGGGGTTAACCCAGGAAGATGTCGGACGAAGTAATGAAAAAGGATCTTCAGATACTGGACCTCACTGTGGCAATGACAAGAGACTGGAAGTTGTGGCAATTTGCTGTACTTGAGAAGATGTGTCAAGCCAAGTAAAATCATTGTCATCCATACATACAGGCTTGTTCTTTACAGGTGCCACATAAAATGCACCCATGTTGGTGCTGCATAAGCACACTTGTGCCAGTGGAATGTAAAAAACACCCAGCACACTCTGTAAAGTGGTTGGCATTAGGAAGGGCATCCAGCTGTAAAAATCCTACCATAACAGACAATTTAGAGTCTGGACAGCTTCCTGGTTCACCAGATCCCATCAAACTGTCCAACCCATGCCAGCATAAAAAGCAGACGTTAAATGATGATGATGGATGTGTGTGTGTATGTGTGTAAGTATGTATGTATGTATGTTACATTGTTCATTTATCTAGAACTTTCAGTACTTTCCCAAATAAATAAATTGTTGATAAGTGTATCCTAATAATGTACCAGGTTTGATCTGCCCTTTTTGTTGATAAGCGTATCCTAATAATATACTTTTTCATGTTGCGTTAACGAATATCAATGAGTTTGAATAGTATTCGTTGTTTTAGTTAATCAGCAACTCAGACTTATAATGACTGAGTCAGTCAGCAACACTGGCTGGCAGTGGCTGTATGAATCAGTGTCTTAGCTTGAACTAACCAATCAAGACCACAAAATGAAATAAGTTTCTATGTGTACCATGATGGTAGAAGAATTTTGTTTCCTTTCTGAGAGCACAAACATCTCAAATTTACTATTCAACCATTGTCCTGGTACATACCTCCTCTTAGAGTCTGATTTTATTTTATTTTATTTTATTTTATTTTCATGCTTTTCATAAAAATAACTACTTTCAGTATATTTCTGAAAGAAGGATATGGAATGAAAATGTGAAACTGATATTTTAATTTCAAAATGTCTAAAATATCAAGCTTCAACTTTTGTAGCACCAATTATTAAAATTACTCTTTTTAGCTTTGAATGCTTTAAAATCACAGATCAAGTTGTTTCTCCTTACAATTTCAGAGTAAATTGATTCATATGATCTGTCAGTACCATAAAAAAATGCTAATTTCCATTACCATTTACTGTTTGATATTAGTAATTTGGGTCAACTCTCCTCTCATTAGAAATACAGGTACACAATCACTTATTTGGGACCAGATATGTTTTGAAATTCAGAATTTTTCTGATTTTAGAAGTGGCAGTACTGTATATCCATAGGATATAACTTCGATTATAAGTCATACTTCCCAGGAATAGCCTAGGCCACCCTACTCCAAATTTGGAAATAACTTTGGTTTGTATGGAAAAACTTTTGGTTTCTAGTGCTTTTCATTTTTATTTTAGGGTAAAAATATTGATAGGACATTTCTAAATCTAAGCTATTGAACTGATGTATGATTAGGCAAGTTATGAAACTCAAAATCAATATCCTACAGAAAATTGTAAGACTGTTGATGAGTAAGTTGTGGAGACTGAATGAAATATAAGCTGACATAATAGGTTTTATGGCATCAGACATTCAAATATTTACTGCACATTGCTTGCTGATATACAATACGATGAAGAAACATAGGTTTTGACCATCTACTAACTTCACAAGCTTTTGTAATTTACCTTACCAAACCTTTTACTGCACATGCATTTCTTTCTCCATTGGTTGTTACACTTATAAGTATTTCCATTCAGCATTATAATCTGACGATGTCATAACTGAATACCACTTGAGAGGTTCCATCAAGTGCAAGAGAATACAACATAAAACTTTTGGTCAATCACTTGAGAAATTATATTATGCTCAATATCTTATATTTTATGAACAAATTATTTGCAGCAAGACTGATATTCTGAAACAAACTTATTTTATACTGGACATATTTCCTCTACTGCTTCCATCATGCATTCGTTGATAAGATTCCTACCAGTACATGGTACGAGGGACGTTCAATAAGTAATGCCCCTGACCCACTTGCAGTTGTTTGATCTAGCTGAAATTTTGCATGTGCAATTATTTATATCTCTATAGATTAAGTGGCAAATTACAGCTCTGAACTAATTGTGGTTTCTGATTTACAGGTGTTTGAACTGAGTCAAGTGTGAAATGGAGCCTGTTGAGTGTTGAGCAGTGATCCGGTTTTTGTATTTGAAAGGACGCACACCATGGGAGACTTTTGATGAAATGAAAATAACTTATGGTGATGATGCCCCATCATATGACCTTGTAAAACGCTGGCATCGTGAATTCAAACATGGTCGGAACTCTGTGGAAACAGCTCCCAGATCTGGTCGCCCCGCTTCTGCCATTGATGAGGCATCTGTCCGTCAAGTTGAGGCTGCCATTTTGGAAGATCGACGCATAACTATTCACCAAATAGCCCATGAGGTCGAGATTAGTACTGGGTCTGTGGAAACTATCATTCATGACCATTTGCATATGCAAAAGGTATTTGCCAGATGGATTACCAGGTTGCTCACACCTTTCCAGAAGCAAGAACGCGTCGAGTGCTCGAGGATGAAATTTGGAGATGTGCCAAGAAGATGAGTCAAAATTTTTCAAAAGACTGATTACACAGGATGAAACCTGGGTCCATCACTATGATCCAGAGACCAAAGCCCAGTCAATGCAGTGGAAGCACCGTGACTCACCTCCTCCAAAGAAGGCAAGAGTGCAGCCCTCCGCTGGCAAGGTCATGCTCACAGTCTTCTGGGACCAGGACAGAGTAGTGATGACAGATTTCCTGGCAAAGGGTACCACAATTACAGGAGCCTATTATGCTTCACTTTTGAGGAAATTAAGAGAAGCTATCAAAATCAAGAGGCGGGGCAAGATCAGCAAAGGCATCCTCCTCCTACAGGACAACGCTCCGGTCCACAACTCGCGTGTCGCCAGATCAGAAGCTCAGGCGTGCGGCTATGCACTCCTCCCCCATCCCCCCTTCTCTCCTGACCTTGCACCCTCTGATTTTCACCTCTTCCCAGCCATGAAGTTGTTTTTGAAAGGAAAGCGTTTCCCAGATGATGCAGCCTTGATTTCTGAAGTCATGTCGTGGTTGGAGGACCAAGCTGCGGTCTTCTACAAAAACGGTCTCCAGAGCTGCATCAAACGATGGGAGAAATGCGTAACTCTGGGTAGTTCCTATGTAGAAAAAGACTAATAACTGTGCCATGTTTTGTTGCTCTACTGCTATGGGAAGTGGGTCAGGGGCATTACTTTTTGGACATCCCTCGTAATTCTCATTTAGCCAACAAATAGCAAATATTTTTGAAGGACTTGATCTATGCTTAGTCTCATAAAAGCAATCCTTTCACTACATTTAAGGCACAAAGCTTTATTTTCTTCTGTAAGGAAGTATTTCACAACCTTTTTTTTATGGACAATGCTGCCCATGTTATACCTTTTTTATTCTCTATCTTATTTTTTTTATTATGACTATAGGGCAGAATGTCTTCTCACTTTACAGAATACATGCTAAGAAGCTGTTTACATCATATTACAATATTCAGTTTTATATGATCTTACATAATCCTTTCAACTATCGGCACAAGACCTGAAATTTGGGGGAGGAGACTAGTTGATAACATTAACTCTAGTGTTTCATTGCTATTTAATTTATTGACCCCAAAAGCAAAGTTGATCTCAGCGGAATTTGAACTCAGAATGGAGTGACAGGCAAAATACCACTAAGCATTTCATCCAGTGTGCTAACAATTCTGCCAACTTGCCTCCTTATTTGATCTTATATAATAAAGAAATTGAAGGCTCTATTTATCTTTTTTCTCAACTAAAGTGAAATTAAATTAACTTTCCATAAACAGCATTAATATAGCATTTTAATATAGATCATTTTCATTCATTTTAAAATGGAGTCTGCGGAACAATAAGTATTATATGATAACAAAACGTGGTTATAAAAAGTGGTGACCTCCCGATGTGATCCCGTAGATAAACTACCACATAATAAAAGTATAGACAGTTGTGAAAAATATATAAATTTTCAATAGAAAATAGATGACAGTTTCATTACGCAAAATTTTATTAACAGAAATATATTTCATTATCAAGTTGAAGAACATGAAGAAAGAGAAAATAATTACTACATTAGTTTATTTATGTACATTTAGCATTTATAGTACAATTGGAAAGTAAAGTCATTTTGTCATAGAGAATTACGACTTAAAATTCACACTAGCTAATCCTTCGTACTAACTACTAGAGTTCACAACAATCCGCATAAGTCTTGCTGGATTTTTATCACTGACATGGCATAAAAAAATAGCCAATATCTCAATGAGTGAGTGTTGTGGAGTTTAGTAACAATCCTACGAACACTATCATGAGTGCCATGGAGTTTAGTAACAATCCTACAAACACTATGAGTGTCATGGAGTTTAGTAACAATCCTACAAACACTGATTAATTTCCCAAAAATCAGGGTTTTTATAACTGCACATACCTGAATTCTAAGAACCGTATTTCGTGAAAGAATTCTCTTTGATGAAAATTTAGAATTCAAAAATGGGCAGTAATTTTAACCAATGGGATACCAACAGTTATGCTTGTTTGGGCAAACGACCATTACGTCATATTGCCGTCTTTTATGACTCGCTACAATATTATTTTCTTTTATTTTAAATTGGTCAGGTGCACATAAATAATTGTTCTATTATTTTTCTACATATCATATAATATATACTTTATACTTAAAAAAAATAAATACCAAAAAACTGAAAATGTTTTAAATTAGTTTCACATTAAGCTTAATTTTTTTATCAAGTTTCACATTTTAACATTGAAACAGGAAGTTGGTTCAGTTTCACTTAGACGAGATTAAAGATAATTAAGCACTAAATAAAATTCGTAAATATTGTAGACTTGAGACTTAGTAGAAATGTTTCTGTGCACAGGCATTATGGTATGTTTAACTCAAACTTAAATTTAAAATTGACAACTGGAAAACAAGAAATGCAGTTTCCCAGGTTGTTGCAGGCTGAATAAATCAGTTACATTTAAGAAGAGTGGGCACAGAAGTATAGAGGGAGGCACCATCTCCATTGTCTCCTTCTATTCATCCATGCCTGCTCGATATCATTGTTGATCGCATCACAACTCTTCTCTCATCCCCCCTTATCTCCCCCATTTCTTCCTTTCCTCCTCCTCTCCTTCTGCCTCCATTTCTCCTTTCTCTTCTTCCCCTTCCTCTTTCACCAACCTTCACCTATCTGGCCTTACACCCTCGGATATCTATGAACTACTTGTCAAAATAGTAGGGAACACCTACTTCCAATTCAATGATGAGATATTTAAACAGATCCAGCTTCTCAGGCCTGCTGGCTATCTTGTACATGGACCAGCTCAAACACACAGTGCTTAACACCTGCCACTCATGTGTCTTCTTCTCTAGGTACGTCAATGACATCCTGACGCTTGCCCCTTCCCAGGAAGAAGCAATCACCATACATAAAAAATTCAACATCGACAATCACATAAAGTTAGAGATAGAACACCCACATGTGTCCAGAACCCTCTCTCTGCTGGATTTTCAAATCAGGATCACAGAGGAGGGTTACATCTAGATGAATTTTTATTAAAAAAAAAAGTGGCCAGTAGGTATCTGTATGCACATTACAAATCAGGCCTGCCCACCAGATCCAAAGCTGCATACATACAGAATGAGATAACATGCATAAGAGACAGCTGCAATGAAGTAACTGACAAAGCCACCAACACCATGCGGTTCCTCAGGAACTTAGCACACAATGGTTATCCGCCATCAGGCGCCAAACAACTGCATCTGCAAAGCATGAAAGCAGGTAAACAACACAAGAAAGCCCTTAACATCAGGTTAGTAAAGTGCTTCCTTAGACTGCCCTACTTTGAGGACAGAACAACAGCAGCTATCCAGCATGCCATTTGCGGGGAGGGACTTAACATACAGTTGGTACATACCAGTCCATCCTTGAGAAAAGTCCTGTCAAGGAAAAATACCACAGAGTGCACCGTGGGGTGCTCACGGGCCTATGTAGTATATGAGGTAGTCTGCAATAAATGTAGAGCATCCTATATAGGAAGTACCACTAGGAAACTACACATCTGTATAAAGGAGCATATGCAGACAGACACTTCGATAAAGAAACACCTTAAGAAGTGCCAAACCTGGAATTTCAAAGTTTGCATCAAGGTAATCCAAGGCAACAGGGCCAGTCTCAGAATTATGGAAGCTCTCCTTATAAATGAAACTAGCCATTAACAATAGGAAGGAACTACACAAAGCAGACTGTTGCTATAGAAACAACAGTCCACACATCACCTTCCTGCCCTGCCCCCTTCCTCCTACACACACACACACACAACTAAACAACAAACTTTTTCCAACCACTGCTTTTCCGAATGTCCTGAAGAAGGGGGTCTTCATCCTGAAATATAGAAATACAAGATAAAACTGTAGCTTTGTTTTATTTTATTTTCATTTTGTAGTTTGCATTGTTCCAGCTTTACACAACAACAACTATCTGAAGGAGGGTAAAATACCCTCACTGTGAAGAGAGTCAAATACCATCCTGCATTATAAAAAGGGTGATAAAGAAGATTTTAAAAAATTATTACCCCATATGACTCTTGTCACGCCTCTATATGCTGTTTACAAAGGTCATAGTCACCAGACTATCGAAACACTGCAGGTTTCTATAAGAACTACAATATGATAGATCTTATATTCACTCTAACACAGTTCATAGAATGAGCAAATGAATATAAGCTTCTGTGTATCATTTCTGTTTATTACAAAAAGGCCTTCAATGGTTTTGAAATGAACATAGTGCTGAAATCTCTGCAAATGCAAGGTGTTAAGGTGCAATACATCAAACTGCTCAGGGATGCAAACTCTGGATGCACAACAGATACAGCTTTGCTATCACCACCAGTAAGGGTCCCAATAGGGCTCTTTACCACATGTTTAGAAATGGTCATCAAAGACATTGACTGGACAGGCGACATGAACATCAATGGTGAGTAACTAATACACTTTTGATTTGCAGATGACATTATACTCATCACTGAAAATACAGACCAGCTGCTGACTATGCTGACAGAGATGGTTACTCAGAGCTTAGCAGTTGGTCTTAAAGTGAACCAAATGGAAACAAAATATATGTAGTCGGAAGACATAGCACAAGGCTAAATAGAGGTGAGAAGCAATGAAATCAAGGAAGTAAAGAAGTACATCTATTTAGGGTGTACAGTGAATACGTACTGAGATAGGGATGCTGAAATCTCAAAGAGAATAAGGGCAGGATGGAAGGTATTTAATATAAATAAAGCTAGAGACAATACTGTGCATACCAGACTTTTCAGTAACATTCCTATGCAAGTGAGATGTGGGCTACTACAAAAAGGATAGAACATTGATAGGTTATGACACAAAGAGCCATAGAAAGATCCATGTTAAGAATATCATTATGAGATCATATTTGAAAATGGAGCAGAGTGGATGTTGTGATTGCAGAATACTGAAAGCACAAGTTCACTGGGCCAGAAATATCTCAAGGCTCACAGACAACAGGTGGACCTGTTCAGTTGCCAAGTGGTATCCAAGAGATAAGAAAAGGCTACTTAGAAGGCCTCTACAATGATGGGAAGACGATTATTTAAGTAATTTGGATCAAGATGGAAGAGAATGGCGCAGTCAAGACAAAATTGGAAACACATTGTGACCAGCAGACTATAACAGCACCTGATGGTTTAGTCAATGTTATCATTAGTCCCATAAACTTTTGTCTGGTGAGTAGACATATGAGGAATGGAAACAACATTCAACATCTAGTCATGCTGTCTTTATTTCATGCATAATGGGTGTGAATTGAGAGAGAATTGACTGCAATTCTAAGAGTTTAGGTCACAACAGAGAGCCTTCCCACCCATCTATATGCTCATGAGTTATTTAACATTTTTCAAGTGATAGAATTATCTCAGATTATAAGAGTCACACTAGAATATTATGGAATCAACTCCCAAAGGATTTGTATTTCTGAATATACATTTTGCCAAGTGTTCATTTTAGCTTTCCTTGTTTCTTTGAATAAGTAAAATGTATACCAATAATATACTGAGAATGTGACTGAGTCAGTTAGGTCAAACAAAAGGCAAGGGTTGTCCATACTACAAACATTACAGTATATTAGTTCAAATTCAAGTGTAGTCAGGCTTGTATTTTATCTCTGTGGGATTGATAATAATACAGCCAATACACTTAATCTAGTAGGGGTAAATGTATCAGCTGTATATATGTATAACTAGCTGTTGGACCCAGCTTTGCTCGTGTTTTTTTCTGTGTTGAAGTTAAGCCTACCTCTGACCTTGTAATGAAATCTTCTACATTCCCCATGCCAACTATTACCCATTAAGATGTTATATCTGGTTTGGATTTTATCTGGCAGGGATTTTATCTGGTTAATGCTTTTGACATACTCCTACATACTGGACCATCTGAATTCGCAGTCAAACTACAGGGTGTACCTCAACCCGTTGAGAGTGATGTTTGTTTATTTCTCTCCCCCTTAATGCCATCCTCTGTGCAAAATTGCTCAGCGTGTCCAATCTCAGCAAAATCCAAAGAAAAGTGTTAAGGTGATGTCATAAAATAGAATCCATGTGACCATTTACATGAAAATTATCCCATTGACTTTTAAATCCCAATACATTATATGAATAATCAATGTTTCATATGTCGAAGGGGGTCAGTTTTCTTCAAAATCAGTTCATTATTTTATTGTGAGTGAATTTTGACAATTTCTGCCTTTCACCACTTTAATTTTAATTCTACTACATGACTCTAACCATAAACTTTACCTAAATGTCAAATTTCATCAAAATCAGATGAATTCTGTAAAAGTTACAGCATAAAATATTAATTCTATAGGTAATTGCATACAAAAAAACCTATTGATTTCTTAAAATCCCCTACTCACACGCAATTATCAAATTTTTGTCAACTCTTCATGCTGACATCAACTAATGGACATGAAGTGTAATCACATGTAAAATTTCTACTTGCATTTGTGCCCTTTTTGAGCCCTTTTGAATTAAATAAACACCTTTACCGTCTCCTCCACCACAAAATTTACCTACATCTCAAATTCATTAAAATCAGATAAAAAATATAAAAGTTATGGCTAAAAATAAAATCCCTGTGGGTATTTGCACACAAAAAGCCTATTGATTTTATAAAACCACCGCTCAGGTGCAATTGTCGACGTCATATACTGACATCAACTCACTGCCATGAGCCTTGCTCACTCATCAAGTTTCATCAAAATCGGACAAAAAATGCATAAGCTGCAGGGAAAATAACATCATAATGGGAATTTCCAGTTCAATTGAGCTCACGAAAATTGATGCCAACTGAGCATTATCGAATTTTTGAAAACTTCAGGGCATGTGATCTATCTATGTATCAAAAATCATTAAAATTGGTTGGACAGTGTGGGAGGAGTTGGAGTAACTCCAAACACACACACAGACACCATTGCATATTTATGTATATAGAATTTCCTTTCTCATACGAAATTGATCTACTGCGTCTCCTCAATCATAAACTCTTTACAACCATTGACAATGTTGTTTACTGTACTCTTCCACTGCTGCTTCTGCTTCTCCAACTAGTCCCTTTTATGGACCAACAAGGGAGCTCTTATGTGGTTACTTGATTTGTTAGAAATCTTACTCAAATTACATCCCACCCTCTCAATCAAGGGAACAATAGATTGGTGTTTCTTACAGAGGTAGCAGGAGGCTACAGGGAGTAAAAAGAGAGCAGACAAATTGCTATGTTTTATAATATTAAGATAGTTTTAAACTTTTTAAATTTGTCCAACACCATCGTGAAGAAAAAAAATTATATGGATAAAAAAACTCTGAAGGTGAGGAAGTTGGTAAGTAATATAGTCCTACACACTTCTAAAAAGCTAATAGCTGCTATATCTTTAATCATAACTTTGCTCTATCAGATTGAATTGGGACTAAACAACAACAATTTCAGCTGACTGTACATCTCCTTATCCAAACTAAAATCTGCACATACTCATGCACACTTGCACACACCCTTGCTTTGCCCATTATATTATCTATCTCACTTTATTTCTTTCAGACACTTTCTTTAGTTGTGGACCCAATCCTTCTTTCCATCTAGAATAACACCACACTAAAATTGTTTTCCCCACTTTGTGCTTTTTTTATCCCCCCAAGCAAGCCACTTTGCAAGAAATCAAAGTGAACATTAACCATGCTAGCATTTCCCAATTACCCTATTTCTGACTTGTTCACTGGTGATTTAAAGAAGACCATGGATTTGGGCTAATCTCTTTCTGAGACTAACTTTCATCATCATCAGTTAATGTCCATTTTCCATGCTAGATGGTTTGGCAGGAACTGGCAAGCCAGAGAACTGTATCAGGCTCCATTGTTTGGTTTGTATGGTTAGGTACCCTTCCTCTTGCCAACCACTTTACTGAATGTACTGGATGCATTTTGTGTGGCACCTGGTGCATTTTTACATGGCACCAGCATCAGTGAGGTCACCTAGTAACTTGCAAGACAAGAACCCTTCAGCTGGGAGAGGGAATGGTACTGAGGGAAGTGGCTTTGGGTTGGTTGAGAGGTTAAAGTATAAAAGAGAGATAAAGATGGGTGTCTTACTATAGAGGAGATACTTGGCTACCTCAGTGGGGCAAGAATGAAGAGGGAAAAGTGATAGAGAGGTAGAGAGAGAGAGAGATGGTGAAGATCTGGTGGGGACATATCTACAAGGTATAGTGGGTGGAATATTAAGTGGTACAGAAGGGATAGAGGGGTATGTTACATAAGAGTGTGAAGGAAGATGTTTAGAGATAGAGGTGAATGTAACATGATGATGAGAGAAATGAGAATGGCTGGGGGGCGGGGGTTATGGTAGATATGCAAGGGCATGTAGAGTGTGTGTGGATAACAAAATAAGCAAAAAAAAATTTGTTTTTTATCACACCTTTTTTTTTCCCCACAGTTATTCAATATTGTTTTTTAACCTTGATGTGGGTGAGATTTTTGGTGTTTATAATGATATTCTTTTTCATCACAGGTCTGGATCATGAACAACTAACAAGAGCTTCAGAGAACTTTGCCTCTTCAACAACAACAATTACTACTACTACTACTACTGCTACTACTACTACTATTATACCAATGTTATGTAATTTTTAAGATGATTAGTCAAAAATGAATCTCTACTGTTAACAAGACATGAATTCAAATGGGATGAACCCAGTGTTTTTACGGGATGCAAACCTTGCTATTTTTTCTCAGCTGCAGGTTTACACTTTCTTATTGTGACTTGTTGAAAGTAATCATGACTGGCTGCATCCAGTCAGACGTGTTGTCATGGATACACATGGCAATACTGTCTCACTACCATGCAGTCAAGTCTGATCAACATCTGTTGCAGCTAGATTCAGAAAACATTCCCATCATCAATCTTCTACGTAGCAACAGCTACACTCTTGCTGTAAAGTCTTTTTACTCTCACTCCTACAACATATGGGGCCAAGTGATGTGCTTTAACTTCTTAGCCATGAAAACTCTTCCAGTTGCTTAGTTATGACCTTCTCATATATGGATCCCGTCCAAAGGGAACAGCCATTGACTCCACCCAAACTACAACAACCAATATCTGTTGCTAATCATCATATAAATTCCTCTTAAAATATCTCACATTTGCCATTTCCTACTGACGGTACATGTGGATTATACTTGCAAGTATTTCTTACAAATCATTAACTATTCTGGCCATTTTAATAAATATCTGCAGATCTACCCTGGCTACAAGGCTTATCAATGCAGATCATGTGATAAGGTGTTCTCTACAATGTCTAATCTTAACCAGCACACACGTGTACACACTGGGGAGAGGCCATTTTTCTGCAAGTGGTGTTCTCGCCGTTTTAGTCGGAAGAATAACCTTGTAAGTCATATGCGCACCCATGCTGCTGAAAATGAAGAAAGTGCTGGCCACCACTCACCAATTACTAAACAATACTGCTGCCAAAAATGCAATAAAACTTTTAGCAGTGTTGAACTTCTCAATTCACATAAAGTGTCACAGCATAGTGATAACAGCAAACGAGGTCACCATGAATGTAACATTTGTGGCAAAGTATTTGTAAGTGGAGTTATGCTGACAATCCATGTTCGAATGCACACAGGTGAGAGGCCGTATGGATGCATGTTTTGTGAAAAACGTTTTGCCACTTCATCTGATCTTAACAGACACACTCGCATTCACACTGGAGAGAAGCCATTTCAATGTCGTTTCTGTGGAAAGAGGTTCACACAGAACTCCAACCTTAAAGTTCATTTGCGCACTCATACCAAGGTTTATCCACACCACTGCATGCAGTGTAGTATTGGTTTCACAACACGGGCTGCCCTTACACAACACATTCGTGTACACCACAATGATAACAGCACTCCTACTGACAACATTATCAGTAACAAAGGTGACATTGCTAAAAAAAGCAGTACTACCAAGAGCCCACCTAATGATACAATCAACAATAATAATATTACTACTAACAGAAATAATAAAGGCACTCAGGGACTGTTAAATATTGTTTCTAAACAAGTTGAGGTAAAGAAACTAGAAGATAAAGTGGTTCCTCTTGACTTCTTCCCATCAACTGTTAGTAGTTGGGATAAACAGCTGCTGTCTAGCTTAATGTCTGGTATCAGTTCTTCACCAACAAATGTGGCAAAAGAAAATCCTACCACAGCTGAAAATTTCCCAGTTGAAGGTCAAAACCCATTAATGTGCAGCCTTTGTTCAAGACAGTTTCTTGAAGTCAGTAATCTTGTGCAACATCTCAAGGTGGAACATGACTTGTGTGATAGCAGTATGGATGTTGATCCACTACCTTTAGTGGTCACAAAAGATGAAGTAGATCGTAAGTCTGTCCTTCAGGATTTGGCACCTGATAACCAATTTACTGTTAAAACAGTGCTACTTGATTTTGACGACAAAGTCATTACCGAGGAGCCAGTGGTCCAATCTTCTTCTGATGCTGCAGGTTACTTCAGCAAAGAAAGCTCATGCAGTAACAACACAAGCAGTAGTAGTTCTGAGAGTGAAATTGCATTAGCTGACAACCTCCAGTCATTGTTATATAATAGTGATAAAGTTGTAGGAGTAGAAAATCCTAAAGAAGCCGGTGTCAATGAAACAAAAACAAGTAGTAGAATAGTGAAAAATAGCATCAGTCAAACTCCAAGCCAGACTGGATCCAACATAAAAGTTGAATTAGATTTTGACAACTGCCAAAAATTAGAGGAGACTGCAAATGTGGCTGATTTAACTAGCACGAATGATATGATGCTGTTAACACCTTCAGGTAACTCAACTGTTTCAACATCTTACTCAGGTACAGAACCAGTGTCATTATTAGGCAAGGATATAGAAGTGAACTCTGGCAGGGATTCATCAACAAGAGTTCATGAAATTCCCACATGTTTAGTAACAAGTGAAGGAATTTTGGAGGAATGGGAAACTAGCAGAGACATTGGTTCCACCAACTGTAATACTTTGCCTATCTATGTTAGTGATGATAGTAGTGAACAGTCCTCAGGGTGCAGCAGTCTTATTCCTAATTCCTTTGCTGTTTCTGCACTGAACATTCCAAGTAGCAGTCCTTGTATATCAGAGGATATTCAATGCCAAATACCTGACATGCAGGCTCTAACAAATCTAGAAAGTTTTGCTTTTGACAGAGATTCTAATAATGTAACAAACAGTGGTGAGTCTTCCTACTTGTGTGAAGAATTTGTAGATATTAACACATTAAACTGTAACTATTCTGAAAGGTCAGACAAAAGACTGAAAATTGACCCAGAAATTACCTGCATTGATTTGTCTTCTCCACTTCAGGATAAACTTGCATCTAAAATTTGTGCTGATGAAGAATCATGTTTGTCATCTGAGTCACATGATGGTACTAACAAAGTAGCTAGTAAAGGGTACCTACTCACTGATGCCAATAAAAATGAAATGGGAAATGTTGTTCCCCTGTCTTTATCATCATCAAATGGTGTATGTTTTAGAGAGAGCAACTGTACAGATAACAGTATAACCACTGTAAATAATGCTAACGTAGATGATGGCAGGGATTTGAAGAGAACTTCTATCCAAGGTGATGATAAGTTGTGTGGCCAAGAGAACCAGTATGCATGTATGTTGTGTAGTAAGACATTCCAACAGGCCAATCACCTGACATATCACATCAGGACACACACTGGTGACCGTCCATATAAGTGTGTATATTGTGGCAAGGCCTTTGCTAAGCCGTCCGATTTGAATCGCCACACCCGAATTCATACTGGGGAAAAACCTTTCAAATGTGAGTTTTGTGCCAAGCGTTTTACACAGAATTCAAATCTTGTGTCCCATTTACGCACTCATGCTACATCACAACGGCCATACAGATGCAGTCACTGCAATAAATCCTTTTCAGACTTTCCACTTCTCAGTAAACATCTTGCATGTCATACAACCAAAAGCTATAAATGCAAACTGTGTTTGCGAACTTTCAGCAGCATTCATCTACTTTCCAAGCACACCACACATGCTCATAACCATCTAAATGTCAGAAGTGGAATTACCAAACAGAAACGTTGTCATATTTGCAATACATGTGGTAAAGAGTTCCTTACATCCTCAGATCTCAAGCGTCACACACGCATACACACTGGTGAGAAACCTTTTGCTTGTGACTATTGTGAGAAAAGATTCAATCAAAGCTCTAATCTTATTTCTCATGTAAAAACACATTCAGGTGTAAAGCCATACAAATGTGATTTCTGTCCCCGTGAATTCTTCTCAACAGCCATGTTATATCGTCATCGAAGATTACATACAGGTGAAAAGCCTTACAAATGCAATATATGCCAAATGTGCTTTTCACGGGCAAACTTTCTCAAATATCATATGGCAACCCATTGTGAACTTGAAAATTCTTCTGAATCAGCTGTCCAAGTACATGAGAAGAAAACTTCAAAACCCCTTGAAACTATGGCAGGTTACTTATGTTCTCCTCAGCCACAGTCCCATGTTGAGGAAGAACCCAAAGAGATAGTTGATGGAAAAGATAATGCAGATAAAGGAGAAGTGATAACTAACTCCTACAGTGAAACAAAAAATAGCAGTTGCAATGAATCCCCTTCAAATAAGGCAGAGCCTTCAGAAAATATTACTTTAGATCTTAGCACATATGTCAGCAATGATGGTAACATGTATCTTACATCTTTACCAGCTTCTGTAGAATCTGAGGATCCAGTTGGTTCAAAGAAATTAGTCAGTATGATGACAACATTAGCACCTCGTTTGCAGTATAGTGGTTTCCAATGTCCATTTTGTATGAAGTCCTTTGACCACTCCAGCCTTTTGATCAATCACATCATGACTCATAATGAGCAGAAACATTATTCCTGTAAAGTCTGCTCAAAATCCTTTTTCACCAGATCTGCACTCAGACAACATTCTTCAAGACATAGACAACGTAAGCCATTCAGATGTGGCTACTGTTCTCGTCGGTTCTATCTCAATGTCTTTTTATTACTGCATTTGAAGAAACACACTTCAATCTGCAAGTACGTGTGCAATGTATGCTGTTGGGTAACAACCAGCCTTGTTCAGGTTAGGCACCATAAGAAACTCTATGCTGGAAGACAACATACATTCAGTGTGAAACATTCTGCTGAGCCTGGTGTCAGTAATGTTGAAACCCAAAATAGAACATATTATCCCAACAAGTTCACCATTTCCTTGTCTAAAAAGTTATACCAAAGACAAAATAACATGGAGAATCCTGGCAATAAATTATTTCAATGTAGTATGTGTTTAGAACGCTTTCAACACCTCTCTAGTCTTGGTCAGCATGTTGTAGTGCATAAGAAGAGTGACAGACACAGAAAAGAAAATACAATTCAACCAATAACACTTCTCCAGGTTAGATCTGGTCATTGGCAACTTAATAAAGGAGACAAAAAGTTTCAAGACAATCCATCATCGACCTACATAACATCTACATCAAAATTTGATGCAGACTCTGTCTCACAGGAGAGAAAAGATGCTTCTGATTCCAAAGAAGTTGAATTATTCAACAGGTCTAAGTCCAATAGATTAATTTCTAAGACCACTCACAACTATAGGCCAAGTGTTAAACCTCTAGAGATCTCTATTGCAGGACACAGTTGGTTAACTGGTGACTCTGCATTTACTGAAGAATCCCCAGCTTACAAAAGATGCAATGAAAATACACAAAGTGTAGCTTATAATGCTACAAAATCCAAGGCTAAATCTAAAAATCAGGTAAAAAGTTTGAAAAGGCAGGTAAATTTTCAAAATGCATCCATACAGAAAGACACTACAATTACACAAGCTGCTGTGGATGAATCAGGGAATGACCCCGAGGCTGTTATGAAACAATCTAAAACTTCATTAAATCAAGAAGGCAAAATAAGGCCAAAATTTCCAATAAGTTCACCAAGTTTAGAAAATAATCGTAAACAACACCAGTGTGAAATATGTGGTCGTACTTTTGTTCAGGCATGTCACTTAACTTATCACATTCGAACACACACTGGAGAAAGACCTTATGGCTGCAGACATTGTGGGAAAGCTTTCTTCACATCATCTGATCTGAAACGTCACACACGAGTTCATACAGGTGAGAAACCTTTCAAATGCAACCATTGCCGAAAAAGATTCACTCAGCGTTCAAATTTACTCATCCACACTCGCTCTCACACTGGTGATAGACCTTATCGATGTCGTTTATGCCCAAAAAAATTTTCAACTTCTTCTATGTTGGCAAGACATCAACAAACTCACTCTACAATCACCAATCATTCTGAAATCAATTTCTGTTGTCCTGCTTGTCAACAGAAGTTTACTAATTATTACAGTCTCACTAATCATCTCAAAGCTTCTCATCCAAGTTTGGTGAAAAAACCAGAGTACAAGAAAAAAGAAAAGACAACGTCCACTCCACATGCATCCAATAAGTCAGATTCATCATGGCTGCCTGTGAAATCTGGAACAGTCACTATTTCTGATGATTCACTATCTGATACGGCCACATATTTGTCAGCTACACTAAGCTGTGCTGTGTGTGAAAAGTCTTTCCCAGATAGCATTCAGCTTTCTAAACACCAGTGTAACCAACAACCTCAAGAAGATAACCTGAATTGGGCCACAAATGTTAAAGCCTTTGATTCTACAATATCAACATCTGCTTCACAGAAAGATTTATCTGGCAGAATTCCATCTAGATCAGTATTCAAATCTAATGAAAGCTTCTATAACAACAAAGGACTGAACAGGAGCTTGGGAACCATGAATGTAACCACTGGAAATGTTGATTTGATGGAAGAGCAGCCATCTGATCCACAAACAACAGAAACTAGCAAGGAAACTAGCAACCTCCTCAAATCTCTAAGTTTGTCAGATAAAGATCCAGAAAATGTTGCAACAGAGGAAAAAGTATGTGACTTGGTAAAGGAAAAATCTGATGTAGTTTTAGTTGAAAAGCTTGTGCCAGTTACCAAGACAAATGAGAAAGAACAGTCAGCACCATCTCAACCTATAGTGGCTGGGAATAAAAAAATCTCTGAGGAGAAGTCCCCAAACCAGTGTGAAATCTGTTTCCGTACATTTTCACAGTCTTCCCACTTGCGTTACCATCTCCGCACACATACAGGTGAACGACCCTACCACTGCGATTACTGTGATAAGGCATTTTTCACATCCTCTGATCGAAATCGACACACTCGAGTGCACACTGGAGAAAAGCCATATGGATGTGGCCTATGTCAGCGTACCTTTTCGCAAAAGTCTAATTTGATGGGACACTTGAAGACACACAACCGCCATGGTACAGCAGCAGTTTCTTACACATTTTCTAAAGGACAAAAATTTCTTAACGGGACACATGCATCAAGTTTGAAGGTTCAGTTTAAGAAGTCTTCCGAAAGAGACTCTTCTATTTCTAATATTCATTCCTCTTCTGCTTACTCTTCATTGTCTTCCTCCATTTCCCATAGTTCCATTAGAAGAACAGAAAAAGTTTTTCAAGATTCTTCCAAATCCATTTGGAACATTCAGTGCAAAGTAGGGTCTGTTTTAAAGCCAATCCTACACCTCAATACCAAAGAGTTAGACCATAACCAACAAAAAAGTTCTTTCAAAACTCAAGAAACCAATCAAAGTCGTTTTTCCACTGAAGATACAATGTCACATACAAGGTCTTTCTTATCAGTTAATGATAAACAGAACAAAAGTGAGTTTCAGTGTTCTTTGTGCTCTCGTACTTTTCCACTGCAGAAACAGTTGGCTTCTCACATGCGCTACCACAGTGGTGTGCATCGGTATCCTTGTTCTATCTGTGCCAAATCATTCCTAAAGATGTCTGATCTGCGTCGACATTTGCGTGTTCATTCAGGAGAAAAGCCATTTGTTTGCAAATGGTGTCCTCGTAAGTTTTCCCAATCATCGAACCTCACTGCTCACCTGCGCACTCATTCAGGTGAAAAACCTTTCCAATGTGGACTCTGCAATAAGAAATTTTCACAGTCGTCTTCATTGAAGATGCATACAAAGATGCATCAACCAATCTGCATTCCTGCTCGGTGCCGATTTAGTCCCATTTAGCAATTCCATTTTTTTTTTTAATCACTTATGCCAAAGCATAGTTATAGGTCAGCAATCTGTTGTTTCAGTGACCTCCACTTGCCAAAAATACTGAAATATATTAAAAACACCCCTGCCCGCCCATCCCACCAAAAAATAGAAATTTAAAAAGCAATTATACAAAAAAAAAAGAGAAAAAGTAAAACTAAATGGGTCTGATGTAAAAGGCCTAGCATGTAAAAACTTATCTGTGAATATGTATAGGGGTATGTTAATGAAGGTTTAGCAAGACAAATCTATGCAGTCTATTGACCCACATTCTATATATATAAAGATACATGAGTGTTTGTGTGTGTGTGTGTATCTGTATATATGAATATGTATCTGTGTATATGTATGTATATGTATCTGTGTGTCTGTATATACATGTGTACATACACACATACCATATGTACATATATATATGTAACAATCATACCTATGCACACACACACACATAGTTATACCTAATCATACATATTTATTTGCAAACACATCTCTTTCTCACTCTCTCTTTTCTTTTCTCTTTTTCACACCATCACACATGAGTGTGTGTATGCATGTTTGTAAATGGGAAGAGAGAACTAGTTATTCTTTTAAATTTTTTATTGGGAACATGACTACATTTCAGTTTTGTTTTATTGCTGATTTTTCATATATTTTTCCTTCACATATATATATATATATTATATATATATATATACACACACACACACACACCACACACACACACACAGATATATATATATATATATATATATATATATAATATATATATATATATATATACATACATATATATATATATATATGTATGCATGTATATGTATATTTATTTATACACACACACACACACACACGTGTGTGTGTTTATATAAATGTAAACACACACATACATAATTTCTCAATAAGCAAATATGAAAAAATCCTCAGTAAAAGAAGATTAAAGCTGCATAACAAACATTGTTTTCAGTAATATATACCACCAACACCTATGTATGCATATGTATGTGAAGTATATTTGTGTGTGCATGTGTGTTTTGTTGAGCTTAATTTTCTAATGTCTTTTGCTGAGTGCTGGTAAATCATCCAAAGCATTTTACCAAATATTACCTTGTAGCTGGTTGAATAATATTCCAAAGTTCATTTATTAAATGAGCTTTCACCAAAAACTTGTTGATATTTTCAAGTGCATGGGGAAAATACATTGCATATTGTAGACATATAACTGGACTGGTACATATAAACAGATTAGTGCATATGGATGGATTAGTACATATGAATAGCTAAGTACATATAGATGGAGTGGGGGAAGATTCATTTATTCTTTTACTTGTTTCCGTCATTTGACTGCGGCCATGCTGGAGCACCACCTTGAAGGGTTTTAGTTGAACAATTCAACCCCAGGACTTATTTCTTGAGCCTAGTACTTATTCTATCAGTCCCTTTTGCTGAACTGCTAAGTTACAGGGACATAAACACACCAACACCAGTTGTCAAGTGTTGATGAGGAGACAAACACAAAGATACGCACAGATAGATATATACATATATATATATATATATATATATATATATATATATATATATATATATGTGTGTGTGTGTGTGTGTGTATATACGACAGGCTTCTTTCAGCTTCTGTCTGCCAAATCCACTCACAGAGCTCTGGTTAACCTAAGTCTATAGTAATAGACACTTGCCCAAAGTGCCACACAGTGGGACTGAACCTAGAACCATATAGTTGGGAAGCAAACTTCTTACCACACAGCCACACCTACACCTATGAATAGATTAGTCTATTCATTCTATATAAAGAAGCCTATAAATAGTGGTGAGGTCATATCTCAGAATGCTGATCCTCATAAAGAAAATGGCAAAGGACTATGACTGGGAAAGAGATATATGGTCCTGCCTAATACATACTAGTATAGAAAAGCAAACATAAAACTGATAATAATGATATCTGTGTTAGGAAGAGCATCCAGCTATAGAAACCATGCCAAAGCTGAAACATTGGGGCAACACATTGTCCTCCAGTCTAGTTAACCCTGTTGGACAATCCAACTGGTGCCCCCATCGAAAGTAGACATGAAAGGATGCTGTTTTGATGATGATGATGATATATAGTGGATTCTCCTATTGGCTTCAACATATGAGGGTCTAACAGCCAATATTATAATTGTTAGACTACCCACACAGATGATTTGTTTATAGTAGTGAAGGCTTATATAGGAGCAGCTACACCTTTGAGAAATGCTTAGAAAGTTGGTGCAAATGTTTGCCAGAACAACATACCTCAAGCTTTTCTGTTAGAGTTCTTTATCTCCTGGGTTAGTTGCCTTTGCCATGGCTTAGATTCCAACACATCCTGGTAGATTAAACCAGCAGCCCTTGAGGGTAACCTGTATCATAATTTTCTGTTACTTGTTCCTCATAAACAATGGAGGATAGAGCAAATGCAGTTATTAAACCATCTTCTTTTTCACCAGTTTGATAAATGGTGAAATAAATTTAAATTTATTAAATTTAATATTTTAGCCAGGAACCCTGGACAGCTGTATTTTCCAAGGCTTTTAATTATAATAATATTTTTACTCACTCAACTGAACAAGTGTTACACTACTTGTTGAACTTCATACCACTCATATATATGTATATATATATATATATATATATATATATATATATATATATATATATATGTATGTATATATATATATATATATATATATATATATATATATATAATCACAATAATTAATGTTTGAATAAATTGTATTAATACCTTAGACCATATGTCAAATCTACATATCTTTTGATGGTAAACTGTCTGTTAGTCAGGGCATGTGTAATACTCACTGCACCAAAGCTGAAGAACACACAACTAGGTCACATTTTGGTAAAAATAGTTACCTATTTTCTCTTGAAATGACAATCCCCAATTATTTTTAGAACAAGATTAAATATACTTTTTGTTTGAGTATGGATTTATATCTATAAATGAAGTCATTGTTGAATGAGAAACAGCTAAATTGAAATCATTATATGAATTGCTGTGAATAGCACTCCACTTGTCTTTATAATATAAAACAAATAATCCAATAAGAATGCCTGTATTATATTGCTCAACCTGCTAAACATGGCAACTTAATTTCCTTCAAATTATACCATAATTTAAATATACACAGCACAGTGTTAGCGAAGTGGGTAACAGGAGGGAAAATGAAAAGTAGTGTCAGTATGTTACTGTGGGGGAGATAGAGACTGATAATACAGTGGAGTGAGTTAAGTAGGAAGAGATGCAGTGCCACCCCATGTTATACATAGGTAGGTAAAGTGATGATGAAAGGAAAGATAAGATGGAAAAGATAATAGGAGGAAAAAGTAGTGTCAAGGGATCAATGAGAAAGAATCAGAGGGTGATTAGGACAATGGGAAAGTTTGAGCAGGGTGGGATTCAGTGCTACTCCAAATGATATAAGAATGGGTAGAGCATGTATGAAAGAAAAAGAAAATGATGGTAAAAGGCCAGAGTCATATCCTCAAGATATTGAAGTTTATAAAAAGGAGACCACTCTTGAAAGGGGCTCAACTCAGCTAAATGTAACCATTCTGTAAAAAGAGATCAATAAAATGAATGCTAGAACTAAGTATTGGGCAGGATCAATAAAATTGGCAAAAATCTTTGAAGCTGATGCCTCTGTGAGACTGTAGTCCAATGACTGAAACCATTTTTCCATACTTTCATTGTGGGATTCCTTTGAAAAGAGTCGTATTTGTTACAATCTGTGAAATGAGAGTGGTATCTGCATTTGTTTTTATTTGGTTAGAGAAAAACAAACAAAAATAAAACAAGTATTCAGTAAGTTTTAAACTTTATGTTCACCAAGTCCAGTATCTTGAGAAATTTCCCAATCAGTTAGCTTTGACTCCATTAGGAAATATGTTAAAATATTTCAGTTTTCGGCTGTACATATCCTAATCCCTTGACATCACCATGCAGCACTGTATGAAATGTTATGGCATGAAATGTTTGAGAAATCATCACAAAGTCCCAAACCATTATAAATAAATATTTGATCAGCTACTCACAAGATAATAATTGGTAAGTACCACTTTGCTACCCCACCTCTCTCTCTCTCTCTCTCTCTCTCTCTCTCATGTAAAAAAAGGCAAGAAAATAAAATTTAATTAGAAAAACTCAACAAATACATTAAAAGAAAACATAGTCCTGGTATTTAACCAATATTGTTTAAAGTGCACATACACACACACGTATATATGTATACACACATAAATGTTAGTGTGTGTGCATGCGTATGCATGTGTGTAGGAAAGGAAACATAAGTACCTACATATATGTTGACAAAGTTCCAAACTTGTTGAAAAATTTTTTAAATTATCAACCACAACTACCACCATTCCCTTCTCCCCCTTCAAATAAGATTCATTTAAATTACTACTACTACTAATAATAATAATAATAATACTATATTTAGTATCCAGTTCAAACTTTGATTTAAGCCAAGCTATTCATTTTAGATATGTGTTGTTGACTTGCAAATAATTCAATGGGAATCATAAACTAACATGGAAGAAGTACAACCATTATGGTAGTGGTAGGGTATTTTTGTATTTTCTTTTTTCTCATTAGCTTTTTAAGCTGTGAAAAGATAAAACCATAAGCTAAATAGAGGAAAATGCAATAATAATAATGAGTTCAAATTTTGGTATAAGGGGAGAAGGGCTAAGTCTGATACATCGACCCCTGTGCTCAACCAGTACCTATTTTATCAATCCCAAAAGGATGGAAGGTAAAGTCAACCTCGGCAGAATTTGAACCCAGAACAAACAGATGGATGAAATGCTGTTAAGCATTTTGCCTGGCATGCTAACAATTCTGTCAGCTTTCCACCTTAATAATAATAATAATAATTTCTTATACAGGTCAAAAATTTGGTAACAAAATTAGTTCATTAAATTAGTCTTAATACTTTGATATTTTATCACCCCTAGAAAGGTGAAAGACAAAGTTGATTTCAGTGGCTTTTTATGTTTTGAGTTCAATCCTGACAAGATCGAGTTTGCCTTTGATCCTTCTGGGATTCATAAAATTTGGTATAAGTCAAGTATTGGGTTTGTTATAACTGACTGTTCTCTCCCTCCAAATTTGACCATGTGTCTATGTATGAAATGATAATAATAATAATAAATAATAAACAAAAAAGAAGTAGTAAAAAATGAGACATACCATTGTAATGAGAAAAATTGTTTTGTTTTTTTTAAAAAAAATTTTAACTAAAAGTTGAGTGTCAGCTGGGGTTTACTTTTTTACTGGGTCTTTGGGCCATAAAACAACGCATCCAGAAAACCGGGTTCTAATTCTCACTACAACTGTTACACTTTCACTCACTGCTACTCTTTGACTCTTTCTCTTTCCCTCTTCACTCTCTCTTTCTCCTTTCTTATTCTTTCTTTTTTCCATTCTCACTGCTTCCCTTAAGATTGTCATTCTGTCCATTTTATACTTTCTGCAAGTTTTCAGTCTGGAATTGTAGTATTAATGGCTATTCTGTTTTGTAAGAACTTTACTGATGGTAATTATCTATTTATTTATCTCTCAATCCATCCATTCACTCATCTATCTGTCAATAGATCCAGCTAGCTGTCAATCTCTCCTTCCATCCATCTGTCAGTCAATTAGTGTGTATGTCTGTGTGTGCAGTGTGTATATATATATATATACACACACACACACACACACCACACACACACACACACACACACATCCATCCATTTGTCTGTATATCTGTCTATCAAGTTATCTATTTATTCATCTACAGTCATTCATCCATTTAATAATCACAGGTTCAAGACACATACACCCATTCCCTTACTCACAACACACTCCTAGATATACACATTTTATATGTATAGATATATATACATACATACACATATGTATGTATGTATGTATTAGAAATATGTACTTCTCAGTGTATATATGCAAAGGTCTGTACTCTACCAGATATGTATGGGACCTGTATGGCACTCACACTTGATTACTTTTCCATGTATACTGAGCTACAATCAGTTATGCATCCAATTCAATGTGTATATATTTATATAAAACTGTACCAATATACCAATGCTTTTTACATTTTCATTTACGTATGTTTTTGTATTTGTGAGGTGGGGAGTATTGTTATCTTTGCATGAAAGGATTCCTTAAGCCAATTAGAAAGCTTTAACAGCTAAATCTACCTCAAATCATACCCCCACCCTGTCTAAAGAAAAATGGAAGAACACATTGGACCGGCTTGTATAATAACTCCAAATAATTTTAAATTACCTCTACTTGATTGGTACTTTATTATATCGACTTTAGAAGGATGAAAGGCAAAATTGACCTTGGTAGGATTTGAACTCAGAACTTAATGGGCCATAACTACATATATCAAATCATTTTGTCCAATGTTCTAATGATTCTGCCAGTTCCACCACTTAATCTCGAATTTACAAAAAGATGAGATGATTATAGCTGGAATGTCATTGATCATAATTCTGATCAGTCAAGATTGCCCTAGAACTAAACAAGAAAATGTTTCTCTCTATGTAGAAATCAGTATTACATCCTTTACACATGTAGCATATGAAAAGCATGTAATAAACTGTGACATATGGCCATTGAAAGCAGAATGTTTGCAGAGGGTGAGGAAAAATTAGCTGAAAATAACCTGTTGGATATGCAACACCAATGCTGCAGGAATGGCAAAGCTGAGAGAGTGGCTGGATATTAAATTAAGCTTTGGTCAGCACTGATCAAGCAGATCTATGATCAAAAGTATTCTATCTATGACCATCCTGTCTCTTTGTGTAACTAAAACAACATTACCAATGTATTCTTCCTTTTTTTTATGAAGGTAATGTGTATTTGGGAGAGATTTTGCTTAGGGACATATAAAGGTTCTCTTGCATATACCAGATTGAGATTAATGGCTCAAGATTAATGATTTATACACAAACCAGCAATATACAAGTAATGTGACTGTGTAAGTAAGTATTACTAAAATTATCCTTTCACAAACATTGCTCATCTAGGGAGCAAGTAAGTAACTCTTTTTTTTCTCTTTTTTTTTTTGTACCTCCACATTAAGGTGAAACAGATTTCCTCTTAAACATGCTTCTCTAATATACCAATAGTTATTTTATTCATCAATTCTAATTAGTTATTCCAGACTGACAAGGGAAACTGAGACTTAATGTGGAATTGAACTAATGACTCATGAATTCCATTCTATTTTTGTTATTACATAGTAATAGTCCATACAATATATGGATTGTCAATAAATTAGTGCAATAATGTTACATAGTAATACAGTGTTGTGCAATAACATTGCAATGTGTGTGTGTGTTGTATATCTACATTTATATGCATGTATGTGCATGCTTACAAAGGATTTTTGGGACTGAGGTAAATTGAAACTGCAATGGTAACATTATTTTTCACACTAGGCACAAGGACATGCAACACCAAAGTTCTTTTTCTTTTCAGAAACTGAAAACATCCCTCAAAACTTTTTCCCAAGTCTTCAAGCTGAGCTGCCACAGTCAACATTGGTACAATACAAGGTAGATCTTGAGTGGAGATGTATAGATGCCTGCTGTGTGCAAGAGATATGATACAGGAGCCTCAACTAGACTGCTTATGGGCAGAGACATAGATACAAGTTTTTCTGAGCGAGCAGCAATGACAGTCTTGGTGGAATGATATTCTACTAGCAGAGAAGTGAGTAAATAAGGTGATTGAAGTGGTCAGAGTATGTGACAGGATTATTAAGCTAAGAATAGTCTTGTTTGATGTAACAGTGTCAGTTATTTCTGAATATGCTCAACATGCCAGTCTTGCAGATACCCAGAAGAACCACTTCTAGAAGTCCCTTCTGAGGACTACCTTGATTATGAAAGACAACAATCTTCTGATTGTGGCAGGAGACTTCAACAGACATGCTGGAAGACACTCTGGTGGATTTCAGGTTGTGCATGAAGGCTATGGCTTTGGCTCTAGAAATGAGGAAGGAACAAGGCTGTTAGAGTTTTGTGATACTTATGGCTTACTGGTTTACAACACCAACTTCAGGAAACCTATCAACTATCTGATCACTTATCAATGTAGTGGACAAAATACCTGGCAGGGTAGGATACAGGCTAGTCACTTGCATAGTTAATCAGGTTATTCAGGAAGGTATAATACCCAGTGACTGATGTAACAGCATTATAGTAAGCTGTTACAAGGATAAAGGAGATGCCTTAGATAGAAGCAATTATAGAGGCATCAAACTACTGGACTAGGTGATGAAAATTACAGAGAAAGTTATACCCCAATTAATTAGGAGCAGAATTAGACTAAATGAAATACAGTTTGACTTTGCCTCAGGGAGAAGCACTACTGAGGATATTTTCATAGTAAGGTAACTGTGAGAGAAGTACTTAGCAAAGAACAAACTGCTATACTTGGCATTTGTTAATCTAGAGAAAGCCTTCAATAGAGTACACCACTGCGTGATGTGGTTGGCTCTGTGGAGACTAAGGGTAGACAAGCGACTTGTAAAAGCTGTACAGGCCATGTACAGAGAGGCTGTTAGTAAAATGAGAGTTAACCACAGTGAAGAATTTGGTGTACAGGTAGGCATTTGTCAAAGCACAGTCCTCAATCCACACTCCTTTTCATCATTGTCCTCCAGGCCATAAAAGAGGAATTTAAGACTGGCAGCCCCTGAGAACTTCTGTATGCTGATGATCTTACTCTCATAACAGAAGTAGAAAAGAAATTCCAGGTGTGAAATCTAAGGGCCTTAAGGTTTACTTAGCAAAGACTAAGGTCTTAGTAGGCAAGAAAACAGACAGGACCTTACCCACTTCAAGTAAATAGCCTTGCTTGATTTGTAGGAAAGGTGTAGAAAGGAATTCCATACAGTGTACCTAGTGCAAGCTATGGACACACAAGAGATGCAGTGGAACAATAGGAAGGTTATCTGAGTAAGCAGTGTTCAAATGTGGAAGATACACAGAAGCCATAAAAATTACAGATACTTGGGAAATTGATTTTTCTCAAATTCCCTGGAAGCTTGTAACGGGAACTAGTAGCTTCATGCACTTTTAGAGTGCATGTGGTGCATACAAATTACTGTTGCTTTAATATCCAGATTCTACCAGTCAGAAACAACAAGACGCAAACGTAAAAAATATATATACTTTATTCTCTTATCCAACACGAAATAAGTGGTATATCTGGTTCCGCTTGGTATGGATGTGTCAGAGCTGAACTTTATCGCTTGTAAGATTTTACAATGTTCAAATGCAAACAACACTGCCAAGATGGCGTCCAGAGGGAGAAGAAGATAATGTGGTCTGCAACAAATGTCAGGTTGAAAGTCTTCTGCCGACTGCTGCTATATCAAATCCGGACAGAGAGAGAATTACACGTCTAGTGCCTTCAGCCGCCGTGTCTCAAGTCACTGCCTACTGCTGCTATCTCTCCGGACCCTTTTAAGGTTCACGCTCCCTTGCCTCGGCTAACTGCCACGTCAGCAAAATCCTTCTTCCGGTGGTGAAAGCACCAACTCCGCATACGCGAAACAGAAAAGGGCAGTGCGCGCACGCACCGTTGTATAGGATCACTACAAAGCTCCACCCCAGTGCGTAAGCACGACACAAAATTCCTTGTAGTGACTTTAAAAACTCAAGGTGGACACCAGATAACCAAAATAGCACACAATATAACAAAATGGCAGAATTTACAATATACACAAGAAATTTACCAAAAGGAAAAAGAGAAAAAATACTCAAAATGAGCAAAAATCAAAAGTGCATGCGTGAATAAGAATAGCTTCCAGCCAACGTGAGAAATGATCGATAAAGTTAAATATATATGAGAACCCATTACTCACAGGCCATGGTCCAACCAAATCGAGGTGGACATGGCGAAACGGGCTTCAGGAGAAGAAAACTGTCCAAGTGGAGCACGAACGTGTCCATGGACCTTAGCACTCTGGCACTTCAAACAAGAGCGTGCCCAAGAGGTAATCGATCGTCGCATATTGGGCCAAAAGAACTGTGGCAGAGATACCTGGATGTGACAGTGAATGAAGAGCATCAAACACAGAACGTTGATGTTTCTCAGGTACTAATGGTCTAGGTGAACCGGTGGATACGTCACAAAGTATAGAGCCTTCCGCTGAAAGGAGCGGAAGCTAGGCAAACTTACAGTTAATAAACTTAGGCGAAGTTAAATCCAACTCCTCTAAAGGTGGTTGATCCTGCGAAATAGCAGTTAAGTCAATTGCTGCAGGAGAGGAAATGGAATTGACAGATAGATCGCTAGTAACACAAAAGGCAGACAGTGCTTCAGCTGAAAGTGTAAGGTTAGCAAAGGTGACAGTGTAAGCATGCTGGAGTGATGCGCGAGACAGATAATTCTCTCTGTTAATTACATGACCAACAGGGGTCTAACAGGGGGAAATTACGCCTAAACATGGGCGCAGCGCATGTGAACATCCGACGTTCTTTGAGTCGGGAAAAGAAGCTGACGCAAACGTGTTGCAAAACAAGGCAGTACATGTGCAGAACAGAGGTGCATGAATGCAATAGGGCTTGCTAGACTGAAACACAGCAATGAATATGCCAGTGGTTAATGTAGTAAGGCTGAAGCTGCCAGCCAGTGCTTGAGCGATTATATGCCTCGGTCGTGCAGGAACAAAAGTGTGACATGCTGGCGCGTTATAATGGACAAACAACTTTCTCTATGTATACGTGACCGACCTAGGGTCTTACAGAAATGAGTTGTGTCCACAAAGGCAAATTTAGCATGGAAAAACAAGCGAGGAAAGGCATGTGTAACGTATGAATGTGACAGAGATAGCATTTGTGTGTGTACGTGTGTGCGACAGAAAATACAACAAGGTGAATGCGGACAAAATAAAATACAGCGCATAGAAAAAGTCTCTCAGGGTATTTCAGACGATGGAGTTAATTTACCAGTCCGTAATAGCCTGATACATAATAGCAGTTCGTTCTGTAACAGAATGTTGAGATCACAAATGCAGATCCCTGTATTTAAAATTTTACATTTTAAATACAGGGGAATGAGATAGTATGCTCTTTTGGATATGTACTGTTAGTGTACATGTGCAACAGAGTGCTAGTGTACTGACAGAAAAGCTAGGCATAAGAGGAATTAGATGCAGTGGACAAGAGAGAAGGTTTGGTCATGTGATGTGGATGGATGACAACAGCAGCTCCATAAAGAAGTGTTGATCACTCAAAGTGAATGGAATTCATGGAAGAAATAGACCCAGAAAGACATGGGGCGTCGTCATTGTCATTGTCAACAGGCCTGTTTAGGCCTGTTGAACACATGTCGTGTAGCAGTTGTGGCTTCAATGCTGTGACAGGTTAAATTGGTACAGAAGATCTCGCAGGTAGACTGTGCTGTTAATTCTGGTGTGTATACACGAACAGCGTGAAAGCTAAACTTCCGCGAGTTGCTATTTACATATTGTTGAAGGCGACTGTGGTGGACTTGAGACACATTGTTGCTTAGTGTTGATGGCGACGAAGATAGCGACGACGTGAAGTTGAAAAACGACGATGGTGGTGACGACGGCAGAGAAAAGGCATCGTTGATATGATGGCGTCCGTCATTATTGCTGAAGAATAAGAAAGGCTCCTTTTATAACTGTTTGAGGGGACCAGAAACAAATCGTCGAAAGATGAATGCGTAGGTTGATCGTGTTCAGACTTGGCAGAAAAACTGGATTTTTTTGTTGTTAAGTGATCTCTGGTTTAAGACCAGAATCACGTCGGGGGGTCACCAGTGTAACGGGAACTAGTAGCTTCATGCACTTTTAGAGTGCATGTGGTGCATACAAATTACCGTTGCTTTAATATCCAGATTCTACCAGTCAGAAACAACAAGACGCAAACGTAAAAAATATATATACTTTATTCTCTTATCCAACACGAAATAAGTGGTATATCTGGTTCCGCTTGGTATGGATGTGTCAGAGCTGAACTTTATCGCTTGTAAGATTTTACAATGTTCAAATGCAAACAACACTGCCAAGATGGCGTCCAGAGGGAGAAGAAGATAATGTGGTCTGCAACAAATGTCAGGTTGAAAGTCTTCTGCCGACTGCTGCTATATCAAATCCGGACAGAGAGAGAATTACACGTCTAGTGCCTTCAGCCGCCGTGTCTCAAGTCACTGCCTACTGCTGCTATCTCTCCGGACCCTTTTAAGGTTCACGCTCCCTTGCCTCGGCTAACTGCCACGTCAGCAAAATCCTTCTTCCGGTGGTGAAAGCACCAACTCCGCATACGCGAAACAGAAAAGGGTGGTGCGCGCGCGCGCACCGTTGTATAGGATCACTACCAGCTCTTTAGAGGTTGTGAATAATTTCTGCTACCTCATGGACCAAATTAGTAGTGGGGAAAGATGTATGGAAAGTGTAATAGCTAGAATAAGAATAGGATAGAGAAAATTCAGAGAGCTTTTCCTCTGTTGACAGCCAAAGGTCTCTTCCTCCAAGTGAAAGGAAGATTGTATGATGCATGTATGCAAACAGCAATTTTACATTTTAAATACAGGGGAATGAGATAGTATGCTCTGTTGGATATGTACTGTTAGTGTACATGTGCAACAGAGTGCTAGTGTACTGACAGAAAAGCTAGGCATAAGAGGAATTAGATGCAGTGGACAAGAGAGAAGGTTTGGTCATGTGATGTGGATGGATGACAACAGCAGCTCCATAAAGAAGTGTTGATCACTCAAAGTGAATGGAATTCATGGAAGAAATAGACCCAGAAAGACATGGGGCGTCGTCATTGTCATTGTCAAATTTTGGCACAAGGCAGCAATTTCGGGGGAGTGGGTAAGTCAATTACATTGACCCCAGTGCTCAACTGGTACTCATTTTATCAATCCCAAAAGGATGAAAAGTAAAGTTAGCCTTGGGTAGTTTGAACTCAGAGCATAAAGACAGATGAAATGCCACAAGGCATTTTGTCTGGTGTACTAACAATTATGCCAGCTTGCCAAGAGCATTAGTGAAGCAAACCAGCTAACCATAGCTGCTGCTAATGTAGTAGTTGACATAATAGGATACAAGTAGAAGACTGTTGAAGAAAAGATGGGAAATGAAAAGAGAGAACCAAACTGGAGGAAGAGATTATGAATGAAGTTGGTAAAGATACAAAAAGAACTGGGCAATTGAATAGGATAATAAGAGGAGAACTCAAGAATGTGATAGTAATCAGAAAATTGAATAGACAATACAAAAGAATTGTACATAAAGAATTGTCACAAAGGGTGACAGTGTTAAAGGTCAAATTGATAAGATATGATGCTGAATGCAAAGGTTTTGACCAGAATACATTGTTTCAATCAAATAGAAGGCGTCTTTTGGGGGGAAATATAGGAGAGAACATTAGGAAGTGATTCCTGGGATAGAAGAAAGTTTGGGGGAAAACTTTAGAACAGTCCAGTGTGATATTAAAATTTGAAGAAAGCTAGTGAATTGAAATGCCAAAAATAAACAAACAATGAATGTAAGAGCAGTACTGATAATCAGATACAAAGTTGGAATTGTAAATTGGACCAAAAGCGACTTGATAGAAAATTTTGAAAGATTTTGACAATGTATGGAGCTCACCGTCTGAAAGTTAATATTAACCAGTTGTACTTGAAAAAAAACCAAAGTGGAACAGGCTTAATTGCTGTGGAAGAGTGTGTGCAGATAGAAAGAAAATGTGTACTAGAATATCTATAGAACAGTACAGAGAAATTACTGAAGACAGTGAATAAAGAACGGGTGATGAAGTGTGGAATAGAAGAAAAGAACAAGAATGAAATTCAAAGAGAGTATGTTAAAAAGGCTGAAGAGAAAGCTTTGCATGATCTGTTTTGGAAAACCACTGAGGATGTATGTGGAACAAAATCCTGGACTCAGTTAAAACAAAAGAGGGCAATTAAAAAAGAAACAGAGAGCCTTATCATAACAGCTCAAGATCATGTATCAATAACAAACAACTTGAGAAAATATGTGTACGGGGAGACAGTATCAGCAAAATGTAGAGTGTGTGGAATTTGGCACACATTGTTACAGAATGTCCCAGGTTGGCTTATTGAAATATAAGAAATGGAGGCATGACCAAGTTGTGAAAGTTTTTGCTGTGAAAGCTTTGTCAAAAATTGGGATTTAAGCAGTACTTGGTATGATCATTGGGTTGAAAGAGTTCTTGAGTCAGAGATTTTTTTGAATTTTCCCATTCAAATGGATAAGAAGCTAGAAAATAATAAACCAGACATAATGATAACAGATATGGGAAAGTGAAATTGCTTACTAATTGATCCATCATGTCCATTTGATTCTTGGATTATAAGAAAGAAGAAAAATGAAAAACTACAATCCCTTAAAATTTGAAATTGTTAGAATTTAGAGTATGAAAATTGTAAAAATTGTTCCTGTAATAATTGGTGCATTAGGAACTGTGAAAAATGATATAGACAAATGGTTGGAGGAGATTGGAATAGAATGTCCCAAAGAGCTTCTACAGAAAGTTTGCCATTTAGGGGCAGGAAAGATTACCAGGGAGGTTTTGAGCACTTGAAAGATTATTGAAAGCTTGTGGATATCTCGGGTTATGGGTAGTAACCTGCTACCCACATAAATTGTATCAGGAATAAGAACAAACTTGAGTCAAATTGAATAATGATAATCCATTCTGTATATAGGAAGAAAATTACTAGTGAGCTTATTAGATATCTCTAGTTCTAAACTATAATAAATCAGTTTGCTGAGAATAAAAGGAAGATTCTAATGTTTCTATCAGTGCCACTGATTTGCATTTTGTATGGGATCAAATAGATAGATTGAAAGTAGAGAGGAGGAGGGTCAAGAAGAAGGAAGAGGAAGAGAAAGTTGAAAAATAAGGGAATTGAATAAGTGAAGAATAAGGAATGAGGTAATAAGGTGACAAATGTTGGATGCTGGTCAAAGAGGGGAGATAATCAACTCTAGCAAATTTGAAAAACCTTTAGCATTTAAACTGGCTATATCCAGCCCAAAATGTTCTGTCTGTCTTATGTTCAAACTGACCAAATTAGGCCTCTCACACATACATGACAATGTCAGTCAAATCATAAACAATTACATCATAAAAATCTCAAAGCTATGGAATAATACATCGTTAATTCTAAATAATATGAATGAATAAGTATTACAATTGACAGAGTAATCTGAATGCTAAAGGGACAAGGTAAGACAACTAAAAGATAATTCTTTAAGAAACATGGAAATTGGAAAACAGAATGCCAAATATGAAAAGCAACAGAGGGAAGGAGAAGAGGAAAAGTGTATGTATGTGTGTGTGTGTGTGTATATATATATTAATTTCTTTTCAGCTACTATCTTTTATTCAAAATATGAACAGGAATATATTTAACAAAAGAAAACATCTTAAATGCAACAAGCTGGAAGAGATAGATCACTGTCAGGTCCCAATACGTCAGGGTTTTGTTCCATTCACCTACAGAAGCAGTGACTCTCCCATTTACCGCAGCATCCAGGATGTGGGAGGGGGCAAAAGAATCACAGACTGTGGCGTCCCAGATGAGGCAGCTACCTCTTATCCATGAACTGAGGGTAAGACCATTTGGTCTCTTATCATCACTTCTGGATAATCCTGCCAGCTCCAGAACTGAGTGAATATTAATCCAAGCCAGGGCACACCTTAATGATTAAGTTTAGCTGAGTGTGACGAGTAAATGCAGTTTGTCCCATACTCTATGCTTCTATCTATACTCAACTGTAACAGGAATTGACAGACCCAGCTCTCTCCACTGTAATAGAGATTCATCCATCTCCTAGACCTTGTTGGAGAGGAGAGGATGTTGCCTACTAAAGGGGAGCAAGCCTGGATGGAGGAAAGAAACAGGGAAGAGATAAAGATGATCACTTGTGCAGATCTAGACCCTCAAACTGTTTAGGCAAAGCAGCCTGGTCACAGGACTCTGGGGAGAGTCTGACATGGGGAGAGTTTCCTGAAGATTAGGTTGTCAAAGCATTGGAGAGACAATGAGAATCTATAAGAGGGACTAACTCTGAGAAAATACAAAAACTTAGGAATTGACAAGTAATTCCTCAGTATATAAAACTTTGGTGGGGCTCAGTTACCTGAAGATTTTTTATAAGTTGCTCAGTTAGTAATTTTGGATTGAAAGATGGACTCAAAGGCTTGGTCAGTAATTGAGGCTCCAAGAGAACATGATGCTGATGAAGGAGGAACTGTGATAGAGGAGAAGGTGTCTGTAAACAGGTTTACAATCTGCTGATGTGAAGTTGGATGGTTGAGGAGCCAGAGCTCACATTTGAAACAATGCTAAGGCCCCTACAACCAAGTTCCTCAATCATCAGCCTCACAGTTGCAAGAACCTTGCTAGGAGCCCCCCCCTCTAGACAAGCATCATCAAGATACCAGACAATCAAGTCTAGGTCAGCTCCTATCTTGGTAACATCATCAATACCCAGTGCAAATAGAGCAGGTCCAAGTGGGTCACCCCGTTGAACTTCAGAGGCAGATGGGATGAAGTGTTCACCCAAGGAGAGGTAGGAAGGTTTCTGATAAGCTGGCCAAGCAAAGTGATACCCCTTTTTAAACTCTTTCTTTTACTCCAACCCCACCCCCCATGTATGTCACTTTGACTCTTGGCATGCTCTGTCATCCTCAAAGGGAGACCTGACCCATATCTGGGGTGATACAAATTCTCAAATCTTAGTGATATGTTCTGTTATCGGCACAATCATAAAGAGACAATAGCGCAAGTCTAGAGGGGTGACTGTGACTGTTGCCTGTGTAGTTGTTTAGTTGTGGTAGCAGCAGTAGAGAAAGATGACAATGATGATGATGGGTCAGTTGTAATGAAGAATGTAAAGGGCTGCTGATTGTGGAGTTTTAAGGGTCGTCAACTGGGCCAGGATTGAGGAGCGACTGTGACTGGTGGTCATGTTGTTGCTGCTGCTGTTTCTGTGGCAGTTTCCCTTTCTTGTTGTTGAAGGGTAGTTGGAGAAAATATATGTTGAAGCTTTTCAAAATTCCTGTGAATTAATTTAAACAAGGGACAAATATGCTTGGGTTTGTTCTGTATCTGCTTCTCCAATTGGATATCGAACAGTTTGAGTGTTCTTTTGGCAAAGTAAGTCAGTCATGTAGCATCTATGTCTTCAGTCTTGAAAAGACAGAACCATGCATTTATGTGAATGTTGATTTTCCTCTCGGATCACATTTGTTTATTTTTGTTTATTGTAGACGTATTGTGCATTGATGAGTCCATGTGACAGTATAACATTGCTCTATGGATGTGGAGGTGGAATGTATTTGAATGTATGAAATGTGAGATCAATGTATATATAAAAAGCAGGAAGTAAAGAAAATTTACTATGTACTCACGGGTCTGGGGCAATGGTAACATGAGGGTTCTCAATAAGATATTATCTATCATAGAGTTTTGGAACCAAGCACTGCCATTTTACATTTGTTTTATGGTATATAACATTATTTAAATCTTCATAGAGACTACTTTATCTTCTTATGATTACAAAGCATGGGTTTTGAAGGCATTTCTATTGAATAATTGGGTTGAGTTGAATTCTGTTTCATTTTCTGTTCCTTGACTACCCACTGGCAGGAGCTATGAAAACACATTTGCCTACTTTGGCTGTGATTAATGTCTGTTGGACAATTTGACAGGAGTTAGTGAGTGAGAGGACTGCACCAAGCTCTGTTTACAGCCGGATGCCCTTCCTAACACTGACCACTTTACAGAGAGTACTGGGTGCTTTTTTACGTGACATCAGCATCAGAAGTCACCAAATAACTTACAAAATAAGACCCCTCAACTGAGTGGAGTGTGGTATGGAGGGATGTGACTTTGTGCTAGGTGATAAGAAGTTAAAGTATGATAGACAGTGTTACACATTCATATCTATGTGTTTACGTATGCCAAACTACATCCCCACTCTTGGCACTATTTTGTTAGTGAACAGTACAACTGTGTGTAAAGTATATAATGTATTACTACGCTGAACGTCGAGTTCGTGTAACATGAGAAGTAAATAAACACATAACAATAACAATGGTTTTCATTTGGTTGTCTATCCCATTAGAACCCAAACTACACATAACATGGTGGCAGTGGTGAGATAATTAATCGGAAACTGTGCCTTTACAACGAAACAGAAACACATCGAACAAGGAATTAACAAACAAAACATCGCTTCATCTTAGGACAACAAACACGATGATCCAAGACGGCGACCCCCGTCACCGTACAGATGAATCTACATCCGATTATGAATTGGGATTCTAGTGATGTCGTAGAAGCATTTTAAAAATTCAAACAAAAAACTCAACTAGCTTTCAAAAGTTTCCTGAAAGGTACATATGATGATGAGAAGGTAAGCTATATCCTTTTATGGTCAGGTAATAAAGGAATAGACCTATTCAATAGCTGGGATATGTCAGAATCGGACTGCAATAACCCAGACACACTTCTTGAGAAATTTGAAAGGCACCTAGAGCCCAGGTCGAACCATAGAATTCACAGATACGAATTCCAGGGCCTGAAACAAGACCCACAAGAAACAATTGACAATTTCCTGTCAAGACTGAAAAATGTTGCAGAGAAATGCAAATTCAAAGACAGGGAGGAGAGAATTGTAGACCAATTAATATGGGGGTGTACCCACAAAGAAGTACAAAAATCACTAATAGGTAAGGACACTCTCCAGTTGGTAGAAGCAGTAGACACTGCAAGAGCATTCGAAGCCACTACCAAACAAATGGCCTCACTTAGCTTACAAACAAGCTCACTAGATAGCAGTGCAGATATTGTATCTAGGCACAGAACACATACCCACAAACAAAGAACATGCCAGTACTGTGGTACAGAGCATGAATTTAATAACCGAAAAAAATGTCCTGTATTCGGTACACACTGCAAAGCATGTGGAAAACTTAACCACTGGGAAAAAATGTGTAGGTTAATAAAATCCCAGAAATACAAGCCCCAATTTTCAAAGAGGAGCAGAAATAGAAGAGATATACATGCACAACAACAGGAACAAAACACCTCAGAGGAGGAATTCTTGGCAGTCGGCATAATAAATGTGCATGAGATGGGAAAGGACAACCGGAAGAAAGAAGATGAGGCATACACAACAATAAAAATACAGAAGAAGTCTGGCAGGAAACGAACAAACATAGACTTAAGGCTAAAGATTGACACTGGGGCCCAGAGTGATATCTTGCCTGTCAGCTTATACAAGAAGATGTTCCCAGAAGAGGATAGGGTCAGGAAAGGAATCCTCACACCAAGTGATGTAATCCTCACTACGTATGGAGGAACCAGATTCCACAATTGGGTAAAACAACTATCACAGGGACACACAAAGGAAAAATAATTAAGTGTTCTTTTTATGTCACAAGAACAGAAGGGTCAGCAATTCTTGGACTCAATACCTGCAAAAAGCTAAATATTGTGTCAATCAATGCTGAAGTGAAAGCAGCTCCAAGCAGGATTGACAGTGATATGCCTATCAAAGACTGACCACCAATCACAAACAAACAGGAGATGGAAGGACTAAGCATAAAGGTCCACCACATTGTAAATGTGACAACCACAAAGCTAGCGGAAATCAAAGAGGAGACCAGCAAAGATGAAGAACTTCAGCTCCTTACTCAGATGGTGATTCAGGGGTGGCCAGAAAAGAGACATCAGGTGCAACCCCTGATTCGTGAATATTGGGCCATCCATGATGATATATCAGTGGAGAATGGAATCCTGATGGCTGGATCCCGAATAATTGTACCCAAGTCAATGCAAGAAGAGATTCTTGACAAGATCCACCAAGGGCATCTTGGAATGGAGAAATGCAAGCTCCGAGCCAAGTCAGCAGTATATTGAGTAGGCATGTACAAAGACATAGAAAAGACAGTTTCTACATGCCACATCTGTCAAAAGTACAGAAACTCACAACAAAAGGAGGAAATGATATCTAGTGACATCCCAAGAAGGCCATGGCAAACTATTGGAGTAGATCTGTTCACAGAGGGCCAAGAATGGTATTTGATAATGGCCTGCTACTACTCCAAATTTCCATTTGTGAGAAAAGGGAAAGACCTGACAGCCAAAACAATCACTACAGTGGCTCGAGGACTTCTAGCAGAGCAAGGAATACCAGAGCAGATCATATGTGACAATGGAACCCAGTTCACATCACAAGAATTCAAAAAGCTAGCCGATGAGTATGGGTTCAATATTACAACTTCATCTTCACACTACCCCAAAGGCCATGGGTTTATAGAAAGATAGGTGCAGACAGTGAAGAGAACACTAGTCAAATGCCGAGAGACTAAGGAAGACCCACACCTGGCACTTCTGTCCCTACGAGCGACACCACTGAGAGCTGATATGAAATCCCCAGCAGAATTGCTGAATGGCAGGAAGTACAAAACTACCCTGCCAACTAAGATCCAACCTCCTATTGACCAGGAAGAGACAAGGGCAAAGCTAGCAGCCACTCGAGAACAATCACAGAGGTATTACAACAAACATGCACAATATTTACCTGAGATACTTGGAGGACATGTGCATACTCAAGATCCCATAACTAAAACATGGATCCCAGCACAGGTTGTCAGTAGAGCTGTAACTCCAAGATCATATATAATAGAAACGGAATCTGGTAGGCAGCTGAGACGCAACAGGGCCCACATCCGCCCAACACCAGAGCTGTCGAGGACAACGTGTACAACACCTGCTGCATTAGTGACAACACCCACAGAATCATCACCCCAACGTGCACCAACCACCTATCAGCAGCCCAACAACACACCTCAGACACCGGTGCGAAGCACAAGATCCACCAGATGGAGAAAGAACATTCTGCCACCGGTTCGATACCGTTAAAGAAAAAAAAAAGGGAAGATGAAAAGAGAAGACTACAAAGCAGAGGCAGAATAATCTCACGATTTCTGCTGTAGGATTGCCACCTCAGGCTGACAATCCATAGAGTAAGGGAGACTACTTATATTGTCTTCACTGCCAAAAGACCCCTTTATTTTTTTTTCAAGAAGGGATGTTACACATTCATATCTATGTGTTTACGTATGCCAAACTACATCCCCACTCTTGGCACTATTTTGTTAGTGAACAGTACAACTGTGTGTAAAGTATATAATGTATTACTACGCTGAACGTCGAGTCCGTGTAACATGAGAAGTAAATAAACACGTAACAATAACAATGGTTTTCATTTGGTTGTCTATCCCATTAGAACCCAAACTACACATAACAGACAGAAACAGGTGTGTTGCTGCTGAGAAGATGCTTGGAAAAGAGAAAGGAGAGAGAGAGACAAAATAAGCTGGTGAAGATGTGTCAAGTTACAGAAAGGTGAATATACATGAAGTAGTACAGAGGATTGGATAGGATAAATGGGTAGCTAAGTTCATGAGAATGTGAAAACAGTGGTTGATAGAGAGGAAAAGTAAGTGGTGAACATGTTTTGAATGGGTGTTAGGGCAATGATTTGTCAGGCAGATTCAAGGACAGATTGTGTGCAAGGTCATACACATAAACGATGAAACATGTCAACAAACTGACACAAACCATGACCAATGTGTGGATAAATATCATTGTCATAGAAGGTTTTTTTCCTGTAAAATCCACTTAACTATTGAAGCTGTTGATATTGATTCTTTTAAAATGGTTAAAGAATGGACAAAGTCAGAAGAGTTACAGTTCATGAGAGATATGTTTGTTATTGGGTTCATATTATTAGTGAAATTAATTTCATGACAGATACACATCTTGTAATAGGAATAGATAAACTGAAATATTTCTACAGAAAGTATGCAAGAGGCCAGAGGATAGAAGGTTGAGTAAATAAAGATACAGGAAAATGTTTCCTCAAAAGCAAGGATCAGATGGAAGGGTAGACACACTTTACAATATTCATCATCCTATTTTTAATTGCCACATTTCCATGTTTGCGTGGGTCACACAGAGTTTATTGAGAACTATTTTCTATGACTGAATGCCTTTCCTATCACCAACCCTCACGTGTGTGTACACACACCTCACCACATGGAGTAGAAACCAGATGTTCAGATAAGCAACCTTGTTTTCCAACCTAGCATACATCTAAAACCTCTTTTTTTTTAGTGCAGACTATAATTACCTTATTATTTCATTTCATTAACTATCTATTTCATTATCAATCTATATAAACACAGTTTCATCTTCCATGCCTTATGTTTAGAGAAAAAAACTTAAGATCCCTACACTCAATCCAACTCACTCTTTCTCCCTTCTCCCCCTCTTTCACGCTCATTTATTATTGTTATTTATTCATTCATTTATCTAATTTTGTCACAGTTTGGCTGACCGAAAACTTGGTTATAACTCTAGTTAAGAATTCAAAAGTCCAACTCTATCTCATTATTATCATTAATGTTTTCTCACACCAGCAGTCTGAGTTTTTGCTGTTTCATGGTGCCCAATTCTATCTCTCCCCCACTGCCTGTACTGGAAGTCTCTATCCTCTGACCTCTATCAGATGTCTCTCCCATGAACACCTTCAAAGGTTTAATGTTCCTTCATCCCTAACTCATCGTAAAGTCAATACCACCATGACCGATATCCAAACTACAGTGGAGAAGGCTAGCTACTGGATTTGGTTAAAAAGAGACGATGAGCGATGGCTAGAAGAATATTGAGCTTTATTTGATAACCATCTGATCTAGCAAGCGGGGCCTCATATCAGTGAGGGGGGGCCGATGTGCATTGATGGCTTCCGGTATGCGGAGTTTTTGACTGGTAGCACTTGCATGTGCAAGTTGTTTGCAAGACATGTAGCAAATACAATGATGGTGTAGTGTATGCAGGTTGAAGGCTATTGTATGTTTATGAGTTCTGCCAAATGCGAGCTTTATTTTCAGGTACATGATGCTGCTGTTCCCCATCCCAGGGTCTCGTGGGCCCACACCTCCCACACCCTCAGATTTAGTACACTGAAAGGTAGTTATGGGAAATTGTTGAGATGCTTGAACAGAGACGTGTAGATTTGTGCTGCATCCAAGAAGTAAGGTGGAGAGGAAGTTCTGCTAGGTTACTCACAGGCAAAGAACATAGGTATGCAGTGGATCTTGCATGCATGAAGTGGATTCGATCCACCATACCCAAATTTAAATTAACACTGCAACAGAACTTTTCCCACGGTGGAACAATGGTTTTTCTCTGACAGCAGTTTTACATTTTCCATATGTCTTTAGCTAGGCTGAAATAATGTCTAACCTCTTCTACTTCGCCAAAAGCGAGAATAGAGAAAACAAGACCACCAACTAAATCTATTGTTCTCAATGATATGTTTACCCTCCTGGATAGTTATAAAAGCAAGAACCCCCAAGCAAAAACCAAGTAGTCACTTGGCAACAACTGAGCGAGGCAGCTCATGACAACTCAATTAGTTAGGGAACAGACTGCTAGAATCATGATCACAAGGAATGCAGCTTTCTCAGTGAGAGAAAGGAAATTTACTGTCAGCAACTGTGAGACAATATTCCACAACCCAACATCTTTCACTAGCTCTAATTCTGTTCTCTTACAACATCATCTATCACTATCTGTGGATTACTACTAACAATTTGTGTATGCCAAACTATGCAAAAGAAAATTCTACCACATCCAACTTTCTTTCATATGCTCTCAGATGTTACAACTGCTGACACCGACATTTCATATTATTGTGTACCTAATCAATTTTAACCGTTACATTTTCATAGAAAATTGGAAATGAAGGTCACCATTCACATTGAAAGTGGTGTTTCAGTTTAACTACAGCCACATGGTTGAAACAAATAAAAGAATATATATATGTGAGAAGTACCCATAAGCTTATGCTTTTGTGATACAACAGTATTACAGAATCCTTAAAATGCCATCAGTAAATTTTAATTAGTTATAAGGATTCCCTTAGGATCAAAGTGCATCAACATTTGTTTATGTCTAAGTTGAAAATTTTATCTGATGATGGTTGATTTTATATAATGATGTAATCTTTTATGACTACTTTATATAAAATTCTATCAAAACAGCTATGCAAAATTTAGACACCATTCATGTTAACTATTTCATATATGAACATTATCAACCACACATATTTAAGGTATGTATTTTGCTTGTTTGCTGCAACGCAGCACTCTAGTGACAACTACCTCTTGGCACTAAATGTTAAAACACCTGAAAGTCATAGACAGGTAAGACAACTCACCTTAAAACCCATTCAGGAGTGATGGATACCAATATTTTGCCATCTTTGTGGATTATCAACATTATATACCTGAATCGGACTGGGGATGAAATAAATTGTCAGTCTATGATTATATACAAATAGTGTTTGTTCCCATTCCAATTCAGATACATAATGATGATAAGCCACAAAGATGTGTGTGTGTGTATATATATATATATATATATATATATATATATATATATATATATACACATATATGTATATGTGTGATAAATTGTGATATAGTTATTGTTTAAAACAGAACATGTACATGTGGAAAAGTATGCCTCTCAGTTGAAGGACTGAAAAGGCATGTCAAAAGAGTTCATACTGTGGCACCTATTTCTTCTGGCAGCCAGCACAGCTCTGTATTATGTAATGGAATGTACAAAACTTTCATCAGGCTCAAGATTCATACAAGGGCCTCACATTGCATCAACACTGGCTCATTTCAATAATTCTTTCTAGCAATAGCTTTGCTTGTATATGAGAAAGCAGCTAAGATATATATATATATATATTTATATATATAGCAAATAAGAAAATGGAGAAGCACAATAGTTGGCTCATCAACTTTAAGACATAAAATTTTATATATGTATTAGTGTATATTTGTGCGTATGTATATGTATGCATATACATGTGTTTGTTACCCATATATATATATATATATATATATATATATATATATATATATGCATGGAGGTGCAATGGCCCAGTGGTTAAGGCAGTGAATTCAAGGTCGGAGGATCGCGGTTTCGATTCCCAGACCGGGCGTTGTGTGTGTTTATTGAGCACCTAAAGCTCCACGAGGCTCTGGCAGGGGGTGGTGGCGACCCCTGCTGTACTCTTTCGCCGCAACTTTCTCTCACTCTTTCTTCTGTTGGCCTGCTCACTTAGCCAGCGGGGTGGCGTCATTTGAAGGCTAAAACAATGTGAAGCGCATTGTGACCAGCGATGTGTAGCAACATCTGATAGCCTGGTCGGTCACGTGATCACGTGATATATATATATGCAGAATAATATTGAAATAACCATATTAACTGTATGATATACGAATATACTGATACTGATTGTAAAATTAACATGATTACATCTTTCATAAACATCTATATTCTATATTTTATATTTCATATACTATGCATTGTGAATAGCAGAATACATGTAATCTAATATTAATAATAATAATAATATTAGTAATAAATGAATATTATATATGTACTCATGGATATGGATGTGTATGTATATTTCAGTATATATAATTAATTATCTATAACCATATATGTATGTATACTCTTTACTCTCTCTTTTACTTGTTTCAGACATTTGACTGTGGCCATGCTGGAGAACCGCCTTTAATCAAGCAACTCGACCCGGAACTTATTCTTTGTAAGCCCAGTATTTATTCTATCGGTCTTTTTTGCCGAACCACTAAGTAACGGGGACATAAACACACCAGCATCGGTTGTCAAGCAATGCTAGGGGGATAAACACAGACACACAAACACACACACGCATATATATATATACATATATACAACAGGCTTCTTTCAGTTTCCATCTACCAAATCCACTCACAAGGCTTTGGTCGGCCCGGGGCTATAGTAGAAGACACTTGCCCAAGGTGCCATGCAGTAGGACTGAACCCGGAACCATGTGGTTGGTAAACAAGCTACTTACCACACAGCAAATCAATATATATATATATTCAAATGTATGTGTATTTTGTTTTATATTTATATTTTTATGATTGTACTTTATAATCTCTGACGAGGCCTAGAGATATATATAAGTACCTCATTTTCAACTGCCTATTACCTCAATACACTTGACTAATATAGGCAGAATGAGATGCTTTTATCTATGGGCTGAAACCTCTGTAAGTGATTTTAATAATTTATATTCATGTTTTTTTAATAATTGCTTGTATTCTTATTTTTATATGCATAGAATAATATGCTATATGTATGTATGTTATTATAATTATCGTTTTAATACATAAATAAGTTAACATTTTAATATCCTAAATTTGATGAACCAACTATTGTGCTTCTCCATTTTCTTATTTGCAATATGAATTAATGGTAAAATATCTTTTTACCTTCACCCATTTAATACACTAGGTAAGTTAATTGCAATGCAATAAAAAACACTTTTGTATTAATAATTGGGTATTATACCAACAGTATATTGGATAGATATTATCCCTTTGCAGGTTGGACCCACAACCCCTAACTTTCTTGGAGTATATATATATATATATATATATATATATATAGAAAGTTGAAGAGGAACACAGAAGTTGATATGTATAGGGAAATAAGTCAAGGTAGAAAATGCTAAAATAATTTTATCATAGAAAAACATTTCAGTACCTGTTTCAGTCATTAAGACTTTTTCAACTCTTAGTATGGAAAACAATTAAATTTTGGAAAAATTAAATGAAAAGTTTTTTTAAAGAATATTTGCATAGTTTTCAAATACAAGGGGCATTTTCCTTGTTCCTGCCTGTCTCTGTCTCTCCTTTTTACTCTTGTGGGTTTGAAATCTTTGTGAATTTTTGGCAAAGAAGAAGAAGAAGAGGAAGAATAATAAAAGAATGTGGGAGTGGTATGATAGTAGTAGGATGTTAAATGGTCAAGTGCCCTGAAATTGACTTGTTGTGGATTACAATAGTGATTGAATTCTTGAGGTTTCTCTTTTGAATGTATTGTTTTTAATATTTGTGTGGGTGTTATTCTAAGCAGCAGCAGTAGAAAAATAAGGAAGGAGGTGGTGGAGGGGAAGAAGAAGACAAAGAAGGAGAAGGTGAAGAAGAGAAAGAATAAAAAAAATGCGGGAGTGGTATGATAGTAGTAGGATGTTAAATATGGATTATAGTAGTGATTGGAACTGTTTTTAATTAATTCTTGGGTATCTCTTTTGAATGTATCACTTTTAATATTTGCATGTGTGCTATTCTAAGGTCATGGTGGATATGTCATTTATTATAGATGCGTTCAAAAGGGGTCTGTATTTTATGATAAAGAACAACTCTTTACTAATTCGTTGGCTATAGGTTGTATTGTACCTGCATATGGGAGAAGTACCCATAAGCTTATGCTTTTGTGATACAACAGTATTACAGAAGCCTTAAAATGTCATCAGTAAATAGTATATTAGTTATAAAGAATCAAAGTGCATCAACATTTGTCTATGTCCAAGTCGACTGTTGAAAATTCTTTTCTGCTGATGGTTGATGATGGGGAAAAATTCTGAAGCTTGGATTTTTGTCATTGGTGCAAATGTCGATGTGTTGGTTGAATGCTATTTTTCTGTTTTTCAGAATTTTGATCTGGGATCTGTGCAGAGCCCCCATCCCTTGACATAGACTGCTTTTTGTTTGGCCTATGTATTGCTATTGATACCCAAAGCAGGTTAGTGCGTATATCAGGTTCTCCAGAGCACATGGGAAATTGCTTTTCAATGTGAAACGTTGTCCCTGTTTGAAGGAGAACTCTGATCCCTCAATTAAATTGATACATATCTCACAGTTGGGTCTTCTACATTTTTAACTGATGGCTTCAGTGTTGTTGTTGAGTGTATTCAGGCTTGTGTTAGGAGATTTTTCATAGATTTGGGGCTATCTCTTACTTTTTATGATGGTGTGTGTTTGGAGGATTAAGTTCATTCTGTGGTCATTTTTATAGCCGGGGAATGTTTTGAAGGATGGTGTTGAAAGCTTCATTGTTAAGAGGGTTGTGTGTCAGTGAGCCCTTCTCTTTATAGGTTTAACATGGATTTTAGGTCTCTCATTATTTTCTGCTGACTGTAGAGTTGGGCCTTTTTATAATATGCTGTGTCTTCTAATATGGATAGTACCAGAATGTCAAGAGCACAGGCCAAACAAAAAACAGTCTACATCAAAAGATGGCTCTGCACAGATCCCAGATCAAAATTCTAAAAAACAGAAAAATAGCATTCAGCCAACACATCGACATTTGTGTCAATTACAAAAATCCAAGCTTCAGAATTTTTCCCCTCTATCAATGCAGGTATGATGCAACCTGTAGCCAATTATTTTAGCATTTTCTACCTTGACTTATTTCCCTTATATATATATATATACACACACATACATATGACAGGCTCTTTTCAGTTTCTATCTGCCAAATCCACTCAGAACGCTTTGTTTGGCTCAGAAATATAGTAGAAAACACTTGCCCAAGGTATCATGCAATGGAACTGAATTCCAAACTATGTGATTAGGAAGTGAACATTTTACCAAACAGCCACTTCTGTGCCAGTATGCCTATATTATTTTATCATGGTATTGTGTATTAGAGAAGTAGAAACAAAAATAGGTCTTATATACATCAACAAATCATTTATGAAGAGTATCTAATAGAATATTTTGAGTAACTGATAAAATGCCTGATAATATTTAGTTATATCTCTTTGCATTTTGAGTTCAACTTTGTCTTTCATCCTTCCAGTGTTAATAATGCAAAATACCGTTAAGTATTGATTTCCATTTAATTGATTATATCCTTCTTTCCACAAAGTATAGGGCTTTGTGGATAAGTTAAAAAGACCAATATTTGGTGTATATATTGTGACTTCCAATTCTAGAAGGTCTGATTTTTGTGGTCCATTACCATCATCATCATCATCGTTTAACGTCCGCTTTCCATGCTAGCATGGGTTGGACGATTTTGACTGAGGGCTGGCAAACCAGATGGTTGCACCAGGTTCGAATCTTAATTTGGATGCCCTTCCTAACGTCAACCACTCTAAGAGTGTAGTGGGTGCTTTTTACATGCCACCGGCATGGGGGCCAGTCAGGCGGTACTAGCAACGACCTCGCTCAAATCTTTTTACACATGCCACCAGCACAGGTGCCAGTAAGGCGACTTTGGTAACGATCACACTCGAATGGTGCCCTTTTACATGCCACTGGCATGGAAGCCAGTTGGCTGCTCTGGCAACGATCATGCTCGGATGGTGCTCTTGGCACCCTACTAGCACAGGCACAAGTGCCAGTAAGGCAATGCGGGTAACAATCATACTCGAATGATGCCCTTTAAGTGCCACTGGCACAGAAGCCAGTTAACCGCTCTCTCAATGATCATGCTCGTATGGTACTCTTTGCACCCTGCCAGCATGGATGCCAGTCATCAAATTTGATTTTGATTTTGCTTTTGATTGATTTCAACAGGTCTTTGCAAGCAGAATTTTAGTGTCCAAAGAAGGAAAAGGTTATGCATAAGTGGGCTGGTTACACCCCTGGCATAGGCCATGAGATTATGGTTTCATTCGGCTTGCCGGGTCTTCTCACGCATGGCATATTTCCAAAGGTCTCGGTCACTAGTCATTTCCTTGGTGAGGCCTAAAGTTCGAAGGTCGTGCTTCAACACTTCATCCCAGGTCTTCCTGGGTCTACCTCTTCCACAGGTTCCCTCAACCATAAGGGTGTGACATTTTTTCACACAGCTGTCCTCATCCATTCTTGCCACATGACCATACCAGTGCAGTCGTCTCTCTTGCACATCACATCTGATGCTTCTTAGGTCCAACTTTTCTCTCAAGGTACTTACACTCTGTTGAGTATGCACACTGACATTACACATCCATCGGATTATACTGGCTTCATTCCTTGTGAGCTTACACAGTCACAGCCCATGTTTCACTGCCATGTAGCATGGCTGTAAAATTATCAATATTATACAAATACAAATTCAATCAACTATACACCTCTCATACAAATTTTTGTGAGAAATCAATATCGGATAGAGGTATTGTACTCGTGAATTCAGCTCGGAATGATTAAAGGTACATTTAAAAAATTTTTTTTTTAATATTTTTGATGATTTGATCTAGAGACAGGGTCTGTTTCATAATCTCCATAGGCCATCCAAGACCAGTGAGATCAATGCAGTTGATGTTCTTGAACAGCCACAAGTTGATGAATGCAAGAAACATATGGGCTACAAAGGAATTCCTGAGGGAAGATGAATTGGGAAAGTAGTTTGTACAGAGCCTAGAGATAGGTACAATATGACTGAGGAGAGAAGAGTGAGTTGGATGGGTTTGTGTGGAAATGGCATAATATTAGCCAGTTTCAAGAAGCAGAGATCATTGTAGCAATGATAGAAATGGCAGAGTGAGGAGGTACAGCACTTCCATGGTCCATATGTTCCCACCATGAAGACATGAGCATAAATACAAACTACGTAAGTAAACCAGGCTATAAAGCACAATGGGGAATGATCTTTACAAATCTTGATACATATTTTGTTTCCAGATTTATTCTTTGTAGCATAATGTTTTAAAGTATACAAATGTCTTCCTACTGTAAAACTCTATCATTTTAGTTTTATCATTGTGGATTTTACTTATTACAAAAATTACATTTTCTCTCTTCTTTATGTGTCCTGCTTATAGGTATCATGGACTATATACCACTTAGCATATTACTGGGTTTGTCTTTCTGTAGCCAGCTGATAAGGCCATCTTTTCTCTCTGTCTTACCTGGCAAGTTCTTCCTTTGAATTTCTCTGTTGACATTACTGATGGTCCAGTGATCTTAGTTTATTGCCTCCTTATATTATTAAGAAGTTTTCTGATAGTTTCTTTCTCTTCTTATTGCATTAAAACATATATTCTGCAAGAATTCTTGATTTATCTAGCAAACACAAACAAAAATATGTCTCTTACTTTCATGAAGGATTCAGTTGCAGGAATTAAGTCATATCAGCTTTCTTTGATGTGATGTTGTATTGCTGAAAACTAGATCTTTGAATTCTCTTGTGTCACACTCATGTCAATTTGACAAATGGTCTTCATTTGGATGTGGTCTAAGATGCTTCTGTGTGCAGCAGTAGCACTGATATGTGAGCATCCTTTCAATGTGAGTATTATCTGCTAATTTGTTTTTCATTCATTCTTATGTACTGTATCATACATTTACTCAGTGTGCTCCAGCAAATATGATGAAGTATGTGCTTTGCTGAGGAGGTCTCAGGAAACCAAAACATGCCCTGAGTTATATCCCATACTTGCTGAAAAGATTAAAATAATATTAGTATTTGAGCTAATTTTTTCTTTTCTTTATCACATATTCATTCTTTATTAGTATAGATTTTGAATGTTCACAAATATACTAACACTAATGTAACTATTGTTTTTTATGAATAAGTATTTCCAGTAATTTATTTACAAAAGGGACACAGTTAAGTCTTGCCTGCTCAACTTTTGATGGAGTGTGCAGGGGAATCATCATGATCTACAACATTGTATGTCTTTGGCATCTAAATCTGGTGGAACTATTCCCTTCAAGTCTGACCACAGCCAATTTATTCCTGAGAGGAATGTGGAATAATCAACTCCATTACTGGAGTGGTATTTTATTTATCAAGGATAAAAAACAAAGTTGATCTTACAGGGATTTGAAAACAGCCATGAGTCTAACTATATCAGAGTTGTCCAATCCTAGTCCTGCTGCCACACATACAACCTCCCAGCAACAAACCTCTCCAGCCAGGGTTAGGCCAGTCTTCAGCAGCTTCACTTAGCCATCTAAATTGAATCTAAAGCCCTGTTCAAAGATGTGAGACACCATCCTCACTGGGGACATACCCAAAGACCATCACAGTTTGGGTAAACTTAGTTTCATGATATTTGAGACATCACATGGATTGTAGGAAAGCCACCTGTTTTTCTGGATGTTGTGCAACTGGTCTGGCAGAAATACTTTTCATCTGAGAAGAACCAGATCCTTTCCAGCTCAGCTGGATGCCTCAGCTTGTTCAGGAGCTTCTTTACCTTTGTTAAGTAGATTTTTTTCTGGCCTTAGCTGTCAGAATTTGTCCCTTACGCCTCTTGTATGAGTGGTAGCAAAAGTCTTTATTCAAGTTCAGCTTCATGATGGTGTCTCAACACCCCCCTCTTTCACCAAAGCCTGAATTCTCATGCTTAGATTTTCCATAAGTCTGTCCTGCTGCTGTTGATGAACACCAGCATGCAGACACAGTCAGAGAGCCTGCCATATCACATCTTGCAGCGTTTACAGCATTCTCAGAACAATGATGTCAGCATTTTGATATCTGTGCAACTCATCATGACACAGGGAACTCTTTTCTACTATTCAAATGGCTTCCAGTATGCCATGTCAGCTAACTTTTTCTTAACTACAACCTTTAATCTTTATGCTCTTCAATGCTATTGACTGTTCACCAATACTTGAAAATGTTTCTGAAAAAAGAAGGCATAAAAAATTGCCAAATTTAGCTCAAACACCTTGTATACCCTGGTAGCAACAAAGCTGAAAAAATTATGTAAAAAGAAATCATCAAAACAAAATATAAAAAGCATTAAAAATTGTTTATTTTGCTAATTACTAGAAAAATACTTACAAAGCCATATAACAAAAAAATAAGATGTGCAAAAAACAAATGATGGTGATAATCTATGATTTCTACCTTAGAGTCAAGGTAACAGATTTGGTGGGAGAGGGATGTAGTAAATTTATTGGCTCCTATTGCCCCACTGCTTAGATGAAGAAAGGTTGAACCCTGCAGGATTTGAATTCAGGACATAACTAAATATTGTAAGGTATGGTCTGTCATTATATCAGTTCTACTGTCCACCATACTGATCATAGATTGTTTGATTTTGAATACAGGAACAGTGGTCACGCATTAGTTGGAATGGACAACTGACCAAATAAACCTCAGTAATTCGATGGTATTTATTTTATTGATTCCCCCAAATAGATAAAGTATAAAATCAACTTTAGTTGAATTTGAAATCAAACTGTAAAAGGACTTAATTCAACACCACAAAGTATTCCTTTGAGTCTGTCATCCACCAGTGGGGAACTTCCTGGATCTTGTCATGTAAACATCATCAGATTCAGTCTCCTACCAATAATTATACAATGTTATCTATGTAACAAAAACAAAGGGAGTTCAACATGAGTATGTATCTTGTAAATGTATCTTAGTTGAATTCCTGCACATCATCCGCATCAATCTGTTAAATATGCAAAGAAGAGTAAATTGAAGAAAAGAAAGCATAGGAACCTCTTCTGATTTTATCCTTTGCTACACAAAAGTTGTTTACTCCCACAAGAATCATAAATGAACATCAACAACATTAAGCTCACTACTATGTAACCTTTCTAATTATATATAGAATTCTTAGGACAGGTTGCATTGTAGTATCAGTGGTGTGGAGAGGGAGACTTACACCACGGGGCAACTTCTTGTCTTCAACAGAAAATAATTATATTTGCTGAGACCTGAGCTTTAGAGAGTAACTTTCCTGATGCAGATACACAGAACATTTGTAAGTGATGAGAAAAGCCATTAGTATACACTTTGTGTTCAAGTTGGCTTTGTTTTCACATGAGAATTAGGGTATCCAACATAATTTTTAGCTCCAAGTAGCTCTGACTCAAGAACTGTTCATCTTTATTTTCAAACTGCATATCTTGGACATCATGGAGTAGTGCACACTGGATGTCTTTTCTTGTTTTGGTAATGTTATTTGAAGGAAATTTGGTTGCTATTTCTGGCTAGTTGAGCGACTATGTTGAGGCTACCTTGGGGTTTACCCATCCTAATGTTTATCTTGCTGATGTTTGAGTTTATTATTATTGTTCACTTACAGGATGTGTAGAGTCATTAGAATGTCAGACAAAAAGTTTTACAGCATTTGTTTTGGCTTTTCTACATTCAGAGTTCAAATCCTGCCAATATCAACTTTGCCTTTTGTCCTTCTGGGGCTGGTAAAATAGAATACCAATCAAGTACGAGGCCAATAGTATTGTCTAAAAACCCTCCTCTCAAAATCGCTTTGTGCCTAAAGTGAAAACTATTTTTATTAGCTACTTTCAGGACAGTGTATTAGTAACATTGTTAGAACATGGGACAAAGTGGAACAAAGGTCTTTACAGTATTTGTTCTGATGTTTTGCCTCGTGAGTTCATATTGTCATCTTTGCCTTTTATCTCTCTAGGATTGATGAAATGAAGTACAGGTACTGATGATAATTTAATTAACTGACACCTCCAAATTTCAGGATTTGTGACTATGTTAGAAACAGTTATTGATTACTTGTCCTTCGTAGTCATGATAATTGGAGCCCTTATCAGTTTCCTTGAGTGGTCTTAGATAGTTGTCTGCCATCTGAATATCTCATTTTACACATTCTGTGTACCCTTTTGTTCTCCATGGCTGTTTTCTATTTTTTATAATTAGTTGTATGTAAACCACACCAACAATATTTTTTTGTAATTTATCCTTGTAATACTTCTTCAACCATTGCCCTTGTGGTAACTAAAAGAAATCATCTATGTGTTAATATGTTAAGACTGAAATGTGCTATATGTGCATATGTGATCAGTTGAAGGGAAAGGCAAAGAGTGAGAGCGGAAAGAAGTGTTAATGACATGTGATAGGGGAAACAGTAATAGCTATATTGTGATTAAAAAGTTAGCTGAAGTGAGTGACAGAAAGAGAGTTAGAAAATAGAATGTTTATAAAAGGGGAGATGTTCTGGTGGTGAGGTTAATGAAAGGCAAATAGAAAGAGGGTAGGGAGAGAGTAGTGACATTATTGCCACCCAAATGAAAAGTGAAGAGAAAGAGAGAAATGATAACGATGTAAAAAAAGGAAATGACATGGTTAAAAAGTTTGTTGAAGTAAAAGGTAGATAGAAAAAAAGAAATATAAAGTTTTAAGCAGAGAGAAATTTTAAGCATTATATATTATTGTGACTAACAAAAAAATGATATTTTGATATTAATTTTTTATATCCTCTATCTGTTAATCTATTTATCTACTTATCCATTTTGATAAATTCATCAATGAATGGTTGGATAGAAGACAGAAGGCCTATGTTAGATATGATAACAAACATATCATAGATAGAAAGATATATTTTTCAATGAAAGTGAAAGAACATGGATGTTATTATTTTTTTTTTTAATTTGTTATTCCAACTTTGTAATGACAGCTAAAAAAGTAGCAGTGGAAAAGGGTGACTTGGAAACTAAGGCATGCACTCTGTAATGCAGGCCAATTGCCAAGGTAGAGAGTAGGGCAGGGAGTCTTATTCTCCTCACCTCAGAAAAGTATCCCCACACCCATCTGTGAATGTGATATGAGCTAATTTTAATGTAAGAAAATGCACTTCTACCAACAGGCCACACTTTGGGCTTGATACTCCTCTTCACTGGACTTGATGGTCCCCCATTACCTTGTCATGATGACTGTTATTGGTTACAGAAGAAATCTGAGAAAATAATAGAACCTATAAATACTGAGCCATTTAAAATTTATTTGTAAATCAGTTCAGTTCTTTGGTTCATTTTGAGCAAATTCATCCATCACTTTGCTAAAAAATGTATCAGCACCATGCTCTGCCTTCATCTTATTCAAAAGGTCTTTATTCATGGAAATGAAGACCAAATTGCACATTCTCTCTTTACTTTGAGAACATCTCATATAATTATTTACTTGCTTTAATGAAAAATGCACTTTCTCACAGGAAACAAATGTGGCAGGTATGGTCAAAATTAGATCTAGTAATTCTGTTAAATCAGCCAGTATGGTATGGTTCAAGCTCCCATATTATGTTTGTGACTTCTTGGATGCTTGATGTTTGCCTTGCAAACATCTGTAGCATAAACTGATTTCAGCTCACATTTCAATTCATCTAAATCCAATATGTTTTTATAGACATCCAAAAATGAAAACATTTCCACCAAAAATTCTTGTTTCATCATATCCTCCAATTTAACCTTTTCAATATATTATGGAACTGAATAAAAGCTGCTTTCCAGTGTCAATTGTTGTATCAATTTGTTTTTGGCCAATGGTGTTCAGAGAAATTACAGAATTCAGATGGTTCTGAGATTTTTGTGCTTTGGTAAAGCTGTAATCAAATTGTGCAAATTGCAGTAGCCAGTAGTTCGCCATGTGTTCTAATGCTGACAAAATAACAGCCATGAGAAACAACAATTTGTGGCTGTATGGTAAGAACTGTATGGTAACCAGTTTTAGTTCCACTGCATGGCACCTTGGGCAAGTGTCTTGTACTATAGCTTCAGGTTGACCAAAGCCTTGTGAGTGGATCTGGTTGATGGAAACTGAAAGAAGTTCTACATATATACATACATACATACATATACATATATATATGTGTGTGTGTGTATATATATATATATATATATTATATATATATATATATATATATATATATATATATATACATATATATATATATATATATATATATATATATATATATATATATATATATTATATATATATATATATATATATATATATATATAATATATATATATATATATTTCTTTATTGGGGCAAATTTGGCTTGCAGCTGTTCTGTTTCCAGTAGTTATTATAGGTACATCACTGATAGGTTTACTCAATTGGCCTGTAGAAAGACCATGTTGAATGAGAGGTGACTATGGATGGCTCCTTTAATACACTGCATCGTCGCTTACAATAATTGCAAAAAAGAATGAGTACAAGTGCCAGTAGGAAAAGAAAGACACAACTGGTAGAATGTTAAGAGCTTTTATTTATGTGTTAATATGAGTGTCTGTGTGTGTCATATAAGCATAATAATAATAACAATAGACAGGCCGTCATGTATACATAATGTGTATGTGTATGCATAAAAATACAGAGCATTGAAAGAGTCTATAACAGGACGATAGAGGAATGTTCAGACACAAGGAAGATAAATACCAGTTCATAGTAAGGTACACAATAGATGAAGTGCTGTAACAAGAAGTTGTGGTGAAGAAGCAGAGCCGTTTGAGGCACATGTCATGTAAGAAGTTGTGGCTACTATGCTGCTGCTGGTCACTTGATACAGGAAGTTCTCGCAGGTTGTATTGGCTGTTAACCATGGTGAAGTAATTCCCAAACAGTGTTGAGATGGCACTTCGGTGTACGTAGAGAAATGTTGTTGACATTAAGACGAAGGTGACAGAGATGGAGGTCCTGATGCTGCTGAACGAAGCATTGATGTTTCTCTATGTGGCTGCTGGTGTTGTCGCTGGAACTGGCTCTGTGCTCAGTCATTAGACCTTAGACGGTCTAGAACCAAAAGACGTTGACTTGATGAATTGCTGAAGTTTTATAGCAAGCTATTGGCGCAAATGGAAATTTAGAAGAGACTGTCTCATGCGACCTTATCAGAAGGCTGCGATTGGTTGGGTTGCACACTGGAGCATAATACAGCAAGAGACAAATTGTGCAAATGCCAACCAATCAGAGTAGTGGACACAACAGGATCCAAGCGACCGAAGGCTAGCTGTTATCTACTATGTCCGTACTTATGTATATATAACAGAGAGAGAGAAAGAGAGAGAGAGAGAGAGAGAGAGAGAGAAAGAGAGAGAATTTCACCAAGCATCCGCTACAGGCCTATTGATCAATTGAGGAAAATTGAACAACCTAAGAAAATTAATGCTACTTTCATCAGAGCCATTTCTAGTTATAACAAGGAATGGCTACTGTCTGTGGAAGGTGGGAGGAAAAGATGGGAATGTTCAAGTAGAATAGAGAACAGAGGAAGGCAAGTTACAACGGGGTGGAAGTAGGTAAGAGAGTGGTACAGGAGTCACTTACTAGAAGTAGGGGCATTATATTACCAAATTTGGAAGAGGGACACTCTAAAACAAATAAAAGATAAAGAATAAAATATATACTCTTAAGTAATAAAACATACATACAAGTTGACTAAGCATCCATTTCTTGTCTAAATCTGTCCAACTCTGAGGAGAGCCTAAGTCCTTTGAATAGGTAATTTTTTGCTCTTTGCCTCACAGGATAATAAAAACTTCAGCACTTCAAAAGAAAAGGCTGAAATCTGGTTTTAAGCACCCCATACAACATAACATTTTTATTTTTTGGAACTTTCAGAACATTTTTGTGAATTTGTGTTCTACATAGGAGAATTCATACGATTATGAATGAATAAAAAAATTTTTTTGCAATTTTTTAAACCCCTCCTCCCACCCATAAATCCTAAATGTTCCACTCTTATTTAAATTTTTTTTAAATCAGAATTTAAAATATGGACAGTCCAGATTTTTTGCTTAAATCCCAGCAGTGGATGATCCATGACTGTATCATCGTTCTATGTGTTATGGGGAGAAAAATATTGAAAAAGATAAATACATGTCAGAGTGGCAAAGAAACAAGGATGGTATTGAGTGTTCATATAGGATGTTAAGAACAATAGATAAATTTCCCTTAAATCACACACACAAAAGATCATTTTTTGTTGCATAATTGTATAAATTCCCATGTGTAGAACACAAATTTATGAAAATTATCAGAAAATTCCAAAAATAAAAAAGTTACAAGAAGTTACATGGGGTGCTTAAACCAGAATATGTTGATAGCATGTCAGCTGGCAAGCAGTAAAAAAAAAAATGCTTTTTCTGCCTTTCTCTCTGTGACCTCTCAATCTTTCATCGTATCTCTCTTTTTCACCTCCCTTCCCGAAGATAATAATAGAACACAACAAAATAACACTGTTCCCTTTTCTTAACTATAATTGAAAAAGAAAAACTGCTTGCTTCTGCCTTTCTCTCATTTGTCTTTTTTCTCTTCATACTCCCAGATTGAAGGGAAGAGGAAAGTAATTAATTCATTGCTTTTATTTCTTTTCTCACTAAGCAAACACGATCTTTTTTTTACTTAGGTTTTTTTTTAAATGATGTTTATGATTTATACTAAGAAATGAAGGAATGGGGAATACAATAAATATCACAAGTACATAAAATGAAGATAGCAAAAATTATCAATGATTAATTTTATATTGCACAAAAATGATTTATCCTAGAAAAAAGTAAGGCATGTAATGCATGTATTGTATACATACACTAGAAGCAGAAGTGAAACCACTCGAACAAGGACAGAAGCATCAACATGTAGAAGGCAAAATATGAATCAAAGAGTATAGAGTGAGTAGTGACCACAGAGACAGGAACGTATTTAAGATGATAAAATGAAGATGAGAGAGAATGTCAAAAAAGCAAAAAGAAAACAAAAAAAACTGTAAACATTGGTGACCGCTATTTGAAGACCATCAAATGCCACTTGTGTAGTCTAAGTTACCATCAGAGCTGCATCGGCATTACTGAAAGCTTTTCTAACTGGACATGCAACTGATGTCGCTTCAGCTCTGACATCCTTAGTAAGATAGAAACTTGCTCTGATGTCCAGATGCCTGTTGAAGATTTTGCAGGGTTTGTCCAAGCTGAAGCTTGTCAATTGGATCCTTAAGGATGCTCAGACTCATTTCATCCGTATTCTCTTGAAACTGCTGAAGAACATCTACCTATCCAGCAATACCTTGGATTGGTAGAAACTTCCTGTTCCCTTTGGTTTCCCTTTACATAATAAATGGGAACAGTGGATCCCTCACTTCTTCCCTGACATGGCAGTCTGAATTTACCCCAACCACTGTTCATCTCATGTCAGTCATCAGCTCAACCCCAAACAATGGTCAACCACCTAACTTAAAGGTTATTAATGTCAAATTCAACGAATTTGATATTAAAGGGGCTGTTTGCCTTCTTTCCTCTCTGTCCTCCCTTGTCCTGTGTACCACAGACTCTCTCAACCAACTGAAGGAAAAATATCCTCCAGTCCATCCAGATGATCACCTACACTGGCCTGACTCACCAAGTTTTCAACAACTCATCTTCACCCCTGACACTATCAGGAGAGCAATTGCCTCTTCCAGCAGGTTCTGGCACTGGGATCAATGGCTTACAACCTCAGCATCTCAAGGATGGTATCTCCCTGTCAGCTGGTAATACTTGGCTCCAACTCTTGGAGAACCTAACACAGTTCATAAACTTGTTCTTGTCTAAGAGCCCTTGCCTACATTCATCCCCTGTTCTTTGGGACCAAATTATTTGATCTCACCAAGCCTAATGGTGACCTCCACCCCATTGCAGTTAGTTGTACTCTGTGACGGCTCACAGCAAAAGTCTGCCTGTCCTCAGTTTCTAACCACCTGACTGAGGAATTTTCCCCTATTCAGCTAGAAGAGGGTACTAAGCTAGGTTGTGAGGCTGCTGCTCATGCCACCAGGGCTTTCACCAATTTTCCCTTTGAGTCCCCAAAGGTCATCCTAAAAATTGACCTTAAGATGTCATCCTCAGTGCATTACTTTGGCAAGCCTATAGAGAGCCCTCCTACCTCTCATTTGGTGACCACCTCATCTTATCTGCCTCTGGAGTCCAACAGGGTGATCCACTTGGTCCTGCCCTATTCTCATTGGGTATTGATGATGTTATCAAGATGAGAGCTGACCTAGACCTAAATGTCTGGTACCTCGATGATGCTTGTTTGAGAGACCCTCTTGACAAGGTGCTTGCAGCTGCAAGGATGATGATCGAGGAACTTGGTTGTAGAGCTCTTTGTGTTAACAGCTCCAAATGCAAGCTCTGGCTCCTCAACCACCCAGCTTTGGATGAGCAGACTACTAAACTATTTTTTAACTCCCTCTCCTCAATCATGATTCCTCCATCATTAGCGTAGTGCTCCCTTGGAGCCCCAGTTACTGACCTAGCTTTCGAGTCCATCTTCACATCCAAAATGGCTAACCTCAAACAACTTTTAAAAAATCTTGAAGTAATTGAGCCCCATCAAGGTTTTTTTATACTTGGGAATTACTTGTCAATTCCTAAGCTATTGCATTTTCTGAGTTAGCCCCTCTTACAGATTCCTGTCATCCCTCCAATACTTTGACAATACTTCAGGAAACTAAAATGCTTGGTCAATGTCAAACACTCCCCAGGCTCCCCCGACCAAATTGCTTTACCCAAATGGTTTGTGGGAGGTCTAGGTCTGTGCAAGCACTCATCTTTATCTCTTCCCTGTTTTCTTTCCACCATCCACGCTTGCTCCCCTTTAGTAAGTAACATCTTCTCCTCTCCAACATGGACTAATCCCAAAAGGGAGATGAATGAAGCTTTATCAAAGAAGAGAGCTGGGATTGTCAGTTCCAGTTACAGTGGAGGATAGATGGAAACAGGTAGTATGGGATAATCTGCATTCAGGTATCACCTTCAACCCTCTTCTTGATCAATCCAATCAATTTTCAAGGTGTCGCTTACTTTCAACTAATGCAAAATTCTCAGGGGACTGGATTGAAGCCCTGCCTGTGGCTAACATCAGAGGTCTACTCAGTCTAGATGAACTCCATTGCACTTAGAGTGAATGCTGACATCTGTAGAGGATTGCGATGCTGCTGTGGCAGGCCCCTCGATCCCACAGGTCTTCTTGCTGCCTAAATGCTGGTTGCTTCACTCATCAAATTGAGTGCCTTGGCTCAGATTAATATCCCCTCAGTTCTGGGGCCGTTGGGGTTATCCAGAAGTGATGGAAAGAGACCAGATGGTCTTACCTTTTGTCTCTGGGTTGAAAGTAAGTGACACCTTGAAAATTGATCAGATTGATCAAGAAGAGGGTTGAAGGTAGGTGCCTCATTTGGGATGCCACAGCCTGTGACTCCTTTGCTTCCTCCCACATCTTGGATGCTGCAGTTAATGGCAGGGTCACTGCTTCTGTAGTTCAGTGGAACAAAACCCTGAAGTATTGGGATCTGACAGTGAAGTATCTCTTCCAACCTGTGGCATTTGAGACATTTGGAGGGACTGTGCCACTAACTGCGAAGTTCTTGTCAACGTTGACAGCTCACCTCACCAAGGTGTCAGGTGATGCCTGTGAGGGCACTTGGCTTTCCCAATGCCTTAACCCCGCCATCGCCTGTGGTAATACAGCAAGCGCGCTGGCTTGCTTCAGTAGGTTCCTTGTGGTGTGTGACCAGTTGCTGTGTTAAAAAAAAATCCCCACAAATGATTTCAATACAGTTTTAACTGAAAGATTTGGAAGAATTAGATGAAAGTTCTCTGGTAATTTTCTTTCGTGTAAATAAATGTTTGCTCATGGTGTTGCCATCATGGTAGTTGTTGCTGTTATTGCTGCTGTTGTTGTTAATTGTGTTACTGATATTGATATGACCATCCATGAAATTTCTTTTGTGTGTGTCTGGGTCTGCTTCATATGTTGTATGTATCCATGCCCTTTATATAGTTTCATTTATTTATTTGCTTATCTCTGTCTTATATTTATCACAGGTATGTGACAAATATATTTATATATTTATTTTTTCATACATCTACTTTTATTTCTCATAAGTATCACAGGCAAGTGCATATATATCTATTTACCCTGTATGTTTCTGTGTATTTTTTACAATTTTGTGTTTTCCTCTCACTTCTCATCCCTTCTGTCTAGTTATGTGGTGTGGTAGTGGATGTTACTGTTCTATTTGCATTTTCTGTTGAGGTTTGGTCTTTCTACTACTATGTGTGTAGTCTCTTTGATCTGTCTAAATGTCATGTCAGTTCTATGTGTCGATAGTACTTTAACCTCTATGCTATTAATCAAGCCTCCATGTTCTGCTTGAGCATGTTGGTAGAGCACTGATGAGCTTTTCTCTTTGAACTCCCACCAATGTAGGCAGTTGTCATGTTTCTGCACCATCCTAAGTACATCATAAGCTATACACTACATTCCTAACCGCACAGTTAGCCTGTGGGTTCATCCTACATACAACACAATTGTACTCTGTACGGGGTAACTTATCAAAGGAATAGGTATTGCAGATCAGGGATTTTAAAGGGGCACCAGGCCTTTCTATTACTTTAATTCGTAGATTAGCCTTACTTAATGTTTTTTCTAAAAAGACGTGCGAGTTTGCTGCCATGACACTCTGGTATTTTTTGTTGTCATACCAAGTGTTGTCCTTATTTATCTTATTACTGGTCTTTTCTGTGCTGTTCCAGGATTTACTCCTGTACAGCAGGCAGATCCCTTTAGCATCACTCTCTGTGATGTCTTTGTACTCAGTCCTGGCTCCTTTGTATGCTCTCATCCTGTCTCTTTGGTTGTAGCGGTGGATGAAGTGTTGTAAGTGTCTTTCCAATTCCATAGGGTCGCACATGTGAGACACATTCCTCATCACTCTCACCAAGTCAGCTATAAGAATGTTGAACTTGGCGTTGTATGCAATCATTGCATTCTGGTGAACAAAGTACTTAGAGCCCATGGGTTTGGCATAATGAGAGTGAAGGATCGGGACCTTACCGTTCTTTGTTTCTAGTCAGAGTTCAGTGTGTAAAACAGGTAATCTATAGTTAGGGTGCTTACTAGGGTAGTCTATCGTTACTTCTCTGGTGGATGGAGTTAGCTATTTGCTGGATGCTCTCCATAGCGTTAGCTTCTAGATCATCAACATTGTCTTGTAAGGGTGCTTTGACTGCTATGTTGATAGTATTCATGTAACGTGAGTACATGGTTAGGTTTATGGAGTTCTCTGCTAATTTCTCTTTATGTCTCCTATCCCACCATACCATAAATAGGTTAGCCACATCCCCAGCAATAACTGACACCAATAGCTGCACCTTCCTTTTGGGTGTATATCTTGCTATTAAATTTAAATATATGGCCCTTGAGTGTGGTCTTGGTACTTACACCCATCACCTGTGCAACCATCTTTTTAACCTGATCATTATTTTCAGAGGTCCATAAAGCTCTGGTCCACCCATTCTATTTCTCTTTAGGGGTCTTCTTGGTCATAGAAGTTATAGTGGGAGGGGGGGGATCTACTTTTATTGATCTAGTGAGGTAGAAACAACTAAGGCCATTTTTTATCTAAGTAATCATTCTTGCATGTCAGTCTCAGGAGGAGGCCTAGTTCTTCAGTGTCAACACCATGGCACTCCACATCTCTCTCACTAATCACCACCACACTTTTCTCCACAGCAAAATCAACATCATTGGATGGGTGTAGGGACACTTTGTCCATACTCCCTATTATGCATCCCGTCAGGTCATGAGCATGGCTGAACTCATTGATTGCACACACACACACACATCCCATAGACTATGACTTCAGAAAAAATATTTTTAGCTTAAAATACGCACGGTATAAATGTTAGTACCAACTAGCAAATATTTATTTAATAACGAACCATGTAGTCCACACTCTTGTATGTGTGTAGACATCACGGAAGTGATGTGTATTTTTTCGTCAAGAAATAACAAAGAAAAATAGTGTTTAATCATTTTCCTTAATAAATAAAGTCCCAAATATCATAAAAATTTGTACTGCACTTCTGAAGTATGAAAATAAATATACAAAAAAAAATTAAGATAAAATATACTATTTTGGACATATTTCAGGTACACACAAACATCTCTAGAGTTTTAGTTTTATCAAGATAAACGTTTTCAAGCTATTACAAGTAATAAATTACTGAACAAGAGAAGTAGCCTCCCTTCAACCAGTTTCATTTCTTGCTTGGGGAATTACAACCGTGTTTGTGGTCTGCTACCACAACAGCTTTTTTATAGGATCCAGTTAGCTCAAGCCATCATCAGGAGGAACAACGTCTGGTTTCGGCCCCTACTCCTCTACCGTTTTGATGTGGCGTTTTGTAAATATTTGACAATGTTTTTTGAGTTGGGGTATGGGACTTCTGAATGAGGCATAAGTAACAAGGGAATAAAATTTGCAATAAAGTAAAGATTTAATTAATCTTACATTGACTGAATACAAACTATATACTGACATTGTTCATGGTGGAGTGAAGGGATCTTTTCTGTTGTTGTCACAGTTTTCTTCTTTTATTTAATTTTGTTAGTTAGGGTTAGGGGTGGGGGAAGGGTATCTTTTTTTTCTTCACAAATGTAAATAAACCCAATCTGTTTCTTAAACGAGGGACATATTCATTACGCACAGAATGTTGTTTACCTAAATGGACGCCAGTGATTGGTTAAAATTGCCGAAATGCAAGAAATTAAAGACGAAATATGTTACAACCTATAGAATTTTCTCAATAAAGCCAAGAGAAAATGATGTTTTATAAACACATTCTACCAGTATACGAAGTTTAAAACTTTTTAGTTACCTAGAAATTATGTTACAAACTGCCGTTCAAAAGGAAAAGATCCAAGGTTTTTTATGTATATCATCATCATCATCATCATCATCATCATTTAGCGTCCGCTTTCCATGCTAGCATGGGTTGGACGGTTCAACTGAGGTCTGGGAAGCCAGAAGGCTGCACCAGGCCCAGTCTGATCTAGCAATGTTTCTACGGCCGGATGCCCTTCCTAACGCCAACCACTCCGTGAGTGTAGTGGGTGCTTTTTACGTGCCACCGGCATAGGTACCAGGTGAGGCTGGCAACGGCCACGATCAGATGGTGCTTTTTACGTACCACTGGCACGGGGGCCAGGCGTGGCTGGCCACGGCCACGATCGGATGGTGAAATATCTTCTATCAATTTTTATAAGATATCCACAAAAAATATATATATAAAAATTATTTTGGACATTCCGCTGGAAAAATGGAGCATGTAAATTTGGATGTATCACTTAAAGACATTCCGATACCATCTAAAAAGGAATATTTGAAGGAAGTGATTAAAAAAACTACAGACTTCATACATAGAATTAGATGGAATAGTTACAATTTTGATATACAATTTTAAATAGTCGGTTTTTCTGTGCGGGTGTACTTGTAAACACTAACCTCTATTTTTATTTATATCAAACCCGTGTACAGCAAACTTAAATATAAGTGATTTATAGATTATTAAAAACCGTATTCCCCTTTTTCCCTATCTTTGGTTAATCTGTCATCCTACCACCTAGTATTAGTAATATCAAATCAAATTTGGTTTTTAGGCATCTACTATTTCACTTAGCTTAATAAACTACCTATAAATTCAATACCTATTAGAACTCCCCCACCCACCCCATTTGGTTTACCCTATAAACCCCCTTTCCGTTATATTTTGTCCATTACCCTACCTATATAGGTGTGTTTTTTCTGTATCCATATCCATATGCCTGCATGTACTTTTTCATATATGTGCATGCATGTGTTTATGTTTATCTATATGCATGCATCATGTGCTCTGATATACATGTGTTCATATGCATGTTTATTTACTTTCTGCACATATATGCTCAATTAAAATATGTATGAGCCACTATATACTTGATATTTCCTATCCTATTCTCTTTAACCTCTCAACTGCATTCAAATATGCACCTACATACCCTAATTAATAACGGTCAATAAGTAAGCCCCACTGGTCAAGCATTACAACAGCTTTTTTCAAATTTTATCCATCCTGGATCATGACAACATATGTATCTCTCACTAAACCAATGAGAATCATTCATAAAGTTTATTTTATTTTTTTATTTTTTTATTTTTCTATTTATTTATCTGTTTACTAATTATAATATTTTGTATTTGTATATAGTAAGTATATCTACAAATATTGAAAACCTACCAATCAAATAGAATCTCTAAACATAGCTTTTATCTTTAACCTGCTAACTCTACACACTTCACCTCAAAAGATATAATGATCACCTAAGTGGCGTTAGCTCTTTTTGAATTCTGAATAAGTCCAAGCATGAAATAGTATGATTGTGGCAATTTCCTAGACATTAAACATGTTTTGGAGATTTCCATCTACTTATTGGTTTGACAGAAATGTACATGTAGGTCTTCTTACATTTTTCTTACCTTTTTTGAGCTTTCAACTTCCAATTTATTTGTAATGCTTTTTTTAAAAATAAAATGTCATCTTTCTACTACATACAAATAAATCAGTAATTATATCCATTTATTCTCCATTTTCTTCTTATTTTGCCCTCAATATTAAAAAAAATTTCAATAATAGGCGTAGGAGTGGATGTGTGGTAAGTAGCTTGTTTACCAACCACATGGTTCCGGGTTCAGTCCCACTGCGTGGCACCTTGGGCAAGTGTCTTCTACTATAGCCTCGAGCCGACCAAAGCCTTGTGAGTGGATTTGGTAGACGGAAACTGAAAGAAGCCCGTCGTATATATGTATATATATATGTGTGTATGTGTTTGTGTGTCTGTGTTTGTCCCCCAACATCGCTTGACAACCGATGCCGGTGTGTTTACGTCACCGTAACTTAGCGGTTCAGCAAAAGAGACCGATAGAATAAGAACTAGGCTTACAAAGAATAAGTCCTGGGGTTGATTTGCTCGACTAAAGGCGGTGCTCCAGCATGGCCACAGTCAAATGACTGAAACAAGTAAAAGAGAGAGTAAAGAGTAATCCTAAAAATATACAAATGACTTTACCATTATATAATATGGATTGAACCAGTGGAATACCTTGGATTATATAATCTTTAATGAGGACTTAACCTCCCCAAATTAACTATATATATATATATATATATATATATATATATATATTATATATATATATAATCTTCATCATTTACCATCTACTTTCCATGTTGGTACTGGTACGCCAAAGAGCTGCAACAGTCTAATTTTAGTTCCACTCTGATTGTTGCTTGGTTTCTGTGGCTGAATGCCCTTCCTGAGGCCAACCAGTCCAAGAGTGTAGTGGGTCCCTTTTACATGTCTCTGGCACTGGCTACAACTACGGTTTCACTTGGCTTGATGAATCTTCTCAAGCACAACAAATTGCCAAAGGTCATGATCACTTGTCATTGCCTCCATGAGACCCAACATTCAAAAATCATGCTTCACCACCTCGTTCCATGTCCTCCTAGGTCTCCCTCTTCCACAGTTAGAGATCAGCACTTTTTTATGCAGCTGTCCTCATTCGTATGCATCACATGACCATACCAGCACAGTCCCCTCTCTTGCACACCATGCCTCTTATGCCCAGTTTTTCTCTCAAGATGCTTATACTCTGTTGTACATGCATAATGACTACTAGCTTCATTTTTTTCAAGTTTATGCATGTCCTCTGCAGCCACAGTTCATATTTCACTGTCGTGTGGCATGGCTGTTTGCACACAGGTATCATATGGTTTGCCTTTCACTTTGATAGAGAAGCCCTTAGTTACCAACAAAGGTGGAAGGTCTCTGAACTTTGCCCAGCCTATTCTTATTCTAGCAGCTACGCTCTCAGAGCATCCATCTCCACTGCTTATTTGGTCACCTAGTTAATGAAAGCTATCAATTATATCTCCTCCAACATTTGATAGAGCCTATTTTCTGTACATTTCTAGTGTTTATTGTACTTGTGTATCTGCCATACAGAAGGACTTTTCCCTGTTAACCTTTTTCTGATATTGCTGGGTACACCTTATGGAGTTTCTACCAACCCCTTTTCTACATATCGAGCAGGGCCATCTACATGAAGGGATTTGTGATTTGTCTGCTTTCCTACTTACTAAGACTTTTATTTTTGCTAAATTAACTCAAAGCTCCTTTGATTCCAGACCTTATTTTCACACCTGAAATTTTTTCTCCAGTTCTAGTAGTGATTCAGCTTTAAGAAGGTCATCAACATAGAGAAGCTCCCAGGGGCAGCCTGATTTAATTTCCTGGAGGACTATGATAAACAAGAGGGAGCTGAGGACTGATTCTTGGTGAACTCCTACTTGTACATGGAATTCATCACTATACTTGTTGCCAACCCTCACCTTACTGATAGCGTCCCTGTACATGACTTGTACAGCTCTCAGCATCACTCCTCTGTCTCTAGCTTCCACATTGACCACCAGATAAGGGAGTGGGGGACCCTGTCAATGATTTTCTCCATGTCAACAAGAGCCACATACAGAGGTTTATTTTTGGCAAGGTACTTCTCCTGCAGCTGACTTACTAGATATATAGCATCAGTGGTGCTTCTCCTGGCACGAAACCAAACTGCATCTCATCTAACCTAACTCTTTTCCTAATTAGTTGAGTTATGACCCTCTCCGTAACTTTCATCACCTGATCCAACAATTTGATATCTCTGTAATTATTTCTGTCTAAGGCATCAGCTTTATTTTTGTAGCAGTTGACTATACTGAGTAATTAAACCATAACCCACACTGCCAGATATTTTAAGCATTTCACTGGTGATTCCTGATGGGATAGAGGCTTTCCCTGTCTTCTTGGCTTTATCTACGAAGCTACTGTTGATTTAGATAGCTGGTCCCTCTGTTGGGACCTTCAGCAGACTCTCCTCTCATGAGTTCTCTTCATTTAGCAACCTTTCATAGTGGTACTTCCAAGCCTCTTTCTTTGTAGAATCACTAACTGAATGCCAAAACACTTCAAGCCACTGGTTCTCATGCCACAAATTTGATCTTTGACTTAGTAAGTTGTCTCATAGGAACTTCCAGTTATCCTCTATGTTACATGTCTAATTCTTCCTCCTTCTCATTAAATGTTTCAGTTAGGACATCTCTAAAGCTCTGACTTAAGCTTCCAGGTCCTTCTTTTCCAAACTGGCTTGCTTTCTGGAATCCTTCTTGCCTGTAGTCTGAAAAAACTAATGACTAATCTGTGGTGAGGGGTACATTCTTTATCAGGGAAGGTCTTTGCATTTATGAGTAATCATGAATCACACTTTCTGGCGAGAATGTAGTCACTATTCAGTATGTCGAAATTCATGTAAAATATAATTAAAATACTATGATAAAATTGTGTTTCAAAACAAAACATTTAGAGCAGCCATTATTTTCAGAACAAACTAATATGTATTAAAATCGATCAGATAAATGAAATGAGAGGATAAATTTTTCTCCCATTTGTTGACAGCTGTTTCATAATTTTTATTAGTTACATAAGTGATGCTACATCAACCATCACACATATATAAATATACATATAAATATATAAACACCCATAAAGAATTATTTCACATTCTCTCGAAGTATAGGAATTATTGTGATATCAACAATATCATCATCATCATCATCATCATCATTTAGCGTCCGTTTTCCATGCTAGCATGGGTTGGACGGTTCAACTGGGGTCTGGGGAGCCCGAAGGCTGCACCAGGCCAGTCAGATCTGGCAGTGTTTCTACAGCTGGATGCCCTTCCTAACGCCAACCACTCCGAGAGTGTAGTGGGTGATTTTATGTGCCAGACGAGGCTGGCGAACGGCCACGCTCGGATGGTGTTTTTATGTGCCACCGACACAGGTGCCAGACGAGGCTGGCAGACGGCCACGCTCGGATGGTGTTTTTATGTGCCACCGACACAGGTGCCAGATGAGGCTGGCGGACGGCCACGATCGGATGGTGTTTGTTACGTCCCCAAAGCACGGAGGCCAGTCTATGCGGTACTGGCTACGGCCACGTTCGGATGATTTTCTTGTGTGCCACCGGCACTGGTACCACAAAGATACAAATTCCATTGATGTTCATCTATTTTGATTTGTTTTGATTTGATTTGATTTTCACTTGCCTCAACAGGTCTTCACAAGTGTCACAAGAAGGAAGGTATGCACAGGTGGACTGACTACGTCCCAGGTAGGGGCCACGGGTTATGGCCTGACTAGTCTTGCCGGGTCTTCGGATGGTGTTTTTATGTGCCACCGACTCAGGTGCCAGATGAGGCTGGCGAACGGCCACGATCGGATGGTGTTGGTTGCGTGCCCACAGCACGGAGGCCAGTCGATGCGGTACTGGCTACGGCCACGTTCGGATGGTTTTCTTGTGTGCCACCGGTACTGGTACCACAAAGATACAAATTCCATTGATGTTCATCTATTTTGATTTGATTTGATTTGATTTGATTTTCACTTGCCTCAACAGGTCTTCACAGGTCTTCACAAGTGTCACAAGAAGGAAGGAAGGTATGCACAGGTGGACTGACTACGTCCCAAGTAGGGGCCACGGGTTATGGCCTGACTAGTCTTGCCGGGTCTTCGGTTGGTGTTTTTATGTGCCACCGACACAGGTGCCAGATGAGGCTGGCGGACGGCCACGATCGGATGGTGTTTGTTATGTGCCCACATCACAGAGGCCAGTCGATGCGGTACTGGCTACGGCCACGTTCGGATGGTTTTCTTGTGTGCCACCGGTACTGGTACCACAAAGATACAAATTCCATTGATGTTCATCTATTTTGATTTGGTTTGGACTGATTTGATTTGATTTTGATTTTTTGATTTTCACTTGCCTCAACAGGTCTACACAAGTGTCACACACTTGCCTCAACAGGTCTTCACAAGTGTCATAAGTAGGAAGGTATGCACAGGTGGACTGACTACGTCGCCGGGTCTTCGGATGGTGTTTTTATGTGCCACCGACACAGGTGCCAGATGTGGCTGGCGAACGGCCACGATCGGATGGTTTTCTTGTGTGCCACCGGTACTGGAACCACAAAGATACAAATTCCATTGATGTTCATCTATTTTGATTTGGTTTGATTTTCACTTGCCTCAACAGGTCTTCACAAGTGTCACACGTGTCACACACTTGCCTCAACAGGTCTCCACAAGTGTCACACACTTGCCTCTGCCTCAACAGGTCTTCACAAGTGTCACACACTTGCCTCAACAGGTCTTCACAAGTGTCATAAGAGGGAAGGTATGCACAGGTGGACTGACTACGTCGCCGGGTCTTCGGATGGTGTTTTTATGTGCCACCGACACAGGTGCCAGATGAGGCTGGCGAACGGCCACGATCAGATGGTGTTTGTTGTGCCCACAGCACGGAGGCCAGTCGATGCGGTACTGGCTACGGCCACGTTCGGATGGTTTTCTTGTGTGCCACCGGTACTGGAACCACAAAGATACAAATTCCATTGATGTTCATCTATTTTGATTTGGTTTGATTTTCACTTGCCTCAACAGGTCTTCACAGGTCTTCACAAGGGTCACACACTTGCCTCAACAGGTCTCCACAAGTGTCACACACTTGCCTCTGCCTCAACAGGTCTTCACAAGTGTCACACACTTGCCTCAACAGGTCTTCACAAGTGTCATAAGAGGGAAGGTATGCACAGGTGGACTGACTACGTCACCGGGTCTTCGGATGGTGTCTTTATGTGCCACTGGCACAGGTGCCAGATGAGGCTGGCGAACGGCCACGATCGGATGGTGTTTGTTGTGCCCACAGCACGGAGGCCAGTCGATGCGGTACTGGCTACGGCCACGTTTGGGTGGTTTTCTTGTGTGCCACCGGCACTGGTACCACAAAGAATACAATTCCACTGATGTTCATCTATTTTGATTTGTTTTGATTTGATTTTCACTTGCCTCAACAGGTCTTCATAAGTGTCACAAGAAGGAAGGTATGCACAGGAGGACTGACAACGTCCCAGGTAGGGGCCACGGGTTATGGCCTGACTAGTCTTGCCGGGTCTTCTCACGCACAGCATACTTCCAGAGGTCTCGGTTTCTAGTCATTGCCCTGGTGAGACCTAAAGTTCGAAGGTCATGCTTCACCACCTCGTCCCAGGTTTTCCTGTGTCTACTTCTTCCACAGGTTTCCTCAACTGCTAAGGTGTGGCACTTTTGCACACAACTAACTTCAACCATTCTCGTCACATGACCATACCAGCGCAAACGTCTCTCTTGCACACCACAACTGATGCTTCTTAGGTCCAACTTTTCTCTCAAGGTACTTACACTCTGTCGATTATGAACACTGACATTACACATCCATCGGAGCATACTGGCTTCATTTCTTGCGAGCTTACGCATATCCTCAGCAGTCACGGCCCATGTTTCACTACCATGTAGCATGGCTGTACGTACACATGCATCATACAGTCTGCCTTTTACTCTGAGCGAGAGGCCTTTTGTCACCAGCAGGGGAAAGAGCTCTCTAAACTTTGCCCAGGCTATTCTTACTCTAGCAGTTACACTTTCAGCACACCCACCCCCGCTACTGACTTGGTCTCCTAGGTAGCGGAAGCTATCAACTACTTCTAGTTTGTCTCCCTGGAACGTGGCAGAAGTTGGTCTCTGCACATTTCCAGTGTTTATTGCTCCTGAGCATTTGCCACAGACAAAAACTATTTTCCTAGTTAGCCTTCCTTTGACATTGCTGCACCTCTTATGTGTCCATAGCTTACACTTGGTGCATCTTATAGAGTTTCTACCTACACCTTTTTTACAGATCGAGCAGGGCCATCTACCTAAAGGCGTTTGTGATTGATCTACCTTCCTACTTATTAGGACTTTGGTTTTGGCTAGGTTGATTCTAAGGCCCTTCGATTCTAATCCTTGTTTCCACACCTGAAACTTCTCCTCCAGTTCTGATAGTGACTCAGCAATTAGAGCAAGGTCATCAGCATAGAGGAGCTCCCAGGGGCAACCTGTCTTGAATTCCTCCGTTATTGCCTGGAGGACTATGATAAATAGGAGGGGACTGAGGACTGAACCTTGGTGGACCCCAACCTCTACCCGGAATTCTTCACTGTACTCGTTGCCAACCCTCACCTTACTAGCAGCGTCTCTGTACATGGCTTGCACAGCTCTCACCAACCATTCTTCTATCCCTAGTTTCCTCATTGACCACCAGATAAGGGATCGGGGGACCCTGTCAAAGGCTTTCTCCAAGTCAACAAAAGCCAGGTACAAGGGCTTATCTTTGGCTAGGTATTTCTCCTGCAGCTGTCTTACCAGGAATATAGCATCAGTAGTACTTTTCCCTGGCACGAACCCAAACTGCATATCATCTAAGCTAACTCTCTCTCTAATTAGTTGGGCTATAACCCTCTCCGTAACCTTCATTACCTGATCCAGCAGCTTGATGCCCCTGTAGTTATTTGTCTCTAGGGCGTCGCCTTTACCTTTGTAGCAGTTGACTATTATGCTGCTACACCAGTCATTGGGTATGACCCCCTCGTGTATCACCTGGTTAACTATACGGGTGACTAAGCTATAGCCGACACCACCAGATATTTTGAGCATCTCTGCAGTAATTCCTGATGGGCCTGGGGCTTTCCCTGTTTTCATGCTTCTAATTGCCTTATCTACTAAGGAACTGTTAACTCGGATTGCTGGTCCCTCTGTTGGGTCGACATTCGGCAGACTCTCTTTATCCTATTCATTTTCTTCATTCAGCAACCTATCATAGTGGCGTCTCCAAGCCTCTCTCTTTGCATCCTCATTAAGCGCAAGTGAACCGTCCTCCTTGCAAACACATTTCTCTCCTACCACGTCACGATTCTCTCTCACACACTGTCTTGCAACACGAAATACCTCAAGTCTTTCATCCTCACGACGCAGGACATTGGCAAATTTTTCCTTATCTGCCTCCCCTCTGGCTAGATAGACCTGTCTCCTGGCTTCCCTTCTGGCAGACTGATACACTTCCCTGCTACCACCGTTCTTCCAGGCCTTCCAAGCCTGTTTCTTTTGTCTAATAGCCCTGTCAACAATATTGTTCCACCACCACGTTATTTTGGGTCTTAAGGGGACTTTGCACCAGCCACAGATCTGGTCAGCGGCTTTCACCAGGTTGTCCCTCAGAAGCGTCCAGTTGTCTTCTACCCCATGCGTAGCTATACTCCCTTCTATTTCGTCTAAGGCTTCAAATAACATATCTCTAAATCTCTGTCCATTCGCAGGGTCTTTAAGCTTCCAGATCCTTCTTCTCCATGTTGGTCGTCTTCTAGTCGCCCTCTTAGTCCTGATCCTAAAGTCACTAACTACCAGTCTATGTTGTGGGGTGCATTCTTCACCTGGGAAGGTTTTGGCATTTATAAGCAGCCATCTTTCCCTTTTTCTGGCAAGGATGTAGTCGATTTGGCTAGTATGCCGGCCCGATCGGTAGGTGACCAGGTGGCTTGTCGGTTTCCTGAAGTTAGTGTTGCAAATCATAAGACTATTCGCATCGCAGAACTCCAGCAGCCTGGTTCCCTCCTCGTTGCGGGAACCATAACCGTAGCCTCCATGCACGCCATGGAAGCCCCCAGCCCATCGTCCAACATGCCCATTGAAGTCACCAGCCACAAAGAGAAGGTCCCTGTCGTTCGTCAATGATGTGGTCTGCAGTAGGGTGTCATAGAAACAGTCTTTCTGTCCATCAGGTAGCCCTGGCTGAGGGGCATAGGCCGATATAATAGTTGCTAAACTATGGTGGAGCACTAATCTAATCTTAATTATTCTGTCACTTACTCTGACTACCTCGATTACCTTATCTACCCATTTTTCGGCGATAAGCATGCCCACACCCCCCACCCCCCCAAATATATATATATATATATATATATATATATATATATATTATATATTTTTATTTTTTATTTTATAGAAGGAGCTTCTACAGGACTAGAACTGTTTCATTCAAATGAAATCATCAGGAAGCTTTGTGTCAAGAATAGTTTTGGCATTTATACATTTAGGCAGATGGTGGGGGACTTTTTGGGGGTAGGCATGGCGCAACTGTCTTTCTTAGGGGAGTGGTCAAAAGAATCAGTGATAAAGTAGATAAATGAATAAATAGAATAATAGAATAGAGTTTTAGGTAAATAAGAAGACTATATGCAAGCACACGCACACACATATCTACACACATATATATAAAAAAAGAATATACACACCCATACACACACACACTCATATATATACATACACATACACACACACATATATATACATATGTGTATACATGCACACATATACACACACATTTGTCCCTTATTTCATTTTTATCTTTATTTTTATTTTGACCTCGACCTACCCACCCGCGGACAAACATTTAGGTAGACCCTCCCGAGGGAGCAAGCCGGCCTAAAAGAAAACCGTTTATTGCCTTCCTTTCTATCTCTCTTCCCAGGATACGAACACAAACACTCACACACACACACACACACACACACTCCACACACACACACACACTCACACGCACACTCATACACATACACATACACAAACGCGCATGTTCTATGTATACACATACATATACACACACAAGTACTCATGCTCATACATTCATAAGTGTACCCACTTTCACATAAACGTACACATAACTATGTACACACAAAACCACATATATAAATGTACTTCAGTACACATAAACACACATGAACATCTGCCCGCATATATAAACGCATATGCCTATATACAGACATTTATGCATATAAACATACATACGCATATATACGCATCCATACGCTTATAAATACATATATGCACACATGCACGCATATAGGTGTATATTCTTCCTATCTAGTCTCCTTATTTCCCTATATCTATACCTTTTCACATTTCTAACTCGGATGTTGAACGCACACCGCCAAACTCCACTTCCCACCCTTCCAATTTTCAGTTCCCCCCGCCCGCCCCTACGTGGTCACCTTTAGCACACACCTTTAACTTTCAACCACCTTCATCTCATGTTAAACTTTACCAGATTATATTTTTATTTTATTTTACTTTACTTTATCCTATTCTATTTCGCTTTACCTTTATTCTTATTTTTATTTTCATCCCTTATTTTAATTCTTATAGTTCTTATAATTTTTATATTTCATTTCTAACTTTTATATTGTATTTCTTATTTTATATTGTATTTCTTACTTTTATTTCTAATTTTTATTCTTACCCTCATTCCTACCCCTAACTTATCGCTTTATATCTCTAGATATGTCTATTTTTTTGCTTTATGATTATACGTGCGTCTGTGTACGTATGTATACGTATACATATGTGTACATATGTACGAGTAAACATCTACGTCTGGATGTGCATACCCCGTTACTCATCTCTAATAATTTTCTTAAATAATTTAAAAAAATTTCTTACGTATTTCTTTACAGTTTTTTACATGTTTTCGCAGATTTCTTATATGCATGTGTTTACACCTATTTGCATACATCTTTTAATATCTTATAGCTATACCTATGCGCGCGTATGTCTCTGTGTGTGTATGTAAGTGTATATGTGCACGCACATATGGACACACAGCCGTGTGTGCGTGCACGTGTAGACATGAGTGCGTGATTCTTTACATACGTTCTTATATACATCCTTTAATATCTTATATCTAAACCTGGACGTGTGGGCATCTGTGTATGTGTATGTAAGGATGGACGTACGTATGTATATATGGGTGTGTGTATATGCGTATGTATGTATAGGTATACATGTGCATATATGTATGCATGTGTGTATGTGTATATGTATATGTGTATGTGCGTGTGTGTGTATATGTATTTATATATATATATATGTACACGTATAATGTCCGTGTATATATGCGCATATTCTGTTGTATGTATGTATATATGCGCATGTGTGTGGGTGTATATGTGTGTATGTACATGTTTACACGTGAGTGCGTATGTATGCTTATATGCTTGGAGCTGTGTATGCGCACGTATATGTGCGCGTGTATATGGGTGTATGTATCCATGCTGGTATGTATGTACAAGATTACCACTTAATTCAAAGAACTAGATTAACCGCTCAATAGCTCTGATTTACAATACACTAGGTCCCCAGACGCCCCTGTTGATTTATTGACACCCAAAGCTTCTACAACTAAATTTTGTCATTTTCCTGACCACCATGTTTGGTCCGTAACCTCTATACATCCCCTATCTTTATTTTTTTTTTTACATTTTTATCATTTTTATTCCTATTTTTATTTTTTTACTTTTATTTCTATTTCTATTTTTTCTTTATAACCTTATGCCTTTATATTCATTTATATTTTTTTATATTCTTTATATCCCCTTTATATCTCCTTATATCTCTTTATATCTTTATACTCTACATTTTTATATTTTTCTATACTTACACTTTTTATATATTTTTATCCTTCGTCCTGAATTCTCGCCCCTCCATCTTTACCCCTATTTACTCTTATTACCAGGTTCCTTCACGTCTATATATGTATTTACTTATTAATTTATTTACATTACTTCAACATCCAAATTTCCTCATTCTACATTGAGAGAAGAAAGAGATGGACGCTTCAATTCTACGCTGTTGCCACATTATGTCGTACGCGAATGAGAGGATTTGCATCCCCAACCAAGAATTTTTGATGTAACACATGTCCTTGTGGAAGCTGTTGTGCGCGGCTGAAGAAGGCCACAGACATACATTATGCATTGTTATAAATCTGTCTAATAAAGGCCCGAAACATATGTACCGCTGAATCCTTGGCATCATGTTTTTATTTTGATCAATTTACTCCACCACCTACACCACCAAACGGTATACACAGGGGCTTATAATTATCAAGTACTCACCCCGAATTTATATATACTACTGATGCTATATTCCTGGTAAGACAGCTGCAGGAGAAATACCTAGCCAAAGGTAAGCCCTTGTACCTGGCTTTTGTTGACTTAGAGAAAGCCTTTGACAGGGTCCCCCGATCCCTTATCTGGTGGTCAATGAGGAAACTAGGGATAGATGAATGGTTAGTGAGAGCTGTGCGAGCCATGTACAGAGACGCAGCCAGTAAGGTGAGGGTTGGCAACGAGTACAGTGAAGAATTCCGGGTAGAGGTTGGGGTCCACCAAGGTTCAGTCCTCAGCCCCCTCCTATTTATCATAGTCCTCCAGGCAATAACGGAAGAATTTAAGACAGGATGCCCCTGGGAGCTCCTATATGCTGATGACCTTGCTCTAATTGCTGAGTCACTATCAGAACTGGAGGAGAAGTTTCAGGTGTGGAAACAAGGATTAGAATCGAAGGGCCTTAGAATCAACCTAGCCAAAACCAAAGTCCTGATAAGTAGGAAGGTGGACCAACCACAAACGACTTCAGGTAGATGGCCCTGCTCGATCTGTAAAAAAGGTGTAGGTAGAAACTCTATAAGGTGCACCAAGTGTAAGCTATGGACACATAAGAGGTGCAGCAATGTCAAAGGAAGGCTAACTAAGAAAATAGTTTTTGTCTGTGGCAGATGCTCAGGAGAAATAAACACTGGAAATGTGCAGAGTCCAACTTCTACCACGTTCCAGGGAGACAAACTAGAAGTAGTTGATAGCTTCCGCTACCTAGGAGACCAAGTCAGTAGCGGGGGTGGGTGTGCTGAAAGTGTAACTGTTAGAGTAAGAATAGCCTGGGCAAAGTTTAGAGAGCTCTTACCCCTGCTGGTGACAAAAGGTCTCTCGCTAAGAGTAAAAGGCAGACTATATGATGCGTGTGTACGTACAGCCATGCTACATGGTAGTGAAACATGGGCCGTGACAGCTGAGGATATGCGTAAGCTTGCAAGAAATGAAGCCAGTATGCTCCGATGGATGTGTAATGTCAGTGTTCATAATCGTCAGAGTGTAAGTACTTTGAGAGAAAAGTTGAACCTAAGAAGTGTCAGTTGTGGTGTGCAAGAGAGACGGCTGCGCTGGTATGGTCATGTGACGAGAATGGCTGAAGATAGTTGTGTGCAAAAGTGCTACAACCTAGCAGTTGAGGGAACCTGTGGAAGAGGTAGACCCAGGAAAACCTGGGACGAGGTGGTGAAGCACGACCTTCGAACTTTAGGTCTCACCAAGGAAATGACTGAAGACCGAGTCCTATGGAAGTGTGCTGTGCATGAGAGGACCCGGCAGGACTAGTCAGGCCATATCCCGTGGCCCCTACCTGGGACGTAGTCGATCCACCTGTGCATACCTTCCTTCTTGTGACACTTGTGAAGACCTGCTGAGGCAAGTGAAAATCAATCAAAATAGATGAACATCAATGGAATTTGTATCTTTGTGGTACCAGTGCCTGTGGCACACAAGAAAGCCATCCGAACGTGGCCGTAGCCAGTACCGCATCGACTGGCCTCCGTGCTGTGGGAACATGGTGGCACATAAAAACACCATCCGAAGACCCGGCAAGACTAGTCAGGTCATAACCCGTGGGCCCTACCTGGGACGTAGTCAGTCCACCTGTACATACCTTCCGACTTGTGAAGACCTGCTGAGGCAAGTGAAAATCAAATCAAATCAAAACAAATCAAAATAGATGAACATCAATGGAATTTGTATCCTTGTGGTACCAGTGCCAGTGGCACACAAGAATCCATCCGAACGTGGCCGTAGTCAGTACCGCTTGTGGTACCAGTGCCGGTGGCACACAAGAATCCATCCGAACGTGGCCGTAGTCAGTACCGCTTGTGGTACCAGTGCGGTGTGGCACACAAGAATCCATCCGAACGTGGCCGTAGTCAGTACCGCATCACTGGCCATCGTGCTGTGGGCACATAACAAACACCATCCGGTCGTGGCCGTTCGCCAGCCTCATCTAGCACCTGTGTCGGTGGCAATATAAAAAGTAGTCAGTACCGCTTGTGGTACCAGTGCCGGTGGCACACAAGAATCCATCCGAACATGGCCGTAGTCAGTACCGCATCACTGGCCATCGTGCTGTGGGCACATAACAAACACCATCCGGTCGTGGCCGTTCGCCAGCCTCATCTAGCACCTGTGTCGGTGGCACATAAAAACACCTTCCGAAGACCCGGCAAGACTAGTCAGGCCATAAACCATGGCCCCTACCTGGGACGTAGTCAGTCCACCTGTGCATACCTTCCTCCTTGTGATACTTGTGAAACAAGAGAAAACCATCCGAAAGTGGCCGTAGCCAGTACCGCATCGACTGGCCTCCGTTCTGTGGGCACATGACAAACACCATCCGATCATGGCTGTTCGCCAGCCTCATCTAGCACCTGTGTCGGTGGCACATAAAAACACCATCCGAAGACCCGGCAAGACTAGTCAGGCCATAACCCATGGCCCCTACCTGGGACGTAGTCAGTCCACCTGTGCATACCTTCCTTCTTGTGACACTTGTGAAGACCTCTTGAGGCAAGT